>NC_044981.1:101659999-101984307 GCF_008728515.1 Papio anubis | reverse complement strand
TGTGCCTGTAATCCCAGCTGCTTGGGAGGCTGAGGCAGGAGAATCACTTGAACCCGGGAGGCAGAGGTTGCAATGAGCCGAGATTGCGCGACTGCACTCCAGCCTGACAACAGAGCAAGACCCTGTCTCAAAAAAATTAAATAAATAAATAAAAAGATGTATAATAAAACAACTTGATTTTACACGTCAGAACAGATGCAGCCAAGTGGCTTTTCTTCACTCAGGAATTTATTCCAATTTATTTCAAAGATGTTGTTCTGGAAATATTTTTAAGGATGTGGGGATCATTACTCATAAACTATTGTCAGCGTCAAATACTTTATATTCTTGCCTTATTTATTTATTAACTTCAAACAGCTTAAACGTTTATCTTCACCAGACATGGCACCAAATATCTTGTTGTTTAAAAAGTTCATAGGCCGGGCACTGTGGCTCACGCCTGTAATCCCAGCACTTTGGGAGGCTGAGGCAGGCGGATCACAAGGTCAGGAGATTGAGACCATACTGGCTAACACAATGAAACCCCGTCGCTACTAAAAATACAAAAATTAACTGGGCGTGGTGACGGGCGCATGTAGTCCCAGCTACTCAGGAAACTGAGGCAGGAGAATGGCGTGAACCCGGGAGATGGAGCTTGCAGTGAGCCGAGATCACCCCACTGCACTCCAGCCTGGGTGACAGAGCTAGACTCCATCTCTTAAAAAAAAGAAAAAAAAAGTAAAAAAAAAAGTTCCTGAATGAATACGTTAATAAAGACATACTCTTCAAAGAACAAAGCAAAACTGTATAAAAAATAATACTAAAAGTTTTGAAGGCAATTTCAAAATTTGAATTTCAAAAATATTTTGAACAATGGTGGCTTTAGTTTAATAAGTGATTGTCATTTTCCAAGTAAATTTTTTTTTAAAGAAAATAAATCCATCTTTTTATGCTTTCCCATGTATTGGCAAAAAATTATAAGGTTGATTACTTTTTAAAAAAGCTTTTAAGTTCGGGGTACAAGTGCAGGTTTGTTACATAGGTAAGCTTGTGTCATGGGGGTTTGTTGTACAGATTATTTCCTCTCCCAAGTATTAAGCCTCATACCCACTAGTTATTTTTCTTAATCCTCTTCCTCTTCCCACCCTCTACCCTCTGAAAAACCTCAGTGTGTGTTGTTCCCCTGTACGTGTCCATGTGTTCTCATCATTTAGCTCCCACTTATAAGTGAAAACGTGGTATCTGGTTTTCTGTTCCTGTGTTAGTTTGCTAAGGATAATGGCCTCCAGTTCCATCCATGTCCCTGGAAAGAACATGATCTTGTTCCTTTTTGTGACTGCATAGTATTCCGTGGTGTGTATGTACCACAGTTTTTTAATCCAGTCTATCATTGTTGGGCAGTTAGGTTGATTCCATGTCTTTGCTATTGTGAATACTATTGCAGTGAACATATACTTGCATGTGTCTTTGTAATAGAATGATTTATAATCTACATCTTAAAGACCTAAAATTGTACTGGACTATAACCCTGTAGTAGTTTTAAAAGCATTTCATACTTACATTTGGAGGAAACAGATAAATTGTGTTTTTATTTTACAGGTGGTTATGGAGCTAAAGCTTTAAATATGAAGCGTGATCCTTTACACATGAAAATCAAAGGAGAAGAATTTCCTCTGACTCTGGGTCGGGATGTCTCTGGCGTGGTGATGGAATGTGGGCTTGATGTGAAATACTTCAAGCCTGGAGATGAGGTGAGTTGGGGAATGCCACTATTCCTGCGGGGGTCCAACCCATAGACCCTGATCCAGCGATGGATGAGAGATGTACACTGACACAGATATTTTGCCTGTCAGTGCAGCTAAGAGGTCTCCACTCCCTGAATCTGCAGCATCCACCCCATAAACTGAGGAAGTTCGCAGTTATTTAGTGCGGATTAAATGATGAAGGTCTGGAGTAAACACCACTATAGGGTAATTAACATTGCCCACTGTCCAGTAGAGAGCAATCATGCACCCATGAAAGAACAAAGGTTGGTCTTAGGAACATGTGAGTAAGCAAACTATTTAGATAAACTGCCCCACATTCCCTAGTTATTTGCTCTATTGCTATCAACTCAAGGTAAAGAGGATTAGGCTGCTTTCAGCCAAATCTTTTACTGAAGCTGTGCAACACCCCCGGCCTTCCAAGTAGGTTTGTGTCTACTTCCTGTAACTTTACAATTTTTCCTCTTACAATTTTTCCCACCACCCTGACTGAACTCCCACATATTCCTTTACTAAATGTGCAAATTTCATTCTGTTTCAGAAGTATATTCTATGCTGTTGACCTGTTTTCTTGTTTTCAACAAAAGTACTGAGCTTTGACTAGAACTGTCACTTTTTTGGTTCTGTTGTTACATTTTTTCACAAACAGTTCCAAAATATGTTGACTCTACTTGAGTTTGTGTTTTCTAAATTTAGTACTTAAGAAATGCAAGACTTTAAAATATGTAGGATTAGGGTATTTTTTTCCTTGAAAGGGCCTTTAAATGACAATTTTTACCTTATGGATTAGATGGCTTTAAAATAGTTTAAGTTTGGTATAATCACCTATCACTTGTCACTTTGAACTTTTGTACCAAGAAATGATAGTTCATAATCATAGCTAACACTGTTCTGGTTAGTTTTTATAAAATATGTCATTTAGTCCCTTTGAGGTAGATAAAGTTAGGCCCAGTTTACAGATGAGGAAGCCAAGCTCTAAAGAGGTCTCCTAACTAATAAGTGGTGGAGCCAGGACTCAAACCCCAGAGACTGTGGTCTTATTGGTACTCAAAGTAGTCAGTAAATGCAGCAGGATATGCTGGCATCTGCTTCCAGTGTGGTTTGACTTGATAAATCAGAATCATACTAAGTAATACATTTATATCATGAAAATAACACTCCTGCTTGGTGTAGTGCTGACTTCCGTGTTTTTCACAGCACAGGGTATATATTAGGGAACACCTTCATGCTTAGCTTTGGTCAGAGAATACCTGTGTTTCTAATGAAGCTGTCTATGTGTGTGTGTTTCAGGTCTGGGCTGCAGTTCCTCCTTGGAAACAAGGCACTCTTTCAGAGTTTGTTGTAGTCAGTGGGAATGAGGTAACTTACCAACTCTGCTGAAATGTATTAGAAAGTTTAAACAAAGACTGGCAAATATCTCGGAAATAATTGGTGTTTTTCAGTTCTAGTTTATGTTTCATGGGGCAGTTTATAAAGAGATAATATAGAATATAGGAATTTTTGAGAGATTAAAAAAGTATTTGATGCCATTCAGTAACACTGCCTGCTAACATAGCTGTTTTTCTCTCATTGAGCAGGGATTTGGAATGAGACCTAGAACCCTGCTGTGTTGCTTGGTTTTACCCTAGATAAATAGTTGAAAGCAGATATAGGCAGTAGAGGGGGTGGATTAGTCATCAATGGAGACATGGAAATGTCCAGCGGTTTTGAATAACTTTAAAAACAGGAGTCTAATCAAATGCAGTCAGGAGACCGACAAATTGAATAGAGAGAAAGGGGTTAACATTGAGGAAACTGGCTACAGAAGGGAGGGCAGGAAGGGGAAAAAGGTTGTTACTGAGATTAGAGAAAATCTAGAAAGATTTCCTTTCCAGAAAATGAGAGTAAAGGAAACAGCTGATCTCAAAAACTAATTAGGATGTGTTTTTGAGAGTTCAAGGTTTATTTGGATTTACTTCAAGACAAATGGGAATATTGATGTGGTCTTTTTATAAACAATGAAGTTATAAACAAAGTAGTTTTTATAAACAATGAAGTAGTTATATCTGATAATGTAGCCTACATAACATTATTGAACATCTGTGAGGCAGGTAGAGCTATTCTATACAATATTTATTAGGATAATCTTGGAGTAGGGTATGCAATAAACACTGAACTGGAATAATTTTATAGATTTATCTATGAAAATACAGTTGACACCTGAACAATGCAGGAGTTGGTGCACCTACCCCTTTTAAAATGCACCTACATCTTTTGACTCCCCTAAAACTTAACTGCTAATAGCCTACTGTTACCCAGAAGCGTTACTGATAACATAAAAAGCCAACTAAGGCGGGGTGCAGTGGCTCACGCCTGTAATCCCAGCACTTTGGGAGGCCAAGGTGGGTGGATCACAAGGTCAGGAGTTCAAGACCAGCCTGGCCAATATGGTGAAACCCTGTCTCTACTAAAAATACAAAAATTAGCCAGGCGTGGTGGGAGCTGCCTGTAGTCCCAGCTACTTGGAAGACTGAGGCAGGAGAATCGCTTAAACCTGGGAGGCGGAGGTTGCAGTGAGCCGAGATTGCACCACTGCACTCCAGCCTGGGCGACAGAGCAAGACTCTGTCTCAAAAAAGTCAACTAACACATATTTTATATGTTATGTATATTATATACTGTATTCTTATAATAAATGAAGCTAGAATATGTTATGTATATTATATACTGTATTCTTACAATAAAGGAAGCTAGAATGTGTTATGTATATTATATACTGTATTCTTACAGTAAAGGAAGCTAGGAAAAATGTTATTAAGAAAATCATAAAGAAAGGTATAGTTACTGTTCATTAAGTGGATCATCATAAGGATTTTCATCCTTGTTGTCTTCATGTTACTAGAAAGAGGAAGAGTAGGAAGAAGAGGGGTTGGACTTGCACAGTTCAAACCCCTGTTGTTCAAGGGTCAGCTGGATTCCTGTGAAGGTAAATGTGCTTAATTGTGTGCAGAGGTTTGCAAGTCATTGCTTATTTTTGACTGTTGTCTTCAAATGTAGGTCTCTCACAAACCCAAATCACTCACTCATACTCAAGCTGCCTCTTTGCCATATGTGGCTCTCACAGCCTGGTCTGCCATAAACAAAGTTGGTGGCCTGAATGACAAGAATTGCGCAGGAAAACGGTAAGTGTATCAGTCAGTGGCAGCATCTAAACTTCTTTTCTTTCCTTCTGTGAGTTCCTTGCAGTAGATTTGTTAGAGCTTTGAAATTTAGTATCATTTACATGAACAGAGCTGTACTAACATTTGAAAACAATTTCCAAAGCACTCTATTTGTGTCAGTTTGCATTTTCTTAGCTTCATTCTGTAGATTTTCAGCCCAATCAGTTGGAAATTTTTTAACTGAGATGTGTGGATGAAATGGACTTTAGGAGTCTGAACCTTCTAAAATAATGCAAAATTTTACATGTGATTCTTTAGGAAGAAGATCCATATCTTTTTTTTTTTTTTTTATCAAATTCCTAAAAAGGTTAGGAATCATCCCATACAGTTTCTAAAGAATGATGTCAAGGTGAAAATGTTTTTCCCTACCTCTCCCAGGAGTTATTCTCACCCTTGCATATTTCTATAAAGAGACTGCAAAACTATTGAATATTCTTAAGTTCTCTCAGTCTCAATGCCTCATATCCATTAGGTGAATTCTGATTTCCCAGTGCCTTGAGCGTGTGCTCATTTGGGTTAGCAGCAACATGGTGACCAGAAATGTCTCAGATGTACTTGAGTTTGTATCTGGATTCTGTTGCTTTCCAGCTGGGTGACCCACTCATTCACTTTTTAATGAGTTTTGTTTTGAAGGTTAAATGAGGTAATGCACATTAAACTGGTGACACAGTTTATGGCACATAGGAGGCACTCAGTAAATGGTGGCTACTATTGTTAGCAAGGAGATTATGGTGTTCTTTGTATTTTAGAAAGTTGCCATCATAGAGAAAAATGATGATTTTGTTTTTTGTTGAGAAAACTACACACTAAGAACCATTTAACAATTGAAGGAAAGAGCTGTAGGTCAAACTATAATAAATAACCTAGTTTTTTTTATTACTAAGGATTGTGCTGGTAACATAACTAAAGTCTGTGTGATTCTGTTCTATCATTACGAAACATTGTACTTTACATTTAATGTGTTGGGTGATAGAGCATTAAATTTAATGAAAGTTTAATAGCTGTGTTTTTGAAAGCTTATGAAAGCTATTCATCTAATGAGGTGCTGCCCTTTATCTTAGAATTCAAGGTAAATATTTATTCTAAAGGTCAATGCTGTTTACTTTTTAAGCTATTGTGGCTTATCTTTCTTGAAGTTGCCATTTTGATCAACACTTTGTTTAAATTAAATTAGTTTTGACCACATAGATTTTTCTAATGGTTTCTCTTAGCTAATAACCTTGCGAAAACCTTATTGAAGATTTTTAGACCTGTATTGTAATTGTAGACTCTCCAACAGCATTGTTTTATTGTTTTGTTTTTTCCCTTAAAAACATTAAGTTTTCTATGCCTGCGTGACTATATGTGCACTATTGTTAGAGACCTCTCACTTCTTTTACTGGTTCAGGGCTCTCTGGATCTACTATTAATATACTGTAAAAAACAATTTAGAAGATAAGAAAAAATTAAAAAATTTAGAGGCAAAGATCTGTCTCTTTTCAGAGACATTGGTGTGAGTCCTCAGTTTATTGTTGGCTTTATGGGTAATTCTTTGGTACTCTGTTATCTTCTGTTTAAGCAACAATGGCCTGGAACTGGGAAGTTGGAGCCCTGGGTCCTATTCTGCCATTAACTAACCAGGTGACCACATGCTATTTATTTATGGCCTCTTTGTGGTTTCCTCTGAGTTTATGAGTATAGGACAGTGTAGGTTTTGAGGAGAGCTTTGAGAAATGGAAAATTTTAGACCTTATTAGGTGATGATATGTTATATGGAGTTGGGTCTGTTCATTGATTGAGCCCCATGTTAACCAATCTAGAATGAAACCCACTGTAAAGAGTCTCAGTAATTCACATCATGAACTTCTGCTGCATTCACATGTTGCGACCTGTAGGACGCATTTGTCCTGAGTGACTCAGCGAGCACAGTGAGACCTCGCTGTCTCAGTCCGTTCAGGCTATTATGACAAAATACCATAAACTGGTGGCTTAGAAACAAGAGAAATTTATTTCTTACAGTTGTGGAGGCTGGGAAGCCTGAGCTCAAGGTGACATCAGATTTTGTGTCTGGTGAGGACCGACTTTCTGTTCTTTAACAGTGCTTTCTCGCTTGTCCTCATATTCTGGAAGGGGTGAGGATATCCCTGGGGTCTCTCTTTCTTATAAGAGCATGAATCCCATTCATGAGGGTTCTGCTTGCATGACCTAATCACCCCACCTCCTAATACCATCACTCTGGGGGTTAGGATTTCAACATATGAATTTTGGTGAGACACAAACATTACAAACATTCAGACCATAGCACTTGGTACTTGCTGCGCTCAGAAATTTCGGTTTACTGAAATTACTACGCATGGGTTATAATAATGGCCTACCTCTTTTAACTGTTTATTTGTGAGAATCACATGAGAGATGTGAGCATCTTAAAATACTGTAAAAATACTTTTAATGAAGAAATTCTGTAATGAGATTTTATTGTACCTAAAGTCAGAAGTTCCAGTGTCCAAAGTGGATTTTCCATTTGACTATTCATTGTGATCCATGGAGCATATTTTGGCTTCAATATGCTAAGCAATAACTGTTCCTTTTCTGTTAGCTATTGGCATTAAGGCATGCCTTAGTCTGCACAAAGCAGGTCAGTGTTTGTTATCAAAGATGAATAGTCTTTTTTTCCTAATCAGTTAATTAAAGAAAAGCCAAAATTAACAATGACAAAAACACCTATCAGCACCTTGGAAGATTTTATAGGATTTCTTTATAGCAAACAGCTTATTTGACATTAGGAAAAATCTTTCTAAGGGTTCGATGATGTTTACCTGTTTTCCCCTTTGTTCTGTAGTTACTTTTCTGCAGCAGCTGAGTATCAGTGAACCAAGGAGATAGTTTATTCTTGATGTCGTGTAATACTGTCATTTTGTCCACACACTGATATCATTAGAAAATACCAAGTGAGACCAGGCGCAGTGGCTCACACCTGTAATCGCAGCACTTTGGGAGGCCGAGGTGGGTGGATCACGAGGTCAGGAGATCGAGCCCATCCTGGCCAACATGGTGAAACCCCGTCTCTACTAAAAATACAAAAATTAGCTAGATGTGGTGGCACACACCTGTAGTTCAAACTACTCGGGAGGCTGAGGCAGAATCGTTTGAACCACAGAGTTGGAAGTTGTAGTGAGCTGAGATTGTGCCACTACGGTACTGCAGCCTGTTGACAGAGCAAGACTCCATCTCAAAACAAAAAAAAAAGAGAAAAAGAAAATGTCAAGTCAAAATTATTTCCTTTTTATCAGTCCATCTGTAGTTTCTTCATGATTTGTTCAGTAGGAACACATGGATAACTTAGGGCTCTCAAATAAGTAGAAATTTTTTTTAAAAGTTGTTACAACCAGATTTTTTTGAATATGGTAAGATTTGATGGTTTTATTTATTGGTAGTGTCATGGGTACACTTGAATATTTCATGCTCTGCCTGAAATTCATGTCTTGTCGGGAAAGTTGTACTTCACTCTGTTTGACAGAAGTATTAAAAGGTGTTAGGTGTGGCGTTGCATGCCTGTAGTCCCAGCTACTGAGGAGGCTGAGGTAGGAGGATCGCTTGAATCTGGGAGGCGGAGGTTACAGTGAGCCGAGATCGTGCCACTGCACTCCAGCCTGGGTAACAGAGTTAGGAATTGAACTATTCCTCCTCCACAAAATAAATTTCTCTTTTAAATTGTGTATACTTGCAACTCAATGAAGTGAATTTAGGAATACTTTTTTCTTTTTTTTGGTATTAGGCTTTATGGCAGTAAAATTTTGTCATGTAAGTGTAAATTAGGCATCTGATTAATTCTGTTATAGAATTATAGAATTAGGCCCAAACTTGAAAGCATTGGGTTTACTCCCTACCAACATGCTTATATTAAAACGACAGCCTTCTTCTTTCAAATGCATTCTAAGGCCTTTTCTTCACCCCACCACCACCTGTTTCTTCCCACTCCCCAAGCCCATTACCCTTTTGGACTTTGAGTTTTCATTTGCACCTGACTGGGTTGTATTGTTAGTGGGGTAAGGGGAAGTAGAAAGAAACCCCTGCTGTTTTCTTGTGTAAACAAAGTATGGGGTTGAGGAGGCAAGGAGAGTGAGAGTGCAGGCTCTGGCTTGGTCAGTGTGATGGAAATGAATCTTCCTTTGCTTCAGGGTCTATTTTCCAGGGAGTCCTGAGTGGTGGGGGGGCACTTAAAAGAACAGCAGAAACCTCACTCCTGGAAATTTGTGTTTTACACAATAGGTTTCTAAGTGACTGGGTTAACTGTCTTGTGAGGTTTAGAAGTCATTTACTCTTCAGTGGACTGTAATCTAGCTTCTAGCCTTGCGTTTCAATTGCACCTGCCCTCACTGGGGTCGTAGCTAACTTAAGTGACTTAAGTTGCCAAGCCCAAAGACATTTTTCAGTTTTTATTTTAATTTCACCTCTCTGAAGTATCTGGCATTGTTGACCACTTCCTAAATACTTACTTTTTGTATGGTTTCAGGGACATTAAGACTTTTAAGTTTTCTTTTTTTGTTGTTGACCATTTCTTGTCATTTTTAGAAGCCCCCGCTTCTTCCTCCAGCCCTTTAAATGTGCTGTTTTCCCAGTGTTCCACTCTATTCTTCCTTTTTGTTTGCCAAGGTTATCTCATCTACTCCCAGCTTCTCCTTATAGTTTGGTAACTTGCAGATCTGTATTTCTAACTCTATCCTCTTACTGAATTCCAGTTAGATGTTCTCTTTATATCTCAAACTCAACTTGAGCAAAACAAGACTTACCAACTACCACCCTAACTCTTCCTCTGTAATCCTAATGTCAGTTAATTGTGGTTTACCCTAAGCCAAAACCTGACATTGTTCATAAACCCTGCTCTCTCACCTTCCACAGCACTACTCATTATTGTTTGTGTCAAGTAAAATGTAAGATTGTTGTCAAATTTGGAACAGTAACTTCCAAATTCCTTTTATATATGAGCTATAAGATTTGTGAACCCAAAATATCTGAGACAGGTCTCAGTCAATTTAGAAAGTTTATTTTGCCAAGGTTAAGGACACACCTGTGACACAGCCTCAGGATGACATGCACCCAAGGTGGTCAGGGTGCAGCTTGCTTTTATATATTTTTGGAAGACAGTACATCCATCAATACACATAAGATTTACATTGGTCTGATCTTGAAGGGTGAGACCTGTTGAAGAGGGGTGGGCTTCCAGGTGATAGGTAGATTTTAAAAATTTCTGATTGGCAGTTGGTTGAAAGATTTATTATAAGTAGAATGGAATGTCTGGGTTCAGATAAGGGGTTGTAGAGACCTAGGTTTTATCATGCAGATGAAACCTCTAAGTAGCTGGCTTTAGAGAGAATAGACTGTAAATATTTCCTAGCAGATTGAAGGTCTGTGTTGATGTTAATGCTGCAGGGGTATAATGAGGCCTGCAACCTCCTCTCCCATCATGAGCAGAACTAGATTTTCAGGCAATGTCCTTGGCCAAGAAGAAGAGCCCATTCAGATGGCTGGGGCCTTAGAATTTTATTTTTGGTTTACAGATTTCAAGGCATTTCACGTTTTCTTGTGTAGTGAATAAGCCTAAAATACTATTGTATTTTAATGGACAATCGTGATTAACTAGTTTGTTGTTAACCTCTTCCATATAGTGTTGTCTTGTAAATTCTTACATTTTTTTAATTGGAAGAATTTTCCACAGACTAGCTTCTGGCTTTGTACATTTCAAACCTTGTTTACCTTTCTCCTTCACTACTCACATGACCCTGTGCTGGGCGCAGTGATACACAGCCTTAAGGAAATGTCATGTTGCTTAGGTGAGTTGACTTAGTTAGTGAGAGGTAGGAAGAAATTCCTGGAAGGCATTTCTTAAACTAAGACACCTAGGAATAACTTAACTCTACACAGAAGTGACTACGAACCACATCAGTATTTTCTACTAAACCCCAAACAAGTGTATTTCCAATCAACTTCCCTTTAGCCAGATCTAGTATCACCTGACAAGAAAGCCAGACTAATGAGTAAGAGTGAAAAAAGACCAATCTTAACTGATTGTGGTTAGCATATCTTTTACAAATTTTACAAAAACATATGTCTATGTAAATATATTGCTAGGGCTCCTCTCTGCGCCTTGTGTAAGTGAAGGACTTCAGCTTCGTTGGCTCCATGAGTAAATCCTTCTCTGACCACACTACTTCTCTCTGTCTTACGCTCTATTGTCACCCATCATAGCATTTCTTTTCTTTTTTTTTTTTTTGTAAGACTGAGTCTTGTTCTGTCGCCCAGGCTGGAGTGCAGTGGTGTGATCTCGGCTCTCTGCAACCTCTGCCTCTTGGGTTCAGATGATTCTCCTGCCTCAGCCTCCTGAGTAGCTGGGATTACAGGTGCCCACCACCACGCCTGGCTAATTTTTGTATTTTTAGTAGAGATGGGTTTCACCATGTTGGCCAGGCTGGTCTTGAACACCTGGCCTCAGGTGATCCACCTGCCTTGGCCTCCCAAAGTGCTGGGATTACAGGCGTGAGCCACCGCGCCCAGCCTATCACATGCATTTCTTCCCTCTATCTGCTTCTGCATATGATTGAAGGAACCAGTGATTTGGGATGGTTCCCACTGCCTATCCCATTTAGGGGGATACATTCCCAGTACCCCGGTTGAAATTCTGAATACACTTCAGATAACAAAGCCATTGTTATCCTGTGTATAAAGTTCTTCATCGATTATGGGTTAACTAACCTTCATAAATGGCTTACCCTGGCCACCTTACCAAGATATATAAATAGCTTTGTTTTCTTGGGAAAATGTGTTTAACTTTCTAAACATTTAATTCACACACAAACTCTTCTGTAAATTGGGGAATGTCAACATGAATTACAGAGTCTTAGAAGAAGAGGACACACAAATCTAGGCTATCTTGGTCTCCTTTGGTTGATTTGTTTTGTAGCTGTATTTTTCCGCTTATTCAGATTAAGTTTTGTAGCATGTTTCATATTTTGTTGTTGTTGTTGTTGTTGTTTTTGTAAGGCAGCTAAGGTGTTGGTGCCTTACCTCATAAGATTACAATACTGAAAACTGTGATTGTAGAGGACTTAGGTGCCCAAATGCCAAATAAAAAGTGACTCAGTCATGGGAAAGAAGCCAACGTTGCTTCAGTGCCTTAATGTATGTTTAGGGAGAATTCAGAGATTAGGCAGAAAGGACAGAGCAAGTTAGATTTTAGGGTTTAAGAATGCCTAAGTAGTATAATACTTATTCATGTTTTCCCCATATTTAAAAAATATCTGTCACTAGTACAATCCCCTCTGACTTCCAAAGAGGCTCTGTGTGTGTACTTAAGAAGTAATGGAGGCATGCAATTAAAAACCTTGGCAATTTTGAATAACAGTGCTTTTTTCAAGTAGAGTATTTCTGCACACTTTATATAAAGCAACAAATACAGCACACGTTTCTTCACTATCACAAATAGGCTTCTACTTCAATGAGATTCGAATATATAATGTGGCCATTACAGCAAGCTAGGTAAAAAGTATTCCCACTGTGTAGGACTTAAGCGAAGGGCCACTGGGAGGTCAGCAACAGCAGTAGCTTCCCTTTGCATTGAACGTGCTGTGACGAATACAACAAGAATATTTAGTTCAGCCACAAGACTTCAGAGCTTAGAAGACCAACCGGCTTATTGTTGGCATGAAAATTTATTTTGCCACCAGGCGCGGTGGCTCACGCCTATAATCCTAGCACTTTGGGAGGCTGAGGCGGGCGGATCACCTGAGGTCAGGAGTTTGAGATCAGCCTGGCCAACATGGTGAAACCCCGTCTCTACTAAATACACACAAAAAAATTAGCCAGGTGTGGTGGTGGGCACCTGTAGTTCCAGCTACTTGGGAGGCTGAGTCAGGAGAATCACTTGAACCTGGGAGGCGGAGGTTGCAGTAAGCCCAGATTGTGCCACTGCACTCCAGCCTGGCTGACAGAACGAGACTCCATCTCAAAAAAAGGAGAATTTATTTTACCTACTGGCCTTTTGGGGACTTTGAATAAAGATATGTTTGAACCTGCACAAAATGTGGAGTCCTCGGGCTTCTTGATAACCTAACAGCGCTGCATTCATTGGGCCTGCTCCTTGCTGCTTTTGGCTTGGGGTCGCCATCAGGTGGCAGCACAAGGAACTGAAGCTGCTATTGCAGAACCACTCCTGCTAAGCCCAGCTGTGAAAACAGTTTTGCTTTCTTATTTGAGGGAATGAAGTTGCTTTGGATCAAGAATTATGGGGAAGAGATTAACTGACAATAATGAGGTCAGAGATGTATTTGGCAGTTGAATCCTGAAGTAGCCATTATATTTAGTATCCAGCATTTGCAGAGAGAGAATTAGAAATTATTTTCAAGCTTTTCTTTACTGGAAGAAACTTTAATGCAGTCTTTCAAGTAGCCAGGCGATCCCCTCACTTGAGGTAGTAGCAATTGTTGCTTTGATTGTAGGACATAATGGTGATTGGATGATTTCTTTTTTCTTTTTTTAGAGACGAGGTCTCACTCTGTCACCCAGGCTAGAGTACAGTGGCACAATCATAGCTCACTGCAGCCTCAAACTCCTGGGCTCAAGCCATCCTTCCACCTCAGCACCACCATACCTAGATAATTTATTTTTTATTTTTTGTAGAGATGTGATCTCATGATGTTGCCCAGGCTGATCTTCAACTCCCGGGCTCAAACAATCCTCGTGCCTCAGCCTCCCAAAGTGCTGGATTACAGGCGTAAGCCACTGCATCTGGCTATGGATGATTTTGAAAGTCAAGAAACTTTGATCAGGCATCTGCTACATCCAGGGCACTGTGGCCAGTGGAGGGCATAATATGAGGTCTCTGACCTTATGAGCTTGCAGAATAGGTTGGGAAATAGGATGTATGGCACAGATAACAGGTTCCAGGCTATTTTAAGGGTATTGTAGAGGAAAATTGGGACTTGGGCCTTCAAGGGAAGGGAGACCTCAGCAAGTAATTATAGCATTCTAGAGTCTGGAGGAATGGGCCAGTGTGTGTGCAGTGTAGGGGGAAGAATGAGAGGAACAGGGTCTCAGAGGAGAGTTCCATTCAGGAAATAGTGAGAGTTTCCATTCAGGAAAAGTTGGAGAGTGCAGGTAACACACTGTGAGGAACTTAAATGAGAATTTGACTAGCAACACTTCTATAAGAATGGACAAAAGTAAGAGGGTGAAATATTTCATGGGGGAATTAATTTTTGGATGTATTTGTGAAGCACTTTTAATACTTTTTTCCCTCATTCGGAAAGTACTAAAGCTGTGTTTAAATTATCAGGGCAAAAGGTACTTTACCTCTGCCCTCTGAAGGTTCTATAACTGAGTCTGCTGAAATAAACTGATAATAGATTAAGAGGAGAAAAGTTATACACATTTATTTGTTTCCTTTTAATATTAGTTGATATGTAATAATCGTACACATTTATGGGTGTAGTGTGATATTTCAGTACATAGATACCATGTGTAGTGATCAAATCAGAAGAATCAGCATATCCTTCAAGTCAAACATTGATTATTTCTTTGTGTTGGGAACATTAAAAATCCTCTTTTTGAGTTTTTTGAAAGTATACAATAAATTATTATTAATTATATTCACCCTGTAGTGCTGTAGAGTACTAGAACTTATTCTTCCTCTCTAGCTGTAATTTTGTATTTGTTGACAGACCTCACCCTGTTCTTCCCTCCCTGCTACCCTTCTCAGCGACTGATACACCACAGTTCTACTCTGCTTCTGTTACCTCAAGCTTGTCTAGTTCCCCCTTGAGTGAAAACGTGGCATTTATCTTCTTATACCTGACTTATTTCACTTAACATAATGTCCTCCAGGCTCATCCCTGTTGCCACGAATGACAGAATTTCATTCTTTCTTTTTTATGGCTGAATAGTATTACATTGTGTATATGTACCACATTTTCTTTATCTGTTTATCTGTTAATGAACATTTAAGTTGATTCCATATCTTGGCTATTGCAAACAGTGTTGTATTAAACATGGGAGTGCAGATATCTCTTTGATATTACTGATTCTCCTTCCTCTGGATAAATACTCAGTGGTAGGATTGCTGGATCTTAGGGTAATTTTACTTTTAGAGAAAGCTTCATACCATTTTCCATACTGGCTATACTAACTTACATTCCCACCAAAGATGTATAAGAGTCCCCTTTTCTCTGCATCTTTTCCGATATTTATTTATTTTTTGTCTTTTTTCTATATGAAACACTTCACAAATTTGCATGTCATTCTTGCTCAGGGACCATGCTTGTCTTTGTGTCATTCCAATTTTAGTATATGTGCTGCCTAAGCAAGCCCTGTTTTTTGTCTTTTTGGTAGTAGCCATTCTAACTAGGGTGAGAGATCTCATTGTGGTTTTAATTTGCATTTCCCTGATTATTAGTGATGTACACCATTTTTTTTTCCCTATGCTTGATCATTTTTCTCTTTTTGATAAATGTTTGTTCAGATCCTTTGCACGTTTTTAATTGGATTACTAGTTTTTTGTTGTTGTTGAGTTTTTTGAGTTCCTTATATATTCTGGGTAGTAGTCCCTTGTTGGTTGTAGAGTTTGAATATACTTTCTCCCATTCTACAGGTTGTCTCTTCGTTGGTTATTTCATTTGCTGTACAGAGCTTTTTAATTTGATATAGTCCTATTAATGTTTTTGCTGCCTGTGCTTTTGAAGTCTTACCTATATCATTGTTGCCTGTATTCCTATATGCTTTCTTCTAATAGTTTTGTTTTAGGTCTTATGTTTAAGTCTTTAAATCATTTTGAGTGGGTTTTTATATATGGTGAGAGATGGGCATCTAGTTTCCATTTTTCTGCATATGGATATCCAATTTTCCCAGCACCATTTATTGAAGAAATTGTCATCTCCCCAACATAAGTTCTTGTTACCTTTGTCGTAAATCAGCTGGCTATAAATAGGTGGATTTATTTCTGGGTTCTTTATTCTGTTCCATTGGTCTGTGTGTCTGTTTTTATACCAGTACCATGTTGTTTTGGTTACTGTAGCTTTGTGGTATAGTTTGAAGTCAGGTAAGGTGATGCCTCCTGCTTTTTTATTTTTGCACATATTCTTTTGGTTATTCAGGGTCTTTTGTGGTTCCATGCAAATTTTAGGATTTAAAAAAATTTCTGTGAAGAATGTCATTGATATTTTGATAAGGCTTGAATAAAGTCTGTAGATTGCTTTGGGTGGTTTGGTCATTTTAGCAACATTTATTTTTCCAATCCATGAGCATAGGATGTCCATTTTTTTGTGTTCTCTTCTGTTTATTTAATTTATATGTATTTTTTTGAGATAGGCTGGTCTTGAACTCCTGAGCTCAAGCGGTCCTCTCCTGCTTGGCCTCCCAAAGTGCTGGGATTAGAGGTGTGAGCCACCGTGCCCAGCCCTTTTTGATTTCTTTTATCAGTGTTTCTAGTTTTCATTATATAAATCTTCCACCTCCTTGGTTAAATTTATTCCTAAGTGGTTTTTTGGTAGTTATTGTAAATGAAATTGATTTCTTTTACAGCTAGTTCATTGTTGGTATGTAGCAATGCTACTAATTTTTAAATTTTTATTTATATTTATTTATTTAAAAAAATTTCTTTTTGGAGACAGAGTTTTGTTCTGTCACCCAGGCTGGAGGGCAGTGCATGATCTTGGCTCACTGCAACCTCCGCCTTCCTGGGCTCAAGTGATCCTTCCACCTCAGCCTCCCAAATAGCTAGGACTACAGGCATGTGCCACCATGCCCAGCTAATTTTTGTATTTAGTAGAGATGGGTTTTGCTTTGTTGGCCAGGCTGGTCTTGAACTCCTGGACTCAAGCGATCTGCCTGCCTCAGCCTCCCGAAGTGTTGGGATAACAGGCGTGAGCCACTGCCCCGGGCTGCTACTGATTTTTGTATGTTGATTTTGTATTGTGTTACTTTAATAAATCTGTTTATCAATTCTAAGAGGTTTTTGGTGGGGTCTTTTGTTTTTTCTATATGTAAGATCATGTCATCTGCAAAGAGGGACAATTTGACATCCTCTTTTCCAATTTGGATGCCTTTTGTTTCTTTCTCTTCCCTGATTGCTCTGGCTAGTACTTCCAGTACTTTTTCCTGTAGATGTATCTATTGTGTTGTTTGAGTAGAGTGCTTTGGCTTTGTTCCTGGGTGAGCACAGTAGTGTAGTCTCTGTATGATTTCCTTTTTTTCTTTCTTTTTTTTTTTTTTGAGACAGAGTCTGGCTCTGTCGCCCAGGCTGGAGTGCAGTGGCGCAATCTCAGCTCACTGCAACCTCTGCCTCCCAGGTTCACACCATCCTCCTGCCTCAGCCTCCCGAGTAGCTGGGACTACAGGCACCTGCCACCACTCCTGGCTAATTTTTTTTTGTATTTTTTTAGTAGAGACAGGATTTCACCGTGTTAGCCAGGATGGTTAGCCAGGATGGTCTTGATCTCCTGACCTCGTGATCTGCCCACCTCGGCCTCCCAAAGTGTTGGGATTACAGGCGTGAGCCACCGCACCAGCGTCTTTGTATGATTTCTTTGGCTGTGATCCCTATCAGTGGTGTCTGAATTTCTCAGTGGCTTACGCTGTAGTTTGTGGAGGCTGTTAGGCAATTTTTTTTTTTTTTTTTTTTTTTTTTTTTTAGACAGGATCTCACTCTGTCACCAGGCTGGAGTGCAATGGTGCTATCTCAGCTCACTGCAACCTCCACCTTCTGGGTTCAAGTGATTCTCCTACCTCCGCCTTCTGGGACTACAGGTGTGCGCCACCAAGCCCAGCTAATTTTTGTATTTTAATAGAGACGGGGTTTCACCATGTTGGCCAGAATGGTCTCGATTTCTTGACATCATGATCTGCCTGCCTCAGCCTCCCAATGTGCTGGGATTACAGGTGTGAGCCACCACGCTTGGCCTCTTGGGCCCTTTTATTGGACATAGGAATGCTGGGCAGTCTGGTCCTCAGGTCACTAGGTGACACATGCAGCTACATAGCATTCCTGCTGCTGGTGTGGATGGCAGGCTTTGGGTGGACTAGTCCTCAGGACTCTGGTCAGTGTACATGAGGGCCAGCAGTGGTGGTTGTGGGCCCCAGGGGAACTGGTCCTCTCTGCACTGCATGCGTGGCTGTGTGGCAGCTTTACTATTGAGGGGCGGGGTCACTGTCAGTGTTGGTGGCAGCAGACCTGGGCAGGTAATAATGTGTAGGTGCACGGAAATCACACAAGTTATGAACCTCAAAGAAGGGCCAAATTGGTGATGCCTAAATACCCTCTTCATAGGGTGGAGGGAAGGGGAGTATGTAG
Source organism: Papio anubis (assembly GCF_008728515.1). Lineage (NCBI taxonomy): Eukaryota > Metazoa > Chordata > Mammalia > Primates > Cercopithecidae > Papio > Papio anubis. The sequence continues at coordinate 101,966,051 of NC_044981.1, read as the reverse complement.
ACATTTTTAGAGGAAGAGTAAATTATTTTGAGAGGAGATGAATGGGCCCAAAGAACAGACAGTAGCCTAGGACAAAATTCATCTGGGCTGTGGGTGTGGCACCTAGTCTTCTTTCATGTAAGTTAATCTTCTGTGTTTGGTGAGATTATAGGGAGGGGGCCCAAGAAAATAGCATTCCTTCTGAGGGAACTTCAGAAAAATCCTCCCTTTGCACTTCAGGAGAGACAAAGGGATGAAAGACCATGGCCGGGATGGTGAGAGATCAGAGAGAGCTTCGTTCTGAGGTTGCTTCTTTACTTCAAAATACTCAGCATGTCAAAGTGACATACTCTGGGGTATTGCTTTCTGAGCCCCAACAGGATTCTAGTCTTTATAATTTTGGAAATTATAAACCCTTCTAGAAGGAACACAGTTTGCAAGGAGACTTGTCTTAATTACATTTAATGGTTTTAATTTCAAAGGGAACAACTGGCTCAGAAATTTTAGTAGTAACTTTTAAGCTATAAATAAGGGTGACAAACAGCCTTCTGTGATTTGGGCAAGATAGAAAAAAAAAAATGAAATGAAACTAGGGTTAAGGTTATAGATAGAGTGCATGTTCCAAGACTTGGTGTACTTGCTAGAGATAGGTGGCAGAATTCCTGCACTTTCCAGCAGCCAAGGCAGTAGGGACCCACACTAGCAGTTGCTCAATTTATGGTGACGTTAAATAGGACACATACTACCACCACTTAGTGTTCAGAAAAATGTTTTTTTGTAAGCTGTCATAAAAAGAATTCTCATGAATTCTGTCAACAATATCCCCTTAGCTAATACAGTATCAGATATCAAACAATCACTTTTTATAATGTTCCTCAACCTTGATCAGTAGCATGACACCGAAGTACAGTGCAAACAATTTTCTGGGACTTGAAACCATCCAGTCCAAGTAGGCAATTCTCTGAAGCTCTACGTTAATTTAAGAATAAAATGTAAGAGCGTGGAAAGCAGTTTTTTGACCGGTGATTCTCTTTTGGATTGCACACTTCTTTGGGAAATGGATGATAGGTCTAGATTCCCTTCCTTGTCAATAATCATATGCATAATCACACAAATTTTGCGTGTTATTTTAGGAAATTCACAATTTCAGAGAGTTCATCATCCCTTACCCTACCCCTCACCCCTTCATCCTTGTCCCGCCACATCCCTCCTGCCCTGACTGATCCAGGCTTAGCACCTTGGTCTTCAGGGCTATCGTGAGTTACCATGGTAAGAACATGTGGTATGAGGATGGTTGTGCTGGCTGGACACATTCCTCTGCTTTAACAGGAAGCCATATCGAGGATGGGAATTGATTTTCATTTATGAAAGTTGATGAACTTGACATGTCTGAACAAAAGATGTTTATTTCGCTTTGGTGAGAATGTAGTCAGGAATGTGATTTTTCTTAGAGAACAGCTAAGCATAACAAACTAAAAAGGGCCCCAAATCTCCCTCTCATAGAGGAAGCTCTAATAATTTTAGCCTGGAAAAATTACAAGCAGATGTTACAAAGGACCATCTGAGCTATCTTAAGCCAACAAATTATTGGTATTTTCGGTATTTGATATTCTTGGTACAGAGCTCATAGAATGTCTAATTTTAAACAACTACAGTTTCTTGGTGAACCTAAAATAAAAATCCTTGTGTAGTATATCTCGGGAAGTGTAATAACTTTATTTTCTTTTAGAATGATTTATCATTTTATCATCAACCAGTTATATGTTGAAAACATTTATCCAGTTATATCTGCTTTAGATTCTCATTAACTGTGGTTTCCTTTGCATTGCAGTGTTCTAATCTTAGGCGCTTCAGGCGGAGTTGGTACTTTTGCTATACAGGTAAAACCATTTTTTAATCTTGTGAATAGGAGGATTTTGTTTGCAGGAATTTATAAATTAAGATAAATTATTTCTCCTTAAAAGCTGAGAAGAAGGTAGATCTAGTAAATGCACTGTAATTTCAGCTTGTTCTGTAAGAGGAAAATATTCTCTTTTTTATTTAAAAAATTATTTTTTAGGGATGGAGTCTTGCTACGTCATCCAGGCTGGAGTGCAGTGGCACAATCATAGCTCACTGTAAGGAAAATATTCTAATGTAGAAGGAAGCATTAAGCTTTCTAGTAGTTTAATATGAGGGGGTGTGTGGATGTCCTTGATAACAGATGTAGGAAAGCTTTTAAGAAGGAAGACCATGGGCAGTGCCATGGGTAGATGGAAGTTAGCAATTTAGTAGGAAACAGCCAATGTCAAAAACTAATACTAGTTTCCAATCAAAATTGTTGCAGGCTAAAAAGCCTGCAAAATGTAGAAATCGGTAAGCTGATTCTAAAATGTATGTAGAAATACAGTCACCAAAACGTTAAGATGGCAATACTCCCCCAAAGTGATTTATAGATTCAGTGCAATCCCTATCAAAATGCCAACTGCTTTTTGCTTTTCATAAATGGACAAGTGGATCCTAAAAGGCATATGGAATCACAGGGGACCCCAAACAGCCAAACAATCTTGAAAAAGAATAAAGCTGGAGGACTCACACTTGCTGATTTCAAACTTACTACAGAGCTACAGTAATCAAAACATAAGGGTGGACTTATAGATCAATGGAATAGAATTGAGCATCCAGAAATAAACCCGTACCTTTGTGGTCAATTGATTCTGACAAGAATGGCAAGACCATTAAATGGGGGAAAGAATAGTTCTTCCAGCAGATACTGCTGGAACAACTAGATATCCACATGTAAAAGAATGAAGTTGAGCCCCTACCTCACATTGTATTAAAAAAAAAAAAAACCTTCAAGATCAGGCATGGTGGTTCACACCTGTTATCCCTACACTTTGGGAGGCCAAGGTGGGTGGATCACTTGAGGTCAGGAGTTCAAGAACAGCCTGGACAACATGGTGAAACCCTGTCTCTACTAAAAATACAAAAATTAGTTGGGCATGGTGGCGTGTGCCTGTAATTCCAGTTACTCAGGAGGCTGAGGCAGGAGAATTGCTTGAACCCAGGAGGCGGAGGTTTCAGTGAGCCTAGATCATGCACTCCAGCCTGGGTGATGAGTGAAACTCTGTCTCAAAAAACAAAAACAAACAAAAAACCTCAAAATGGATCAAAGATCTAAACATAAGAACTAAAACCATAAAACTCTTAGAAGAGTAGGCAGGGGAAGGGAAAAAAGTCTTAGAAGGAAACATAAGAGAAAACCTTCATGATTGTAGATTTGGCAACAGAGTTTTAGATAGGACACCCAAAGCACAAGCAACTAAAGAAAAAAGTAAATTGTACTTCATCAAAATTAAAAAACTTTATTTATTTATTTTTTATCTTTTTTTTTTGAGACGGAGTCTCGTTCTGTTGCCCAGGCTGGAGTGCAGCGGCCGGATCTCAGCTTGCTGCAAGCTCCACCTCCCGGGTTTACGCCATTCTCCTGCCTCAGCCTCCCGAGTAGCTGGGACTACAGGTGCCCGCCACCACGCCCGGCTAATTTTTTTTTTTTGTATTTTTAGTAGAGACGGGGTTTCACCATGTTAGTCAGGATGGTCTCGATCTCCTGACCTTATGATCCGCCCGTCTCGGCCTCCCAAAGTGCTGGGATTACAGGCTTGAGCCACCGCGCCTGGCCAAAATTAAAAAACTTTTATACGCCAAAGGGCACTATCAAGAAAGTGAAAAGACAACACACAGAATGGAAGAAAATATTTACATATCATTTATCTGATAAGAGTCTAGTATCCAGAATATATAAAGAACTCTTATAACTCAACAAGAAAAAGACAGCACAATTTTTAATTAGTGAAGAACTTGAATTGACATTTCTCCAAAGAATACATACAAGTGGCCAGTAAGTCCGTGTAAGGATGGTCAATATATTTATTCATTAGGGAAATGCAAATCCAAACCACAGTGAGATACTATGTCTTATAATAAAAAGCAAACACAGAAAATAAAAAATATTAGCAAAGATGTAAATAAATTAGAACACTCATTCATTACTGGTGGGAAGTTAAAATGGTGCAGACATTGTGGGAGAGTTTGTTGGGTCCTCAAAATGTTAAACATAGAATTACCATGTGACCCAGCAATTCCATCCTTAGGTATATACCCAAGAGAAATGGAAACATACATTTAAGCCTAATCTTATTTATGAATATTCATAGCAGTATTATTCATAATAGTGGAAAAAAAGTGGAAATAACTCTAATGTCTATCAGTCGATGAATGGATAAACAAAACGTGGTATAGACATACAATGGAATATTATTCAGCCATAAAAAAGAATAAAATATTGATGCCTGATACAACATGGATGAATCTTCCAAACATGGTTAAGTGAGAAAAATCCAGAAACAAAAGGTCCTACATATTGTATGATTCCATTTATATCATGTCTAGAATAGGCAAATCCACAGAGACAGAAAGCAGATTAGTGGTTGTCAGGGGCTGGGGGTAGATGGAGAAGAGAGTGGGGAACGACTACTTAATAAGCATGAGGCTTATTCTTGGGGCGATTAAAATATTCTGGAATTAGTGGTGATGGTTGCACAACATTGTGAGTGTACTAGAGACTACAGTATACTTTAAATACTTTAAAATTGTGAAAATGGTGATGTATATGAATTTTACCTCAAATAAAACAAAACAAACCAAAAGTTCCCCAAGCCTCCAGGAACATGATGGGGCCCAGTGGCTGCTCCTATTGTGGTCAGATGTGTAACTGACTGGCTCCTAGAAGAGGGAGCTTGATTAAGCCTCTCTCAGGATGAGGGGAGAGAGCTTTTTCCCCAATAGGGGGCAGCGAGTAGCCTCAGAGGCTCTGCCACATTACTTTCCAGGAGAGAGGTTTGGGTGTTATAGACCATCCCAGACCCAGCTTAGACTTTTTGAGAACCCAGATGGTGCTGGGGGCTTCCTGTCTGTTTGTTGACTGAACTGGGTGAAGGAGACGAGGATTCCTGGGATGCACACTTTAACTTCTTTTAATTCATCATTTGATAACCAGGATCCAATCCAGAGGCTCAGTAAATATGAGTTGAATGCATAAGTAAATAGAAGAAAGGAAAAAGAGGGAGAGAGGCAAAAAGCAAAGAGAAATATCATACACGGTTAGAGTATAAATTGATACAGCCACTTAACCATTTGGCATCTATTAAATGTGAATATAAATTGTAAAATTTCTTAAAAACAAAAAAAGGACCACACAAGAATTCCTATTTTAGGATTATAACCTATAGATAGATATACAAGCATGTTTACCAAAAGATATTTACCAGAATTTCAGAGCAGGGCTATTCCTATTAAAATTCCCCAACTAGAAAAACGCAAATGTCCATCAACAGTAAAATGAGTAAGTAAATTGTGGTATATTCTTACACTGGCATATTATACAGTCATGAAAAAACTATAATCGCACACAGTGAAGTGAATGAATATCACAGCTGAATGTTGAGTAAAAGAAATCAGATGCAAGAGTACATCCTATATGGTTCCATTTAATGACATTCAAGAACAGGTGAAACTAAGCAATAGTGTTTAAGGGGGGTGTCTACTTAGTAAAACTTCTAAAAAAAAAAAAAAGCAAAAAGGGTTATTGTAGTTAGTAGTTACTTTTTTAAGGGAGTTGAGGAAGTTTTAATTGGGAGGCTTGGGGCACAGGTGGTATTCTAGTTCTTAATTTTGAATAATGGTTATAATAATATTTGCTTTGTAATAATGTGTAAAGCTATATATGTATATTCTGTATGCTTTTATGTGTGTTATATTTCACAACAAAAAATTTTAATAAAATTAAAAAGTAATAGAAAAGCATCAAGGTTAAATCCCATACAAAGCTATTATAAGGAAAGGGAAAATAAGGTATAGAATAACATACCCTATAATGAAAGCACATCAGAATACATGCCTACAAAACAGCCTGAAATGTCACCTACTATTTCAAAGCAAGTTAAAAGATATTAAAAAATATAATATAAAATGTGAAAAAACAAAATAAATCAGAATTGGAAAAACTCAGGAAAAAAGTAAAACTGAATGAAAAAATCATTTAGTAATAGAAGACTAAACTAAGAGGAACTCAATAGCAAGTAAACACAACACATAATGCTTCCTTAATAGAAACAAAATGCAGAAAAAAATTTAAATTACAAAAGAAACAAAAAGATAGGCTGGGCACAGTGGCTCGCCCTGTAATCTCAGCACTTTGGGAGGCCAAGGAGGGCAGATTGCTTGAGCTCAGCGATTCAGGACCAGCCTGGGCAACATGGCAAAACCTCGTCTCTAATAAAAATACAAAAACTAGCTGGGCATGGTGGCTCATACCTGTAATCCCAGCTACGGAGAGGCTGAGGTGTGAGGATCACTTGAGCCCAGGAGGTCGAGGCTGCAGTGAGCTGTGATCATGCCACTGCACTTCAGCCTGGACAGAGAGAGACCTATCTCAAAAAAAAAAAAAAAAGATAAAAACAGATTCAAGAGAAAGTACCAAATATTTATGACAGGCAAAGAAAATTGATATATGGATAGTAGGAGTCCTCGAAGGGGAAAACCAAAGCAAGGGAACTGAACCCATACTAAAATAATAATTAAAGACACAAAGAAACTTTCCTAGCGTCCTTAAATTAAATGATTTGAAAATACGTATTGAATAGCCACATCACTTTTCTAAGAACATGGACCCAGATTGAGCAACACTAAGGAAAATTACTAATAAAAATATGAAGAAAAATTATAGTGAAATTACTGGCCTTTAAAGAAAAAAGAAATAAGATCCTTTGGAAATCTAGACAAAATAGCACATATGCTACTTATGTGTCCATATAAGAAAAAAAGATGACGTGACTTATAAGAGAAATAAAATTAGACTATCATGAGACTTTTTGTCAGTAACACTTTTGGCAGAAAAAAATGGAGTAACATATTTAAGATACTCAAGGAAGAGTGCGCCAAGAATCTTTTATACAACAAAACAGGCCTTCAGGTATCATGGACACATACAGACTGTTATCAACATCAAGAACTTGGGGAATATTGTTCTTCTGATCCTTTTCTGACCAATCTACTAGATAATGAGCTTCTGACTAGGAATGACTATGAAGACATTTTAAGGACTAGTGGTAAATGTTCAATGCAGTTACCTGTAGAACAAAACTAAATGAGGGCTTAGAAGGAGAGAGTATAGGAGCAGCCATATGCTCTGACAAGGTAAATATAGTGCAATAGTTGTTATTGTTTTTGAGGCAGTGTCTTGCTCTGTCATCCAGGCTGGGATGCAGTGACATCATCACAGCTCACCGCAACCTCAACCTCCTGGGCTCAGTGATCCTCACCTCAGACTCCTGAGTAGGTGGAACTACAGGCACATGCCACCATACCCAGCTAATTTTTTCATGTTTTTGCAGCGATGGGGTCTTGCTGTGTTGCCTGGGCTGGTCTTGAATTCCTGGCCTCAAGCAACCTTCTTGCCTCAGCCTCCCAAAGTGCTGGGATTTATTAGTCTCAAATTAGAATTGGAAGTATCAATATGAACTCAAGAGATATTTTGTGTATGTGTGTATGTAAAGCCATCACTTGAAATATCATTTCTCACTAAAACAAGGCAGGGCTTCTTAGAGAAGTAGCTGATTTCAGATCTAGGGCACAAATATATAAGAATTAACCTGGAATACATTAAATAGCAAGGAAGCTATCAAAGATTAGTCAGGTCATGTCAAAAGACTCAAGAGCTAACTTGAAGAAATGCCCAAAGATGTAACAATTTGACCATCAGTAATAATAATGACCATTACAATGGGTTGAAACCTTTTAAATATATTTGAATCCATGAGTTCATGATACTTTTTTCAAAAGAGTTCACTTGGAATTTGATAGGGAACCAATTTATCTTATAAACTGATAAAAACAGTTAAGCATTTGTCTTGTCTTTCCTACATGAACTGTATAATTGAGCAGGCCAAATAATATGTGAGGGGCAATGATATGAGGGGCAGTGTTATTCTGTGAAAGTATTCAGGCTGGACGCAGTGGCTCATGCCTGTAATCTCAGCACTTTGGGATGCCAAGGCGGGCAGATCACCTGAGGTCAAGAGTTCGAGACCAGCCTGGCCCACATGGCGAAATCCTGTCTCTACACAAGAATTAGCCGGCCGTGATGGTGGGCACCTGTAATCCCAGCTACTTGGGAGGCTGAGGCAGGAGAATTGCTTGAACCTGGGAGGCAGAGATTGCAGTGAGCAGAGATCACGCCACTGTACTCTAGCCTGGGACAGAGCGAGACTCCATCCCCCCCGCCAAAAAAAAAAAAAAGAAAGAAAATATTCCAACTACTTAAATAAAAAGAATTAGAATTAGAAGATTACTATTTCGCAACCACCAATAAGCAGATATAGGTATTAAGCATTGACAGTTGCTAAGATAATAAAGAGAGCCTCAAGCAGACATGATGTGCCTCCTCTAGTTTTGCCAGACACTGTCCATAGTTTTGCTAAAGGGATTGAAATGGAATCAGATCTAGTCTCCAGATCCATCTGCCAAGTTGCAGAAAATACAGAGGACAAAACAACGTGTGGAACTGTCCCGTGGGTGTGCAGTCAGAAATTCCAGACTGTGGGAAACTCTACAGCTCAAATGGCCTAGATTCTTCCACAGATAAATTATAAGAAAGCAAAGGGATAGAACAGGAGCTTATGATTTAAAAGAGACTTAAGGCTGGGCACAGTGGCTTACACCTGTAATCTCAGCACTTTGGGAGGCCAAGGCAGGTGGATCACGTGAGGTCAGGAGTTCAAGACCAGCCTGACCAACCTGGTGAAATCCCATCTGTACTAAAAATACAAAAATTAGCCAGGCTTGGTGTGACATGCCTGTAGTGCCAGCTACTTGGGAAGCTGAGGGCAGGAGAATCACTTGAACTTGGGAGGTGGAGGTTGCAGTGAGCTGAGATCACGCCACTGCACTCCAGCCTGCGCAACAGAATGAGACTGACTATGTCTCAAATAAAAAACCACAAAAACCCAAAAAAAATTATAAAAAAAGAGATTTAAAAGATACCATATTTTAAGAATGCACAAGACTATAGTGTCTAGAGAATGCATTGTTGGGTGATAAAACTTTTTGAAATGCAAGGAGGTGATTACTATAAAAATCAAGATAATGATTTTGGGAAAGGGTAGGAGGGGCTTCTGTGGTTTGGGGCACATAGGAGAATTTTTGGAATGGCTTCCAGCGTGCTGCTGCTTTATCTGGGTGATGTTCACCCTATAGCTGTTTTCTTTCTTTCTTTTTTTTTTTTGAGACAGAATCTTACTCTGCCACCCAGGCTGGAGTACAGTGATACAACCTTGGCTTACTGCAACCTCCTCCCCCACCAGCTCAAGTGATCCTCCCACTTCAGCCTCCTGAGTAGCTGGGACCACAGGCATGTGTCACCAGGCCCAGCTAATTTTTTGTATTTTTAGTAGAGACGGGGTCTCACTATGTTGCCTAGGTGGGTCTCAGACTCCTGAGCTCAAGTGATCCACCCACCTCAGCCTCCCAAAGTGCTGCGATTACAGGCATGAGCCACCACACCCGGCCTATAGGTGTTTTCTATAGTTGTGTTTTATATTACATGAAACATTTTTATTAAGTAAAACTGTTTTTAAAACATTTTCATAATGTTCAAAGATAATAAATGGCTCTAAATGGGAAAGAAAAAACTAAAAATTTGAGGGGAAAAACTAGAAATTTGAGGTAAAAAACCTGTTTCAACATGTGACAAATTCTTCCTGAGGATTTAATACTGTTTAAAGAAAAACATGTATTAAATGTAGGTGCTTAGAACATACTTTTCTTTTTCCTCAATAGTTTCTTTTTTCATATAGGTATTAGAGAAAGGATGGTCACAATGAATGAGCTATTTATCTTGGGTTATATTCTTCACATCTTTGAATTTGATTTGGGACTTTCTGTGAAAAGCAACGTATCATTACACTCAAGTGTCTCTGTTTGCAGCCCATGAACAATAAATTGTATATCATATCACTCCTAAATATTTCAATTCCCCACAGTTTTTCAGGATATATGTCTTTGGTCAATGTTGCTTTTTTAAAAGTGAGAAATTGAGTAAGATTATGAATAAGTTAAAAACCCTTTATTTATATTTTGTATTTAACAGAAATTTACTGAGCACCTTTGTGTGCCATGAAGTGAGGATTCAATAGTGAAGACAAACACAGATCCCTTGTATTCTAGTGAGCCTTTGCATCTTATATTAAGGAAGCTCGGGAAATTGATACTTAGGACAAGATTGAGAAAACAAGTGATTTCTTATGATCTATAATTATCTGCACAAATATTTCTTTGTAAACGTCAAGTGGCTATTCTCAAAGTAGCTGAAAATAGCCCCCTTTTAAGTCTATGAAATTAACATTATAGAAAAGAATTTTAGCAATTTTGGAGCAGGATGCTTTCTGGATACTTAATTCTGAGCAACATTAGAATTTAGCTCTCCTTTTAATTTAAATCTAGTTATTCTTTATCATTTTAAAATATAAGGCATCTGCATTTTAAAACCTGGGTAATATTTATTTAGGTTTTCGTACTCCAAGGAAGAGGACCTGATCCAAGTTTTTAAGAAAAAATGATTATAGTTTCTTCCCCTTCTTTTTAAGAGAACCTTTTCATATATTACCTATTACTTAATAGCTCGTTACTTTGACACACTTTCTGATTCAATATTGTGTTAACACTTATTAGAGATGCAAATGAAGATAGGTGGCATTTTAGTGTTCTGGATACATTTTAAATAGTCATGTTTCATTGAGACGAAGTCTTGCTCTTGTCCCCCAGGCTGGAGTGCGATAGCGCTCTCTCAGCTCACTGCAACCTCCGCCTCTGGGGTTCAAGCGATTTTCCTGCCTCAGCCTCCTAAGCAGCTGGGATTGTAGGTGCCCGCCCACTACCATATCCAGCTAGTTTTTTGTATTTTTTAGTAGAGACGTAGTTTCACCATGTTGGCCAGGCTAGTCTCGAACTCCTAACCTCAGGTGATCCACCTGCCTCGGCCTTCCAAAGTGCTGGGATTACAGGCATGAGCCACCATGCCTGGCAAATTTGAGGCTTTCAACTCCTGTCTTTTCTGTTACTGGTGAGGCACTGAGTCCCTCTCTAAGTGGATTAGTTATAACTTCATGACAATAAGGTGGCTGGCTGTCTCATGTAGGGAAGATGAGATCTCTTTCTTGGAATTTTTTTACTGAACAAAAGTTTAATCATTTTTACTAGTCTCTGACAGATGACTTCCTATAGTTCTGGTTAAGATGATGTACTTAAAGTTCTCTAGAGATTAGTCCGATATATGTATACATGGTGCCAGTGATTTGTTTTTTTTTTAATGCAATCGATTTTTCTAATCTCTCCCTTTTTTATTCTTTTCTTCTTTTTTGTGGGGGGGCAGGTAATGAAAGCATGGGATGCTCATGTGACAGCAGTTTGCTCTCAAGATGCCAGTGGACTTGTAAGGAAGCTTGGGGCAGATGATGTAATTGATTACAAATCTGGAAGTGTGGAAGAGCAGTTGAAATCCTTAAAACCGTATGTATTAGAACAATGTTCACACTGGGAATGGGAACAAGGACAGTTGATTATGCAGGTCTGAGATGGTTCGGTGGCTTTACAATCACGTTGGAATCTTAGAGAAGCATCTGTGAAAGCATTCCATGTCATTAGAAGTTACTTAGGTTGGCTTCTGTTTTAATTCCAGATGTTAATACAACACGGTAACAGCATGTGGATAGGTACTGAGGAAGTTATTTTGCTTACATAGTCTTAGCTAATTTTGAAGTTAACATGCTGGTTTGTAAGAAGCCTGAAGACAAAAATTGGAAATGTGTTCCTTTTGTGGCATCTGTCACCACAGGAAGAATATAGAGTAGTTCATGAAGTACATGATTAGCCCAAAACATACTTTCCGTGTTTTGGCTTAACAAAGGCTTAAGAGAAACAGTGTAAGTCTAAACTTTGGTAATGGGAGCACTGTGGATGTTCCCAGTGTGTCTGAATGCCAGGCTGTGGTTTGGCCTGAGGTACCAAACAGGAATGCATTCAGGAATTCTCTTGGGTCATGTTGATTCTGACTGTGACTCTAGCTTATTCATCTGACTTTTATCCAGCCAAGACCAAGCTGAAGCTGACAGCACAAATGAGGAGTATTTGGAAAGCTATTTTACTGCTTCTGTTTAAAAGGTTTTCCCTTTTTTGATTAATTTTCAGAAGTCAACTACTCTTGCCCACATTGAGTAGAAGTGTATTTTTAAATAGAAAGAAAAAAGAAAAAAAAGGAGTCCTTATCTGATGCCTCCCAGCCTTTCTCAGCCAGTGCCACCAACTTCCAACGTAGTTTGGCGGTGCACCCAGCAGCAGCCAGCCAACTCATCGTTCCTTCAACTGCTTAGGGAGCTTCTACTGTTGCCAGGCAGGGTTCCAAACACCAGCTACAGTGGTGAACCAGACAAATGCCCACTTTCATGGAGCTTACATTCTTGTTTGGGCGGTTTTAGTGCTAGGTGCTCTGAAAAAAAAAAATGAAAGGGAATAGACTAGGGAGGAGGCTGTTATAGATAGGGAGGTTAAAGAATGCCTCATTGAGGAAGCAACATTTGAGTGGAGGCTTTAGTGAGCAAGCCAAATGAATGAGATTTGTGTGTGTTTGATGTTGCTCCCTGCTGTATCCCTCCATCTGGAAGAATGTAGTAGCATGTAGTAGGTGCTCAATAATATTTATTTAATTATCGAGGAATCTAGGAGAACAATTGTCCCAGCTGGAAAGAACAGCAAACATAAAGCTCCCATGTCAGGAACATGCCTGGCATGTTTAAGGACTAACATTGTCCCTTTCAGAGATTTTGTCAGCTACCCTCTCGTCTGTGTGTTAGGGCCTGAGCCTCTTTGGGCACGCACTCTGTCGCCCAGGCTGGAGTGCAGTGGCACAATCTCGGCTCGCTGCAACCTCTGCCTTCCGGTTTCAAGCGATTCTCCTGCTTCAGCCTCCTGAGTAGCTGGGATTACAGGCGCGCACCACCATGCCCGGCTAATTTTAGTAGAGACGGGGTTTCACCATGTTGGCCAGGCTGGTCTCGAACTCCTGACCCCATGATCCACCCGTCTCGGCCTCCCAAAGTGCTAGGATTACAGGCGTGAGCCACTGCACCCAGCCTGATCTTGTATCTTCTGATGCTTCCAGGAATAGCAACATGATACTGGGGCCAAGTCCTACCCATTCCCCTCTGTCTTCCTTAAGGGGTTTTGTTTTGTTTGTTTTCTCGTTTTTGTTTTTGAGATGAAGTCTCACTCCACTGCCCAGGCTGGAGTGCAATGGCGCGATCTTGGTTCACTGCAACCTCCACCTCCTGGGTTCAAGTGATTCTTGCGCCTCAGCCTCCTGAGTAGCTGGGATTACAGGCACTCACCAACACACCTGCCCAATTTTTCTATTTTTTTTTTTTTTTTTTTTTGTGGAGATGGAGTTTCACCATGTTGGCCAGGCTGGTCTTGAACTCCTGGCCTCAAGTGATCTGCCTGCCTTGGTCTTCCAAAGTGCTGGGATTACAGGCATGAGCCACCGCACCTGGCCTACCTTAAGTTTTATACATGTCTGGAATTTGTCACCAGAGAATAGGAGAACTTGAGAGACGGAAGGCTAGAGGACATTCAGTCTAGGCTCCCAAACTGGTGCTACGCTTCCCTCCTTGGCATGTCTTCCTGGCAAGTGGTCTTGCTCCTTTCGCTTGTACTTTTCTAGTAGGGGGACCTTCCTGCCTTATAAATGCAAGCCATTACTACTTCTTTTCTTTGATAGCTTTAGTTAAAATTGATCTTTGTAATTTCTGCCTGGAGTTTGACCTCTCAGTCTACCTAGGATAAATATGTTCCTCCTTCCAAGTAGCAGCTTTTTAGGTATTTGAATCTTAGAGTTTCATAGCAAGAAGGGGCTTTGAAATCCTTCAGTCCAACCCTATGATGCTGTAGTTGAGAAAGTGAAGGGCAGAGGAGTTACGAGTTTTTGCATACTCGAGGTCATGCCACCAGTGATTTGTTGGGAGAGCTGGATTCACAACCTGGTCTCCAGATTTCTTTCTCAGACAATGCCTGTTCTATAATACCAGGCTGCCCTTAAGTTTTCTTTAAGTATCCTAAGATTTGTTCATTCAAAACTTGGAAATGAAGTAGATACTTTTTTAGTGAAAAGAACGGTCATCTATTAAGGTCATCATGCTCCTGCATTTCATATCCTTAGATTATATTTGCCATTTTTTTTTTTCCTTCTTCTTCTTTTGAGACAGAGTTTCACTCTTTTTGCCCAGGCTGGAGTGCAATGGCATGACCTTGGCTCACCACAACCTCTGCCTCCCAGGTTCAAGCGATTCTCCTGCCTCAGCCTCCCGAGTAGTTGGGATTATAGGCATGTAATCCTACGCCTGGCTAATTTTGTAGTTTTAGTAGAGACAGGGTTTTTCCATGTTGGTCAGGCTGGTCTCAAACTCCCGACCTCAGGTGATCCACCCGCCTCGGCCTCCCAAAGTCCTGGGATTACAGGCATGAGCCACTGTGCCTGGCCTTGCCCTTCTTTAGTTTGGTTCTATAAAATACTCAAGATCCACAAAGTTGGCCAAAGCTGGTTTCAGGAACTTTAATGTTTGACATCATCCAGATGAATTTGGAAGGGAGAAAAGGTTTACCAAAGAGGAATTCATCAACTGATGTGCTCAATTTATATGCATGTATTCTCTATATAGATCTTTGTTTTCAAAAGTATTTAAAAGCTTATTAAGTTTTTACCCCCTTTCAGTAGAATATAGTGATTACAGAAGTTTTAGGTTAGATGTAAGAAGTTGAATATATCTGTTAGTTCCTGTGGATTCCATTATCACTGAATTTTTTTGGCATGTTAGAACAGGCTGTTCATTTCTCCTTTTGCATTGTCCTGATGCTGTACCTGAAGCCAAATGATAGAAAATTCCAGAAGGTGAAGAGGATGCTTCCATGAGCATTTCTGACTGTAGAGAGAATAAAAGCAAATCATTCTTGTAGGTGAAAATCTCATACTTTACTTTCAAGTATCCATGTGCGCTAAAGAACATAGCGAATGGAAAACTTGGCAGTTTATTACAAAGCTTAATTAAGTCAGACTTTCTCAATCTTGGCAACCTTAGTTTCTCAAGCATTGACATTTTGGGCTGGAAAATTTTTTAGCTGTGAGGGGCTATTCTGTGCATTGTAGTGAACCAGAATCACTCTCTGTTCAGAACTACTTGCTGAAGCCATTCTAAAGTACTAGAAAATGAAATGATTTTTTGACAAAAATTAGTCGCATTCAACTTACCTTGCAGAAAAGTAATAGAGCCAGCGAGTGGGTATGTCCTTCCGTCTCCATCAAAGCAGCCACCCCTCTGCAGGATGGCGAGAGGTGCAGCACAGTGCAAGATTCGCCACTGAAATAAACCCCAAGCCAACTGGTGCTGGAAGGGAAGGAGGCTCAGAGTCCAGTGTAAAGCCTGACAACAATGTTTTGATTTGGTTCTTCCTCTCCAGGTTTGATTTTATCCTTGATAATGTTGGCGGATCCACTGAAACATGGGCTCCAGATTTTCTCAAGAAATGGTCAGGAGCCACCTATGTGACTTTGGTGACTCCTTTCCTCCTGAACATGGACCGACTGGGCGTAGCAGATGGCATGTTGCAGTCAGGATTCACTATAGGTTCGAAGGCATTAAAGGTAGGAAGAAGGGTCTTGGTTGGTGACTGCAAGCAGCCTCCTGCTGCAGAAATTGGTTTGCCACCTAGCCAGTTTCTCTTCTCTTGGAGGCCGCATAGCACAGTGGCTGCAAGCATGGACTCTGGAGTCACACCGACTGGCTTCAAAATCTGACCTCTACTTAGTAGCCGTGTAACCCTGTGCAAGTTACTGAAGGTCTCTAAGCCCCAATGTCTTCCCCTGTAAAATGAGGCTGATAATAGACCTACCTTACCGCATGGTTGTAAGGATCAAATGAAGTAGTCCATATGGAGACATGGCACAGTGCCCTTATTAAATGTTAGCCTTTATTATTACTTATTGCCTCTCTTGATTACATCTGATGTACTGGCTGTGCTTCCTTCTTGTCTCTGCCTGATGACCCTCTCTCTGTTTCATGTCTTAACACTTACAGTCTCTTGTATATAAAGATGAAAACTTACAGTTGCTATTTTCATTGTATTGGGATAGACCAGTGATTCCCAGACTGGGGCTTTCAGACATTTAGAGGTCTATGAGTAAAAGAAGTTGTACTTTTACTTCAGTAAGCCTCCACTCTTGCCTTTGCTGGGATTGTATCAACTTGTTCTAACACTGCATATTCTGTGTAAATTTGAAACTCCAGCTATTAATGACATGATGGGAGTTTCTGGGACTTGGTTAGTCAGCCTGACTCTGAAACAGGGCCACTTTTACCAGGGCTGTATGAAGCTCAAAACTGAATACATCTCACCCAAATTGCACACTTCGGTGAGTGGTGGGCATTGGAGACTAGGGCAGATGAGCCTCAGTTACAAGACTAATAGAGCTTGAGCATCTGCTCTCCACTTTACCTCATAGCCTGTTGTCATCACAGTGGGGACAGAGGCTTTTATAATTTCATGGGATAAACTGGTGGTAATTATAGATCATTGGTTTAAAATATGAATTGATGTTAAAAGGGAATATATGATAGAAAAAATAAAGATAGGCTGGGCACGGTGGCTTATACCTGTAATCCCATCATTTTGGGAGGTGGAGATGGGAGGATTGCTTAAGCCTGAGGAGTTTGAAACCAGCCTGGGCAACATAGTGAGAGTTTATCTCTACAAAACAATAAAAAAATTAGCCAGGTCTGTTGGTGCATACCTGTAGTTCCAGCTGCTCAGGAGGCTGAGGCCAGAGGATGGTTTGAGTCTGGGAGACAGAGGATGTGAGCCGTGATCGTGCCATTGTACTCCAGCCTGGGCAACAGAGGAAAACCTTGTCTCAAAAAAAAAAAAAAAAAAAAAAAGATTCTATTTTTTAAAATTAGACAAAATACTTGAGACTCTGGGACAAGGCAGTAGAAAGTTCCTCGGTGGTAAAAAGGCTGTGAATAGCTGTGTCAGTCTGACCAACGCTGACTCATGTTTGTGAGATGACTGGCTTGATAATTATCTTTAGCATTTTATTTATTCCAGATATTAATTTGGGACCTTTTATGGGGATGAAACTTAGGACTTTGGTCTCTTGAATTCTGTGTACTAACTAAATACTTAGAGGTCGTAACAAAGAGCTATGATGGAGGAGACCACGACTCAATTCTTATGAAATATTATTGGTAATAGAAATGAACAAACCAGGCCCTGCACTGTGGTGTCCTTCTATTTTCATTTGATTCAGACAGTAGCCCGAAACAGTGTCCACAGGGTACTTTGTGGTAGAGAAAGGGCTCTTAGCTGTCCTTTCTCTCTTCTTTCTCCTTCACAAAACCCAGATTTTCCAGTGCTTTAAAATGTAAGTTTAAGTTTTCTGTAAGATTTCAGTTTGTACTCCAGTGAGACCCCTTACAAGTTAACCTTCGGAGTTGTCCTCAGAGAGTAAAACAGGCATAGCTGTCTTCATTCTCTTTTCCTCCTACTTGAAAGATGATAGTGGTAATCTCATGTGAAAACCTTTTAAGTAGTTTTCAATGTCTTTCTGATTGTGCACACAGTTAAAGCCTCATTGTCATGCTTCTGACTCTCCTGCCTGCTTTGATTTACTTTCTCTCCTATAGTGGCCTGGGTGGGCGGCGGGGGGAACACAGACCTCTTGTAGCAGAATATAAAAATTCTGCTGTTACAGACCAAAAGTTTCTCTTTACAGAGCCACATGCTGTGAAGAGTTATAGATGTGGCAGTTGTGACCATTTTTGTGCCTTCTTTAATACCCTAAACAATTACCAGAATGTTTTAATTGTAGTCTATGAAGCCAGACCTTAGGGAAAAGTATTTGAACAGATCTTCTGTGATTGTCATTAACTGGATCCACAGTAAGCTTGGGACATTCTCAGTGCTTCTGGCATTTAGCCACATAATCCTTCAAACAGCTTTTTTCTTTTTCTTGTTTTGTAGAGACAGAGTTTTGCTATGTTGCCTAGGCTACTCTTGAACTCCTGGCCTCAAGCAATCCTCCCACCTCGGTCTCCCAAACTGTTGGGATTATAGGTGTGAGCCATTGTGCCTGGCCTCTTCTTTTTAGGTTAGTTGCATAAATCAGTGCATCTCAACATCTTTCATGCCATGACAGACATAGAAAATGATAGTATTTGAACAGCACGTTGAGGCTGCCTTGGGTTACGGAGATAAACAAACCAAGCCCTGCTCCTCCAAGACCAGCCTATCCAGAGACTTCTACCAGCCCTGGCTCTGCCTGGCTATCGTGAGGGCTAAGGGGAGTCAATATCTCATCACAGCAATTCTAGAGTATGCTTGACTCTCTTTACATCTGTTGTCCTAGGGTAATTATTAATGATGAATCCTTTAACTCTCACAGGTTTTCTGGGTTGGACGATAATCTATAGGATCACTCACCCAGTAAGCCATCCTGGCACACCCAGTGGGAAGCTTTGCCTAGGCAACCGCTTAGTTTTTTCTTTCTTTCTACATTCTTAAACTGAATTGGTATTGTCTCAGTCTTTCCTCAATAAGCTTCACTTTTAGCACGGGGCAAGTATTGATAGAATACTTTCTATGTGTAAGGCATTTTGTATACATTCTCATTTCATCCTTCCAACAATCCTGCAAACTAGGTGGTGCTACCACCATTCTACAGGCCAGGAAATGGGCTGAAATAGGTAGCCTGATAAAAATAACATAACTAAAACAAAACAAAAATAATGCAACTAGTAAGTGCTGGGGTATGGGGTTTCCACTGAATTTTCCAGCCTCACGCCAGAGTAGTAGCTTATATCATACTGAGTGTAAGCTCAATGGCAAAGAAGTCTGAGCTCACCTCACAGTTGTGGGTAGTTGTGGAGAGGGCAGCACTGTGGTACTGGCTGACCCTCTGCTACCTCAGATTGCTCCCATCTGATGAAAGTTTGGTTGGGCAGGTCATTGAGGTATCATGGAGAACCTCAGCTCATTTGCTGTTTCCATAATGGCCCACCCTACCTTCGACATAAAGAATAACAGTTACAGCCAGGCACAGTGGCTCACGCCTGTAATCCCAGCACTTTGGGAGGCTGAGTTGAGAGGATTCTTGAGACCAGGAGTTCAAAACCAGCCTGGGCAACATAGCAAGACCCTCTCTCAATTAAAGAAACAAAGAATAACAATTATAAGTGGCCATAGAGTGGTCATGAACCCTCTCGGTGTAAGATTTTTACGCATCTTCATTTGGAGAGGTATTGCCCCATAATAGATTAGATGGCTTTGTATTTGCCATAACCAGAGGGAAGATTCAGCCATGATGTATAAGGAACTTTGCACTTTGTTTTGCCTTTAAAGCCACTTTATTCCTGTCAGAACCAGAAAAAAAAATTGTGATTGGGCTTCTTGTCTAAGATCATATTTTGGTGACTTATTGTCCCCAAAACATTTTTGAATTTGGTGCAAACCTCTTTTCTGGTGCCTCTGGGCTTTATTCAAACCTTAGTAGGGAAAGCCTAGAGGTCTCAGCCCCTGATTCCTCCTGGGGAGGAAACCCACTGTGGAAAACGATGTAGACGGTCATTTTAAGGAAAGCTTTCCTGTGCTTACTTGTTCTTCAGTCACAGTTTAGAAAAGGAGCCTAAGTGACGTGGATATGTCTTTATTCGGTTATTTATTAAACATTTATGGAGCATCCATTCCCTGTCAGTCATTGTGCCAAGGTGCTGTGCACACATTCTGTCAGCATGAAATGAGAAATCAGTTTGTTGTAGTCATCCAGAAAATGCTTTTCCCTAAATGGGCATTTAGTCAGATTTTATGTTTTTCTATATTTGACATGTTTTGTTTCTTCTTTTTAGCATTTCTGGAAAGGAGTCCATTATCGCTGGGCATTTTTCATGGCCAGTGGTCCATATTTAGATGACATTGCAGAACTGGTGGATGCGGGAAAGGTAAGTGCACCTGGAAACCTAGATTGGAAGCCTTTGTATTTCTAGAGCACCTCCTGTAGACCTGCCCACTGAGCTTCGTCGGTGGGGACTCTACAGAGCGAGCCTGCTCACCTGACTTTGTGCTGCCTTACATGGCCAAGTTTACATGCTGTGTCTTTGGTTCTGTCTCCATGGGAGGCGTAGACACAGACTGCTCCATCTGTATAAGAGCTTCTCTCATCTAATCAAACCCCTTTGGTTTAGTAGATGAAGAGGCGGGCCCAGGGAGGTTATAGGATTCCCCCAAAGACACTTGGTTAGATCAGAGCACAGCTGTGATCTACATTGGGCTGCTAATATTTCGTCAGGTCCCCAGGTCTCCTGATTTCTAGGTGGGTGTAATAAAATTGAGGGCAAATAAATAGTCTATCTGAGACAGTCAGTGGCCAGGGCGAGGGTGGGTGAGGATTGATGGGGATTTGGGTGAAGACAACCGGCTGGTGTACTCTGCCTACTAGTGTCTGTCCTGCCGTGGACTCTGTGGGAAAGCGACTGTTGCTTATCCTCTGGTTATCCTGTTCTGGATGTCAAAAGGTCTTTCAGGGATTCTGGGGATTGAAAGCCGCCTCAGCTGCCACCTGCTTGTTTGGGTTTTTACATGGTCTAAACCACCCTGACATTCCCATCTCCAGAGGAATAACTGAGAAGGTGGTATTCTGGTGCTGATATTTTTTATGTTAGTGAGAGATTGTATGGAATTATAGGATGGAGAACTTCCAGAGGGTTGTGTGAGATCATAGATAGGCTGATTCTCATTTTACAGGTGAGAAAGCTGACTCACCAAGAAACAGGGGCATGCTCAAACGTGCAGAAATGGAACCAGCGCTCTTGTGCTTTTCCCTCTCCACCTTTCCGCTGTATTCTTAGTACTGGAAGCTGATTTGGGACTTCAGCGTACATTGTCTTATCTTTGTCACTTTGCAGTGGGCAGGGAATGGAGTTAGAGCAGGCTAGCGTTAGCATTGTGTGAACCACTCTGAGACATTTGGACAGAGCCCCTGGAGGTGGGCTTGCTTCTTCTGGCCCTTGGCCCTTGCTGGCATATTTCATCTTTCCGTTTCGATTTTAGAAAGGAATGTTTTTGGGAACTAATGGCTGCTTTTTCTGTATTTAAGGTTTTTCTTCTTTCACAGCCAAGGAACTATATAAGAAAGAGGATGGCCTGTTGCTGTTTCTCAGATATTTGGGTTCCAGGCTTATGTGTCTTTTCGTGGACTTCTAACTTTTGGTGTGTTCTGATAGGGGCAGGGGCTCTGTGTTATTGTGACTGTGTAACTCCTTCTTTGTAGGGTTCTCCCATATCCCACAAGAATGTTTATTTTATTTCTAGGAAGGAGAGAATGGATTATCATCAAGTAAGTGCTGCGTGTGGTTGGAACCCCATTATTAGAGAGGTCTTTGTCCTCCAGAAGTCCACGTTTGTGTTTGTCCTGATATCTGATCCAGGCTGTTCACATGCTTACCACTGCTCTTCTGTATTCAAAATATTGGGACTCTCTCTGCCTGGAAATTACTGTTTACCCAACAGAGATGAGAGGTGACTTGTATGTATCTACCTATTACATTTGGCAGATAACTGGTAATGGCTAAAATAGGGCATGATAAACAATAACAAAAAACGATGTCCTTGAAGTATTCTCCAAGGAGGTTGAGTGAGCAAATGTGCCTTGTGCTTTGATTCTCCTCTCCTACACGGGCTGTTTGGGCTTGGGTGTCGTTTCTGTCAATGAGGGGTTCTGGGACTGTGAAGTTGGTATGTGGCACTGGATGCCTCAGTGAGGCCAGCTCTCTTGTCGTGTCCCTGCTTCTGTGTGGATGTGAGAGGTCATTGCCTTTTTATCCTGGGAAGTTGGAAAGAATAACACAACAGAGCTTACTTACGTGTTGTGTGGTTAGTAGAGATTTGTTAAATTGGAGGAGGACATTTAAATTCTTCCAAGCTTTGGCTGAGCCTTCATGATTCTCATTAGCAGGTAACTGTTAGAAGAGCTACAGTTGTTTTCTGATGGTGAAAAGCTGTGAAACAACAGAGCCAACTCTTGTAAAATACTTGAACTTTGAAAAAATACATTCATAAGGTTCAAAAACCCTAAAAATGGAAAGTTATTTCAAGAAATCTTCTTTTGACTGCTATATCTCAGTCACTGAGATTCTGCTTGTCAGATGCAGCCAATATTACCAGTTTCTTGGGTATTCCAAAGATACTCTATAAAAACAGGAAAAATAATTTTTTTCCTCTCTTTCTCTTCTTTCTTTCCTAACACAAATGGATAACATACTGTTCTGCAACCTGCTTTTTTTTTTTTTTTAACAGCACATCTTCAACTTTGTTTAATGTCAGGATATAAAAGCTTTCTCATTCTTTTTTTAACAGCTGCATAGTATTTGTATGGGTACACCATAATTTGTTGAATTTCAGTCTTTTGCTTCAGTGGATAATCCAGTATTTATGTTTAGTACCTCATTGTATATATAACCATTTCTGTTCATGGAAATGGAATTGCTGAGTCAAAAGATATATGCATTTATAATTTTGATAGATTTCTTTTTTTTTTTTTTGAGATAGAGTCTTGCTCTGTCACCAAGGCTGGAGTGCAGTGGTGTGATCTCATCTCACTGCATCCTCCGCCTCCTGGGTACAAGCAATTCTCCTGCCTCAGCCTCCTGAGTAGCTGGGATTACAGGTGCCTGTCACCACACCTGACTCATTTTTGTGTTTTTGGGAGAGACAGGGTTTCACCATGTTGGCCAAACTGATCTCGAACTCCTGACCTCAAATGATCCACCTGCCTTGGCCTGCCAAAGAGCTGGGATTACAGACATGAGCCACTGCGCTTGGCCTTTGATAGATACTAAAATATACAGCTTTTGAAAATCTAGTATATATATTTATTGTCTGGAATTTCTCCTGTGGCCTACCTTCTAGGCCTCTTCTCTCTTTACTTACCCATTATCTTACTCTCTGAACCATTTTACCTCATTAGAGAACGTGAAGAAGATCTAGTTACTGGTTACTTGTGATTTAAACTGTCTTAATATCTGAGCTGGGTGTGGTGGCTCATGCCTGTGATCCCAGCTACTTAAAAATTTGAGTTGGGAGGATCACTTGGGCCCAGGAGTTCAAGACCAGCCTGGGCAACATAGGGCAATCCCATCTCAAGGGAAAAAAAAAAAGAATCTGGATGAATGAGTATCACTGACGGAGTCTAAATTCAGCTTCTTAGCCCTGCATGCCCCAGTAGAAATGGAGAAGCCACCGAGTTAATATCCACAGTAATGAGCACTCTCTGTCAATCCATTAATAGCATCGTCCTTCTGCCTTCTTTATGAACACCAACCCTACCTTTGCTTTCTCCCAGTGCAGCACTCAGTAAATGTTTTTGGAATTAAGGTTTCCTGCCTTTAATGTGCTCACCATTGTCAGGCTCAAAAGTGAAGAGGAGCTGAAATTTCCTAAGTATGTGGGGATCTCACAGTCTGTTTTTCCTGGAGATCGAGTCTTAAGCATTGTTTTCACATGACTATTGTCACGAAGGCTTATTGTGTGTCGTAGGACTCCATATTCATCCAATCTGGGCACAATTTCAGTTTGATAAAGTGGTTGGCAAACTACAGCCTGTGGGCCACATTCAATCTAAGGCCTATTTTTGCACGTCCTCTGAGCCACGAATGGTTTTTACTTCCTTTTTTTTTTTTTTGAGACAGAGTCTTGTTCTGTTGCCAGGCTAGAGTGCAGTGGCACAATCTCGGCTCACTGCAACCTCTACCTCCTGGGTTCAAGCGATTCTTCTGTCTCAGCCTCCCAAGTAGCTGGGACTACAGGCACCCACCATCACACCCAGCTAATTTTTTGTATTTTTAGTAGAGACGGGGTTTCACCATGTTGGCCAGGATGGTCTCAATCTCTTGACCTTGTGATCCACCCACCTTGGCCTCCAAAAGTGCTGGGATTACAGGCGTGAGCCACCGCACCTGGCTGGTTTTTACATTTTTAAAGATTTGTTAAAAAAAAAAAATGAAGAAGAGAACTTAGACCATGTGAAGCCTGCAAAGCCTAAAACATTCACTATTTAACTCTTTACAGAAAAAGTTTGCCATCCTTATCTTAAACTAGTAGTTAAATGTTTTTTAACTGAAACCCAGTCAGGCCAAGCTCCGGTTTACAGAATAGGCAGAGGAGGAGCTGCTCTGCAGGTGAAGTGGTGGCAGGGAGTGACCTCCCTCGCAAATGTTCTGTTTCCTCACAGCTGCTCCACACAGCCAAGGAGCCCTGGGCTCCTGGACACCAGTTTGCAAACTACTGTTCTGAGCATTCTCAAAAAGAATGATTTATAATTAGCCCCTTAAGCGTAATGGGTTGGTACTGACGTGCCTTGTGCCTACAGTTTATTGGCATTTTCTCCTAAGCACAAAAAACAGTTCCTATTTTCATTCTATTTAACACACTTACTTTTTGGTGGGGGGAGATATAGCACAAATTATATTCAGGTCACGCATATGCCATTGAATAGCATACTCACAGACTGGAAAGAAGAAAGCCTTTCACTTGTCCAGTTTACTGTCTTCATCCCTTTATCCCCCATCCTGCCGTGATGTCACATTTGAAGGGACAGAGGCCCTAAGAAATTAAATGATGTGCTCAAGGTCACATAGGCAGGGCCCAGGTCTTTTGATCCTTAGAACAGTTCCTTCTACAGCCTTCATTGTTTTCTGCTTAAATAATCATCCAGACATTGTTACCTAGAGTTTGAATTCTTGGTATTTTACTCTGTCATCTTGTATTTCTCAGTATCTTGCAGGACTGAGAAGAGGTGGTGGTGAGGCAGTCTTCAGATAATAACTGCTGCTAAGAAGGACTGTGTAACTGTGTTTTGAAGGAAAATATCTATACATATTTGCTTATATATGCATGTATTAGTTTCTTATTGCTGTAACAAATTATTATGAATGTGGTGACTTAAGACAACACAAATTTATTATCTTATAATAAGATTTTGGTCAGAAGTCCAGATGTGTGGGCAGGGCTGCATTCCTCCTGGAAGCAGGCTATAGGGGAGGATCTGTTTCCTTGCCTTCTCCAGCTTCTAGAGGCTGTATCTCCCTTGACTTGTGGCTTCATCACTCCAACCTCTGCTTCTGTTAATCTTTGACCTCTAACCCTCCTGCCTTCCTCTTATAAGGACCCTGAAATTACACTGGGCCCACTTGGATAATCCAGGATAATCTCTGCATCTCAGGATCCTTAACCTTAATCATACCAGCAAAGTTCTTTTGCCGTGTAAGGTGCCAGATTCACACATTTTGGGAATTAGGATGTGAATATCTTTGGGGGCCATTATTCTGCCTACCACAATACATAAAATATCTGAAAAGGATATGAGAGCAGCTAGAAATCTTGGTTGCTCCTGAGGAGGGAAACTAGATGGCTAGAAATCAAGCATGGTAGGACGATCTTTTTTTTTTTTTTTAATTTTTTTTTTTTTTTTTTTTGAGACAAGGTCTCACTTTGTCATCCAGGCTGGAGTGTAGTGGTATGATCTCAGCTCTCTGCAGCCTTGACCTCCTGGTCTCAAGCGATCATCCCACCTCAGCCCCCCATGTAGCACTATCCAGCACTACCTCTTGGACAGGTATGCCCCTGACCAGCTCAATTTTTTGTATTTTTTGTAGAGACAAGGTTTTGCCATGTTTCCCAGGCTGGTCTCGAACTCCTGAGCTCAAGTGATCTGCCTGCCTGGGCCTCCCAAAATGCTAAGATTATAGGTGTGAGCCACTGCACATAGCCAGGAAGATATTTTTGAATGTTTATTTACACATATATATTCTTCATGTAATTAGTAAGCCTTCTGATGTTAGGAACTTAATGTTCACAGGTATATTCAAAATCTTAGATGCCAGCCACGCATTTTGGTTGAGCAGTGATATAGATTTCTCAGTTGATTGATTTTAGCCAGCATCAGAATAGTTCCTATGCACCATATTTGAGTTCAATTCAGAACACTTACTGAAGGCCCACTAGCACTTACTTGACCCAGTAGATGGTGGAGAAGTGTGTTGGTCACACTCAGTTACCTTTCGAGCAGCCTGTCCTTTGGAACGTTGTGCAGTGATGGAAATGTTCTCTGTCTGCAGTATTCACTTGGTGGCCACTACGCCACTGAGCACTTGAAATGTAGCAAATGCAACTTGAGAGACTGACTTTTTCATTTTAATTACTTACTTTTGATTAACGTAAATAGTCACGTGTCTAGAGGCTACCATATTGGACACAGCAGCTTTCGAGAAAAATGTAATGAGTTCTGAGGTAGGTGATTTCCCAGGTCCGTCTTGAATAGTTGGGCCCTCGTTTAGCAATGAAGTACGTTCTAAACCTTAAGTTCCTTATTGCCACTGGAGTTTGCTCTATGGAAAGAAGGTAATGATGAGGGACTGAATCCCTAGGACCACACTGGAAGAGGGCTGCCTTGCCTGATATGGCAAGTATCTCATGGATCTCATGGCCTCAATGCTTCTGAAGTTTCCTGATGCTACTGAAATAGTTTCTATGAGCAAATTTATATGGGGTTTCTCCTCTCACTTTCTGGCTGTTGGAAGTGCATTTTTTAGGGGTACCTGGGGACAAGTCCTTGATGCTTTCCCAAATGGCACATTTACTCCCTGGAGGGTTCCCCCATCTGCCATCCCCCTCCTGTCTCACCTTGTCTTCCAGTTTTGAGTTTGCCATCTGGGGCAGGAAGTTTCCAAGAAACAGCAACTGGGAGCAAAATTCACCTCTTTCTTTTGTCTTCTTTTTATCTAAAGGTAGACTTAGTTTAAGTTCCCTTCTTCTTCTTTACCGCCACCCTGGAAATAGTGAACCTATCACAGAGGTCAGGGGCATACCTGTCCAGGAGGTAGTGCTGGAACTGCGGTCCTGGTGCCTGTCCACAGGTGTGTGGATTTGGACTCAGACCAGGAGCCCTTAGGTCTTCCTTGGTGTTTGTCACCTGTCAGCGTCCCCTCACACACCTCACCCTCTGAGATCTGCAGCCTCTATGCCTGGTGGAAGAAGAGGCCAAGGGTCTAGGAAAAGAAGTGGAACAGACTGTGACTTCCCAGATTACATCCATCCCATGCAGTAGCGACATTCCGGAGTCCTAGGTCCTTGTTTTGGCTCTGCTGTTGACAGCTCTGACCTTACACTTACCACTCAGTCACTTGCACTTCAGTTTCCTAATCTATCAAAAGAGGCACACTTGGATATGTTAACTCTACGGTTTTGTGATTCTCACTGGGAAAATGGGAATTGAGGGAAAACCTCAGCCTGCTGCCATGGCTGCCTAGACAGTGTCCTTCTCCACCAGCAGCCTCATGCTCTTGCAGTAGTGAGAGGTTTTCTGTACTGTCTTCCCCTCAAGCATTAGAGAGGGTTTTGCCTCAGCAGGAAGGAGGACTTGCCCAGGGGCTGGTAAGCAGCAATGTTCCAAGGTCACACCAGAGAGGTTGAGGTTCCCATCATCCCTACGTTCTCCCAGAAGGGATGTCAGGCAGCAGGTGCCAAATCTTGGTGTTTGGCTTGGTTCAGCCTTTGTATCAGGGATGCGAGGCACAATCAGCACCCCACACATGAATCCAAAACTGAATGAGGGCTGCTGCTGTGGGCGTCTTCTGGCCGGCCGTGAGCCTTGTGTGTCTGCACAGTGGGAAGCGTGCCGTTGAGCCTGCCCGCTTTATAACAGGGCTCCCTGTGCCAGGTGGACTACAGCAGCGTCATCACATAAACGTCCCCACTTCACTGCGAGTAACCTTTCTTTCCCCTCTCTGGATTTTAACTCTGATCCCTTTGTCCTTAACAAACAAGTATTCTAGGTCTGATGTGAGGCTGTACATAGACACTGTCTCATTATCCAGTTAATCTCTGTTTGCTGTTACAGATTCAGCCAACAGTGGCATTTGCCGGCCTTCACTTGGAAACCTTTTTCTCCATTGTCACTTACGGGAACTGCTGAATGACTCATTATGCCGTGGTCAGCCCTCTCGGGTTATTTGCCACAATAGGCCTGACCAGCCAGATTAAAGTGGGCAGTAACTCTAAGCTCCCTGTGTCATCAGTTCAGGATCTGTGTCCCCAGTCAGAGCTCTAAATTGAACATTGAGTTCAGTCTGTTTTGGATTAGTGCCTTAGGAGGCGGACACTTTGTCAGTCTGTGGAATGGATGGGTATGTGCATGGTACAAGTTAGGGATCCCAAGAATAAGGCAGAGGGCTGGGTGAGTCCCACTTTAGGGTACATGCAGATCACTGGGGAAGCATTGTTTCTGCCCCACCCCTACAGGTTCTGATGTAGTTGTTCTAACGGGAGGCCTTGGATTCTGCATTTTAAGCATGCATTTGGGTGATTCCTTTTCCAGGTAAACAGCATCCTGAAAACAGTGTCCCAGGGGCTTTGGGGGAGTGATTGTTGCAGGTCTCATGTGGGACATACAGGAAACAACTGTTTTTTTTTGTTTGCTTGTTTTGGTGACAGAGTCTCACTCTGTTGCCCAGGCTGGAGTGCAATGGCGTGATCTCAGTTCACTGCAGCCTCCACCTCCTGGGTTCAAACGATTCTCATGCCTCTCAGCCTCCTGAGTAGCTGGGATTACAGGCACACACCAACCCACCCAGCTAATTTTTGTATTTTTAGTGGAGATGGGTTTCACCATGTTGGCCAGGCTGGTCTCAAACTCCTGACCTCAGGTGATCAGCTCACCTCGGCCTCCCAAAGTGCTGGGATTACAGATGTGAGCCACTGTGCTTGGCCAAGAAACAATGCATCCCATTCCATTCAGCAACATTAATGCAATCCACCCCAAAGTGGGACTCACCACAGTCCTCTGCCTTATTCTTGGAGAGAATGGAAGACAAATAGGCTTCGTCTCACAAGCCAGCTCAGAGCAGTTAATAGTGGCTGCAGTGGTGAAGATTCTGAGGTCATGCTCAGCTTGCGGGGGATCAGCAATAGTGATGTCCTCCATAGGTGTGGATGGCACCTGTGTACCACACGTCTGTCATCTTGGTGGCCTGGACACAGGGTCTAGAGACCAGGTCCTCAGCTGGCACAAGGCAGGCAGGCCGACATGCAGACTGTAATAAATCCTTACAGTCCTTGGCTACTTTTCCCCTCCTTTAAGGTTTTAGGGGTAGGTGTAGACAGCAGCAGATGCTATAGGAAAGGCTCAGTGCATAGTGGTGATAGCAGATGATGGCACCAAGTTGAATCCTGACTTGCCATTTATCAGAAATG
Source organism: Papio anubis (assembly GCF_008728515.1). Classification (NCBI taxonomy): domain Eukaryota; kingdom Metazoa; phylum Chordata; class Mammalia; order Primates; family Cercopithecidae; genus Papio; species Papio anubis. Next base: position 101,936,636 of record NC_044981.1, on the reverse strand, counting down.
TGACATTGGGCAACTTATTTAACTCTGTGCCTTGATTTATTCATCTGTAAAATGGGAATAACAGTATTTACCCCAGAAAATGGTTATGGGGGTTAAATGAGATGAAATCTAGGAGCCCCTGAAACAGTGTCTGGCACATAGTGAGGCCAGGAGGTGCCAGCTGTTGCTTTTATTATGAGCTGATTGTGATTTGCGGGTACAAAAGTATTTTCAGCTCTTTGGAGAAGGGAACTTTTGGAGTCTAAGATGCTTTTCTGGTGGCTGGGCTGTGAAGTCATCCACGAGGAAGGTTCATCAGATGCATCTGAATGTCACAATAACACTTCTTCCTCTTGTAAAAGGAAAGGCGTTGTAAAATGGATGAGTTGGCTTACGCCCTCTGATAACTTACCCCTGCCAGTGGAGCTATGGGAGGCGGGCCACTGAGATACCCAGTGGATAACCGTGGATATTTGCTTAAGGTTTTGAAAAGGAAGAATTCAGTTGGATTTCTGCATGCAGAGAGAGGACGTTACCTGGGACCTAGTTTCAGAAGGAGGTTGCTGGCATTACTGATAGTGCAGTGAGAAGACCCAGCAGCACTGAAACATGCATGAGCTGGCTGGAATGGCTTTCTTGTAAATTGTAACCAGCGCACCGTTGTTTAGCAAAGCCTGCCAGGGCAGCTCCAGCCTGGGCCAAGTATTCTCGAAGCCCAGAAAGCTCACATAAGATGCTTTTCCCCCCACTTACCTTATTAGCTTTCACCTAAGTGACATTGATGAAGCTCCTACCGTATGTTTAGCATTATGCTGGGTGTTGTGGGGGATGCAAACAAAGTGGCCTAGTCCCCTGTCCCACAGGTACTTTATGCTCTGGTTGGGTAGATATGCCAAACACTGAACAAATTAAAAAAAAAAAAAGAAACACACACACTATTTCCATGCACTTTCTGTAAGGGGCCAGATGGATACATACAGCAAGGACCTTGGGATGTTCTCTTTGTTATTTACCATACAGCACAGAGTGACTGAGATGGGTACTCAGCTGTAAACAAGTACAGTCTGTGAAGAAGGCCACATGGTTCCTGTGGTAGTTGAAAGGGACAACACGTTGCAAACTGGGGCATGAGGAAAGACACTGTGACACCTGGACGGGAAGGGCGGTAGAATTTTCACAGGAGAAGGATTTCTGGGCCTACTGACTTGTACCAGCAGAGGCATAAACATACCAGGTGGAGAAAAGGACAAGTAGAGCGTTTTGGGAAAGCGTGGAATCTGGATGAGGGCTGAGCTCAGGATGCTATTGGTCTTCGAATGCCAGGGTGGGAGCTGTTGAAGGGTTCTGAGTAGGAGAGTGACAGACCAGCATGGAGGAGAAGTAAGACTGGGCAGTGGGGTGGGAAGGGCCGCAAAGAGAGAAGCAGCAGTGAGGCAGGAATGGAGGCAGCATCATGGCCCGTGTGACAACCTGACCTGGGTCCACTGGAGAGACACTCAAGAGAGACTGTGGCTTGAGGGACACTGTGAAGAAACTAATTACCAATGTCATCTGCCTTGAAAGATGTAGGCTTTTTTATCCACTGGTCAACCTCTTATGTTTTACAGATCCGGCCAGTTATTGAACAAATCTTTCCTTTTTCTAAAGTTCCAGAAGCCTTCCTGAAGGTGGAAAGAGGACACGCACGAGGAAAGACTGTAATTAATGTTGTCTAAATAAAAATGCAGTTTACTGATTGTTGGCGTTCTTATTTGGTGAGTGCCTGTGAGCCCAAATTTTTTTCTAGCATTTTTTCCAGATTAGATGATAAATTCCATGATACAAGCTTTAAAAAATAAGCACACCATTTTGGCCAGTAATCGATATAAAAATACCAGCACCTGAACTTCTCTGTAGTCAGTAAAAATTCCAGGTTTTTTCAAGCTGTTCTTTCACACTGGCTTTGCAGGTTGCTGTGGCACCTTCCATTTTACTAGCTTAAACTACTTTATTGTCTTTTTTGTTTTTGAGACAGGGTCTTGCTTTGTCACCTAGGCTGGAGTGCAGTGGCACAATCACAGCTCATTGCAGCCTTGACCTTAAGCGATTCTCCTGCTTCATCCTCTCAAGTAGCTAGGACTACAGGTATGCACCACCACACCCAGCTAATTTTTTGTATTTTTAGTAGAGAGTTTCGCCATGTTACCCAGGCTGGTCTCAAACGCCCGGGCTTAAGCGATCCACCACGTCAGTCTCCCAAAGTGTTGGGATTACAGGCGTGAACCACCGTGCTGGGCTTGATCATCTTCATGTACCATACTAAAACTTTCAGTGTATGGATGGATGTCAGCATGAAGAGATCATTTAAAGCTAGTTCTTCTTGAATTAATCACCGAGCACCATTCTAACTGACCAAGGTTTCCTTTTTTGTTCCTCCATCATAATGTGGTCACCACATCTAAGTCTCTTAGTGTCATTTATAAAAATCTGGCTGGTGATTCATTTGTTTATGCTCCTAATATTGAAAGGTGAGGGCAGAGTTTCTAACTTGTCAAAACCCTTACGTCTTGCATAAGGGTTAGGCCTGTTTCGGCAATTGAAACATGCTTCTCTGAGGGCTTTTCCATGGAAATTGCAGCCTTCCAATGGAGTCCAAAGCTCGCCACTTTGATGTCAAATGTTTACATTTAGATCTCTCTCCAGTCAACCCATTGCAGTGTGCACTTTTGCATATTCATTTACGGTAAGTGTTTTTACTTCCTAATATACTCATCCTCAGTATTGCACCTGAAATGCTTCCTTTAACTTTTGATGTAGACCTGTTTTGAGATTTCTGCTTGGTTTATTCCTGTTAGACACTCGTTTGGTAGCATGTATGTTAGATGTAGGCTTTTCTCTAGAATTGCTGGTCTGGTCTTACTACCGAGTTATTTCAAAAGAAAAAAAAGTCTGATTTTCCAGGTGTAAATACCAACTGCTCTTGAATTCCATCTGGAGCAGCCTCAGCTCTTTTCCTGGAGGGCTCCCAGGTGGTAGTGGGAGTAAAATACTTGAGCCAGGACCTCACTCATCCTCATTTCCACTCAGAAACCATGGCGTTTGGAAAGAGTGTCAGCAACACTTTCTTGCTGTTAAACCAGCACCCCTCAAACCTGCTTCATCCTAATCAGACATTTGTTTCTAATCTGCTAGCTGACTCTCTTTGAAGGGTTAGATGAGGGCTACTGAATGGACTCTCAGATTTCATCAACATAGTTAACCAGAAGCAAGTTTATTTAAGAGATCAGCTCAGCACAGGCCATTGTAGACTGTCTTACCCCACCACATTGTAATGGTATACACAAAAGGCCTAAATTCAAAGCTATACATCTAGGAACAAGACAGATACGTCGGATGCTGTTGTACCAGCGCCAATAATATTTTAAAACAAGATAAACTATTCCAGTGACCGGAATTGCCTACCACAGGCTCCAGAGAAGATCAGCATTTTAGAATTAGAAACACACTTGAATAGATGGAAAAGAAACGAGTTGTTCTACGTGTGATAAGAGCACCAGTATTGAGTGATGAGGACAAAAAGAGGAAGAATATATTCAAGGAAATGTTTAGCACTTTTGTTCTTCAAAGCTAGAACCCAGTTTGAACAGCAGCGTATGGGCCAGTGTCTCGTCAGTAGTTAAGCAGTATGTTTGCATTCTTGAAATGCTTACTGCAGTTGAGGGTTCCAAGACTGCTTGAAGATTGATTTGACTTCAGTCAAATCATGAGTTCCAAGACTTGACCAGCAACATCCCTGAAGGTCTCTTTTCCTTCACTTTCTGGGGATAATTGCTGGTCATCCTCTTGAGCCTTTCACACCTCATTTAGTGGCTATAGTGCCCCCAGGACCTGAGGCTGTCCACCAACAGCTGTACCCCGAAGCAATGGCTATAGAACACTGCAGGGCAGGCAGCCCCATGCAGGCCATGTGCAGATGCAGGTGGATAGAAGGGCAAGAAATTAGGCTAACAAATCTGAGTTTAGCAAAAATGTATATAACATTGCTTCAGCGCTTGTAGATGAGTAAGGATGGCTCATAAATTAGGTCATGATAATAGTGTTCCAGTAGCAGCTATAAGAAAGGCATTAAACCACACTCATTTGTGACATTCTAGGGCAGCCCATGGATGAGTTAAAATAATTCAAATCCTGGCTGGGCGCAGTGGCTCAGGCCTGTAATCCCAGCATTTTGGGAGGCTGAGGCGAGCAGATTGCTTGAGCCCAGAAGTTCGACATCAGCCTGGGCAACATGGTGAAACCCCATCTCTACAGAAAAACAAAAATTGGCTGGGCTTGGTGGTGTGTGCCTATAGGCCCAGCTACTTGGGAGGCTGAGGTGGGAGGATCACCTGAGCCTAGGGAGGTAGAGGCTGCAGTGAGCCGCGATTGCACCACTGTACTCCAGCCTGGGTGACAGAGTGAGACCCTGAATCAAAAAATTAATAATTCAAATCCTACTAACAACTGTTATCATACTTTGACATGAAATTTTTAAACTGCATTAGTTTTTAATATGAACTAAAGGAAAGTAATATTTTGTTTAGAGTTCCTTAAAGGTGTGAAGACCTAAGGCTTTCCTACTGTGCTATGCAGCATATTTTAAGGTTCCAGAAAGTGTTTAAGGCCAAGAACCAAAATTACAGGCCTAATTAAGTATTTCTTCTCAGATGCTAAACAGTTCTCTACCTTTCAAACCTAAGCCTTTATCTTACCCTTTAAAGTGTAAGGGCTTTGTAGGCCTACAAAGTTGGTAGATTTGTTCCAGTTCTCTCCTGTCACTATCTTTGGAAATAATTTAAAATGTACACAGTCTTGAAGTCTTGGTATAACATTTTAAAAAATCACCCAAAAGCTGCTAATTAGGCAACCTGTTTAAGCAGCTACCAAAAATGAAAGGCAAGAAATGAAAGGAGGACAAATTATTGGCTTAAAGCTATGATAGTCTTTTGAAACGATGAGTAAGTTCTCTGAGTCATGGCAGCATGATTTAAGGTTGAATTTAGAATCAATGAAGGAGGAGTTGATCCACTTTCCAGTTGGATCTTCCATCAGCATTGTCCTTTTTAAAAAATAAGGTGACTGGAAGGACCTCCAGAAGATTCTTCTTCCTTCTTTGTTCAGGTTTATAGGACCATGGCTTCCCACACTTGGGTAAACTTCTCTTTGCTGACAGTGTTGAGGATAATGTGATTTTGATCATACTGTGTGCCCCCTAAAAGAAAGGAAGGAAAATAATAAAAGATGAATGTGCCCATGGTGAAGGGTCTATAGTAGACACAATTTTCCCAACACCAGTACAGCAAAAGTAAGCAAGTAAACAAGGTGTAGAACGGCATGCCTCAAGGAGGCAAGGCAGGGAGGGAAGCCTGAGCCCCTGTGGGATGACAGGGTCAACCTGCCATAGGTGAATCTGTCCAGATCCCATCATCGGGGCACCAGCAGCTTCACACAGGACATCCCACCTCATGGGCTCCTTTTTCTACCCAGTTCTTAGGAGCTAGTCCACAGTCACTCGTACAATGTCTGAAATTCAAGGGAACTGGGAAAACTCAAGAGAAGGGAAAAGGAGTAAAGAGACTAACATATATTTGGTGGTGAGATGGTGGATTCGAGACACCAGTGAGGAAAGAGCAGGCAGTCCTGGCAGTAGTGGGAAGGTGGGAGGAATGGTTATTGAGGAACAGCATTTGCATGAACAATGAAAACGGGCTGTATTAGGTCAAAGGGAAGGTTTGAATGACACCCGGAAGTACACAAAGGGACAGGGTAGCATTGTCACTACTGGGGACTCGGTGGATAAAACTTCATAGCATTTAAGATGCTGAGTACCATTGCATTGTAAAACTATTATCATGAACTCTCTAACTCCCTTTTACCAGAATGTTTGTAAGATTTTCCAAAGGTGCTTACTAGATGTTTCAGATACTTTAGTGCTATAAACAGCCTCATGGCTTCTTTCTTTGGGGAAGTATCATTAACAAAAGGGTTATCTGATTTTTTTTTCCAATGTAGAATAAAGATCCCCTCAGATGACTTATCCTTTTTTTAGCATAAACCTCAGCACCAAGGATATATCAACAAAGACCCCATCATAGTAAAAATCTGTGCATTTTGATGCAGGGAGTGACCGGTATTGAAAGCATGCTTCCTCCTTGGACCAAGAAGAAATAAACATTCTTTTCGCCTTTGAAGCAAAATATGAAAAAGTTTGAGAATTTACACAATAAATCTAGGTATTATAGTTGAGGAAGGAAATCGTCTCTTCTCTTGTGAGACTGATTTATCATCGATAATCTACAGCCTCTACACAGCTAGATGTATGGCTAGATGTACTGTAGAATACAAGGGTAAGGCGCTTTAGGCCTTTTTGTGTAAGTTTGTAGCAGTAGGGAAAAAGCGTTGCCACTACCAGCAAACGCTACACTCTGCCCAGACAGAGACACACACAGCATATTCCGCCGAAATTTCAGGAAGTATTAACGCCACGATGTTTCTTTTCATACTTCATTATTATAGTATGTTAAAATACTTTTTGTATTTTAAGAGTATCTTTTGTATTTTAAAGGTGTCTTAAAATACTTTCATATAAATTCAACTAGAATCATGAAGACTAGAAAGTTCTTGAGAAATAATTTGATTCATTCTCTTGCCTTTGGAAAGTATGTAAATTGTACAGACTTCATGTTTTTTAAAGTGAACATGAATCAGCTTCCACTGTTGTTACAAGGTATGTGGTCTGGAATAATACATGAATGTCTACCAAAAGAACTCATTTCCCAAACATAAGGAGATGAGCTAGAAGACAGATGTGTGATCTAATAACTCTTAGGGCAATTTTAATAGATAACAAGTGGCTCAGTAGTTGTAGCTAATGGAAATCACGGTCTGCTAGTTAAGTGCACCAACAGGAAGGGAAGTGTTTATATTTTCCTCTGCATGGGGTGTGGGTCGTGCCGCGCTGCTTTCTCATGTCCACAAGATGGCACCATTCTCCCAGTCTGAGAAAATTAAAATCTGTTTAACAATGAATTAACACTGTTGTAGCTAGCGGGGTGTGGTGGCAGGCACCTGTAGTCCCAGCTACTCAGGAGGCTAAGGCAGGAGAATTGCTTGAACCCAGGAGACGGAGGTTGCAGTGAGCCAAGATCGTGTCATTGCACTCCAGCCTGGGTGACAGAGCGAGACTCCGTCTCAAAAAAAAAAAAAAAAAAAAAAAAGACTCTTGTAGCTACTGTACTACTGAGAGTTCACAAATATACAGGATATTATGCTTACTCAACAGGCTCTTGAGTAATTTATATAGGGTCATTTAGGAAGGGGCTCTGGAGCTTTAAAAAGAAGTCTTAAGAAACGTAGAGTCCCACTGTTCATGTCAGAGCCAAGACAAGGAGTCAGGTGTCCTTCCTTCTGGTCCACTGCTGATGTAGCAAGTCAGGGACATCCTGTGTGCCTAGTGCATCTAGAACGTAAGCTGTCTGAAGCTAAGGAGGTGGCTTTTTTTTTCTCACTCTGGTGCCCTCCATGTCTAGCACTGAGCCTGCCACATAGTGTGTACCCCATGAATACATGTTGAAAGAATAAGAGAAGAAAGCTCTAGCTAAGGATTATAGTGTCGTCCACCCTGGACATAGGAAGCAGATCACATTTGTAAAAAACAGGAAGGTTTAGTCAGATTTCCTTTGAGAACTAAATACCCTACTTTTTCTAACATTGCCTCAAAAACTCCATTTTTTCCAATTCAGTCACATTTCTTTGGTGTCTCTGGAGATTTTGAAACTCTTGTAAACACTGAAGCACTCTAGTGCAATAAAGTTTATCAAAATAAGAATAAAGAAAGATGTGCGTAAATCTTAACTAGTTTGAACCTCAGGTTGATCACCTATAAAATGAGTATTTCACCTGTCTACATATTGACAAATCTGTTGTACCAGATGTAACGTGAGGGAGCTGTACTATATGTTACTGTTCAGTTTCTGAATATGACATTTAATTTCTTATATCCAAGGGTACTGCTTGCATTTCATATGATCTTTGTGGTCTCCATCCAGCCTGTAGTTGCAGTGCTTAGTTTGTGTTCCCTAAGTGCCCCCTTAATGAAGGCAAAGGCATTGTTTGCCTCTGAGCATCTTTCCAACTTCTCAGATTCTGTATGATTCTAAGTCCATTGTTTTAAGTGGGTTGGCCAAACTACCTACCTGGTGATCATCCAGAAGTGACACAGCCACTTTTGCTCCCCATACAGCTACCAAAGCCCCTGATGAAAATGTCCAGGCTCATTCTCCATTATCCATAAATGTCGCTTTTTAAAAATCAGATTGCAGTGCTTTCTTTACCCCTACAACTTGTTTTTTTTAGACGAAGTCTCGCTCTGTCGCCCAGGCTGGAGTGCAGTGGCACAATCTCAGCTCAGTGCAACCTCTGCCTCCCGGGTTGACGCGATTCTCCTGCCTCAGCCTCCCGAGTAGCTGGGACTACAGGTGCCCACCACCACGCCCGGCTAATTTTTTTGTGTTTTTTAGTAGAGACGGGGTTTCATCAAGTTAGCCAGGATGGTCTCGATCTCCTGACCTCGTGATCCTTCCACCTCGGCCTCCCAAAGTGTTGGGATTACAGGCGTGAGCCACCGCGCCTGGCTCTTTACCCCTACATCTTGAACTTTAATGACAGCATTGGCCTAAAGCCCTGATTAAAGTAAAATTGAGTCATTTTGTAGTGATGATTTAAAATAGAGTATGTAATATACTCATAAAAATTTAAAAAAGTAATGGAGTATGTAGTACGATTACATTATCACCAGTTTGCTAAATTTACAAAACAATTGTGCTTTCCTGATAGGGAATAAAAAAGTGCCCATTAATTTAAAGCAGAATTACCCCAGATGACATGAGTATAACACTGTCTGCTCCTGTCAATAGCAACAGCACTAGTTCACTGAGTTCCCACACAGAGGTTAGGTCATTCTTATGTTGTTTTAAAATGACCGTTGGGGATTCTCCGGGTGTGGGCCTCAGACCAGCAGCATTGGCAACACCTGGGAACTTGTTAGAAAAGGAACTCTCAGGCCCCACCCCAGACCTACAGACTCAGTCTCTGAGGATGTGGCCCCACAGTCTAGTTTAACCCACCCTCCAGGTGATTCTGATGCAAATAAAGTTTGAGGACCACCACCCTAAATTTATTTCCCCCAAGCACCATCAATTCACTCCTTATTAGCTTCACTGAACACATATTGCATTGAAATCCTCTAAGCTGTGTTAATTCCTTTGAGATCTTAGATCCTTTCAATGAAAGGTCACGTGTATACTTGAGAATCATCAACTCTACTGAACTAAGTGCAATCATGGCCTTTCAGCTTGTGATTTTTAGTCTAATATAATAAAATAAATGGTTTGAAGTCAGCCTATGGCCAGATTCTGGTTCAGCAGTTACAGCTGTGAGATTGTGGCTAAACTGGCCAACCCCTTTGAACTTCCCTTTTGTCTGTAAAATTGGGGAGAAGAGGGAGAGGGGATAATGTAGACCTCATAGGGCGGCTATGAAGATGACAGGAGACACTGTACTGAAAGTGGTTAACACAGCAGCTGGCACATAGTAGGCGCTCTCTACTGTTACTACTAATAATACATTCATCATCATTTTCAAAAGTTATGGATAGATTTTTCCTTAACTAAAAGACATACACATTACAATAAAAATAAGGGAAGTGACCCTTACCTTTGACATCTAAAACTAAATTTGGCTTCAACTTGCTGTAAATCCTGCCGTCGGACTTCAAGCTCCAGAACTGGCTGTCAGCATTCTGGTCCAGGGCCAGGCCTAGCTTGGAGCCGGATGTTACCAGGCTGCCCACAATCGTCAGGCAGCAGTCTTCTGCTATCTGCTCGGTGGAAAAGACAAGATAGCTTAAATATGTATCCAGCTGTAAGTCTCATAGCAATGGTTTCTCTGGTTACCTTGATCTTTAAAATTATCTTAGTTCCTAGCTTCATTTACCCCACATGAGGCAGTTCAGCTCTTAGCCAACTAGAATCGGACAATAAATATTTATGCCCTTTATTTCAGATGACATGAATGATGGAAAAATCTCAATTTTTGTGCATCGTAAGACTTCCGCCCTTTGCAAGACTATCTTACTAGTAGGGAAAGCCTCAGAACATTAAAATTGCCCATCATATTTTTGCCTGCCATAAGTGACCACGATCCCAGGCAGGTTCTGTAGCTATGTCGCCCTCTGACATGTCCACCTCTGCTTGGCCTGACCTTCCAGTATATGACTGCACCTCTAATTTTGTAGCACTGGGTGGCTAAAGGGCATTTTATCATTTTAAAATTCAGAATTCATTTATTAGCATCTGTCTTTCCTTCATGAGAACTAAAATGTTCTAAACAGGCATGCTTTCCAGCTATGAAAAGAGAAAAATGCAGACTCACTAGAGGGTGTTTCAATGCAAAGATTTTATGAGCCCTTCCCTGAAGTGAGTCTACCCTTATTATATAAATAATGTATGACAGTCATGTTCACATGCCATTAACAAATATTACTGGCCAGGTGCAGTGGCTCACAACTGTAATCCCAGCCCTTTGGGTGGCCAAGGCAGGCGGATCACGTGGTCAGGAGATGGAGACCATCCTGGCCAACATGGTGAAACCCCATCTGTACTAAAAATACAAAAAAGTTAGCTGGGCGTGGCGGCACGTGCCTATAGTCCCAGCTACTCGAGAGGCTGAGGCAGGAGAATCGCATGAACCCGGGAGGCAGAGGTTGAAGTGAGCCGAGATTGTGCCACTGCACTCCAGCCTGGTGACAGGGCAAGACTCTGTCTAAAAAAAAAATTGAAATAAAATAAAGTGTATTATTCTATATTGAGATGAAAGCACTTGATAATCTAGGAGACTTTTTCTCATTGACCTATTGAATTCAAAGTTGTTAAATAACATCACTGAAATGTCTGTTAGAAATAACTGCTGAAAGGCACCATTTTCTTGGCTTGTTTAAGACAATTCAAAGGCAGAAAGCTTCTTTTCTTGCTTCTATATTACAACTACTTCTGTTTCTCCTGCTAGTTCTTCTATGCATGTCCAAACAGTACTTCTGTTTACGGAAAGAATTCCCCCTCCAGCACAACAGACCCAATTAACGAGTTGTACTCCTTTTCGAAAGGCTGTGTTCCTTCTGCTGACTCATGGGGCACCAGGTTGTTTTTTTTGTTTTGTTTTGTTTTGTTTTTTAAAGAAAATCAGGAGCCAATGGTCAAGCTCATAAAAATTAAGGAATAAAAAAGTTTTATCTACCATAGAAACATGAGCTTCTTTCATAAAAATCTTACTACAGGCCGGGCGCGGTGGCTCAAGCCTGTAATCCCAGCACTTTGGGAGGCCGAGGCGGGTGGATCACGAGGTCAGGAGATCGAGACTATCCTGGCTAACACGGTGAAACCCCGTCTCTACTAAAAATACAAAAAACTAGCCGGGCGTGGTGGCGGGCGCCTGTAGTCCCAGCTACTTGGGAGGCTGAGGCGGGAGAATGGCGTGAACCCGGGGGGCGGAGCTTGCAGTGAGCCGAGATCACGCCACTGCACTCCAGCCTGGGAGACACAGTGAGACTCCGTCTCAAAAAAAAAAAAAAAAAAAACTTACTACAGTCAGCTTTTAAGTGTCTGTTAATAGCAGGAATGGTGCAGGAGGGAGACGGGCCATTTTCCAATTTACAGCGCATGACACTTAGGAAATGGACTGTGTAGTACACAGAGGGATCTCTTTACCCTTCATCCTATTCTTTGGATTTCCCCAAAACAGAAACAAACCAAGAGTGATTTTTGTTGACAGGGCTGGAGCTTATAGTTTGTTTCTGTAACAGTTACGTTAAGGAAAAAGGGAAAAAAAACACTTCCTTTTTCTACTACTATATAAAAATCAAGCATAGAAGTAAATATTCTATCTTGGATCAGTGCTATATTTACCTTTCATTTTAAGTTCCTAGACTGGTTCTATCAGAGCTAGGATATACTGTCATGAAAAAAAGTTCATTTCTGAAAGTACTCCAGGAAATCGTGAAATTGCATCTACTTGAAGAAAAGATCAAAAGCTTATGAAAGGATGGTCACCTCCTAGCAAAGGCATCACAGGCCCCCATGGAATCCTGAAGCTCACCCTGCATTTGATGCATCCTTCTTGATAGATCCAAATCTGATCATCGGCCCCAACATCCTCCATGACCTGTATCCTCAGAAGCTTCAGATCCTCTAAGTTTCCATTGGTTGACATGAATAACCCTGTTGCTTTGTTTCGAAGTCTGAAATAAATTCGCTTCTAGAAGACAAAAACCCCAGCAGTCGTCATACAAGGTGTGCTGCTGGAAGCACTGAACAAGCATTAATATCAGGAAGAATCCAAAGTGTTTATGGATTAAGGGTAATTACTATACTCCAGAGTCTCAGAGATTTTAGATTTTCTCAATGAGAAGAGTTTGACAAAAATGTCAAAGTGCCTGAGGCAGGGTGCCTGCCTGTGGATAACTGCCTTTGATGTTCAGTTTTATGGCATTCTGAAGCAGCCACACCTCTTAGCACCAGAAACTGAGCCCAGATTATTGGGGCGGGGAAGGAGTTTATGGGGTGAGGCCAATTATAAACTGTGAATTAAAAAATTGGATAAAAAGTTGGATTGCATTTACAAAAAAGAAATTTCAGAGAAGAGTCTATACAGAGCATGGAGAAGAAGAAAATACCTGAACAAAAGGTCGTAGAGAACCTATTTGGCGACAGCCACTGAATTCATACCAATTAGGTACTTCTGCGGGTGACAATAGGAACTGTCGCCCTCTGTAATTGCCATATTCATAAGTAACCCATCTGAAAACAAAAGCAAATAACCACAGTAAGTGGCAATTTTCATTTGACAGTGGACCCCAATTACATTTATTTTTAGAATGCTTTCCATTTCTAGACTGAACTATATACTTTTAACATACATTGGGGGAAAAATGAAGATCTTTTCTAGAACACTTAAGTAATTTCTTGACAAATAGCAAAATTTTGCTATGTGAGTACTTATGCCAAAAAGTTCCATTCTTGAAAAGAAATAGGTAAGTTGTTTCCTCCATAAAGCAATGAAATATTGTCTTTTAGTGGATTCCTCAGTTATTCCTGGGAACTATTAATAAAATAGCTTCAGTTGTAATAATGGATCTTTAAGTTGTTTAAGTAGTTAATATTTTCAAAGCTCTTAGTAGGTGCTAAATAGGGTTAAATAATAAGTTTTGTCTGCAATGAGAGTAATCTTTGTTAAATCTAAAAAACTGCTAAGATACTCAGTTCCCTTCTGCTCAGATGCTGCTGCTGCACACCTGAGGAAGTACGGGTTCAAGTGCAGACCGGCGTGGAAGCAGCCCAGCGCCCTCCTCTCTTGCATATTACATCAAGGAAGAATGCACTCTACTTTTAATCCAGGAACTTAAATCCTGGATAAAATTTTATCATTTCAGTCATCTTATCATAAAAACAAAATATTCAAACCTGCTGCAAAAAAATCACCTGTAATTCTACCACCCTAATATTCTATAATTTTTTTTTTCAGGTAGGTCTCACTCTGTTGCCCAGGCTGAAGGGCAGTGGCACGATTACAGCTCACTGCAGTCTCAACTTCCCAGACTCAAGTGATCTCCCACCTCAGCCTCCTGAGCAGCTGGGACTACAGGCGCACACCACCACACCCGGCTAATTTTTGTGTTTTTAGTAAAGTCAGGGTTTCAACATGTTGCCCAGGTTTGTCTGGAGCTGCTGGGTTCCAGTGATCTGCCCGCCTTGACCTCCCAAAGTGCTGGGATTACAGACGTGAGTCACTGCGCGCAGCTTCTGTGATTTAAAAAAATTTTTTTCTTAGATGGAGTTTCACTCTTGTTGCCCAGGCTGGAGTGCAGTGGTGTGATCTCAGCTCACTGCAACCTCCACCTCCCGGGTTCAAGTGATTCTCCTGCCTCAGCCTCCCGAGTAGCTGGGGTTACAGGAGCCCACCACCACACCTGGCTAATTTTTGTATTTTTTAGTAGAGACGGGGTTTCACCATGTTGGCCAGGCTGGTCCTGAACTCCTGACCTCAGGTGATCCACCCGCCTCAGCTTCCCAAAGTGCTGGGATTACAGGCAGGAGCCACTGCGCACAGCCCGGCCTGATTATTTTTTAAGTAGATGTAGTCCACCCCAACATCTGTTGTACACAGGTAGACCATACCTATTGTTTTTGTGAATAAAAGAAAAATACTTCCTTAAAAACATATATTACATTGATAGTACTCATTCATTTTTATATTTTTCAAAAGTATTCAAAGTTGAGGGAAAAAAATCTTTCCAAGTTGACCTTTAATCATTTGTAGAACATCTGCCAGTCATTCCCAGCTAACAAAAATCTCAGCCCTGAGCTCCAAAATCAGAGGACTTGCTTTTTTTTAAAGGGATAAGAAAAGTCAGCTCTTTCTTACTTGCTAGACTATGAGAGGTGTTAAAGACAAAGTCCTTACCTTAAATAAACTAAAAATCTGGATAATGAAATAAAAGATGCTTTACACTTTTCCCAGTGGAAAAGTGTTCTAGAAAGGTGCATAATTATTAACCCTTACAGAAAGCAAGAGAAATGTAATATAAGAGAGGTAGAACTCTGATTTTTTTTTTTTTTTTTTTTTTTTTAATATGAGGTCTTGCTCTGTCACTCAGACTGGAGTACAGTGGCGTGAACACGGCTCACTGCAGCCTCAACCTACTGTGCTCAAGTGATCCTTCGGCCTCAGCCTCCTGTGTAGCTGGGACCACAGGCATGTGCCACCACACCTGGCTAATTTTTAAATTTTTGGTAGAGATGGGGTCTCACTTTGTTGTCCAGGCTTTTCTTGAACCCCTGGATTCAAATGATCCTTCTACCTCGGCCTCCTAAAGTGTTGGGAGTACAGGCGTGAGCCACTGTACCCAGCCCAAACTTGATTTTTAAAATGATCTATTTTATTGAGTCAACGAGTAGGTAACTCACATGCCACCAATAACCTGAACAGAGCGTATTTGCGTGTTGAATCCCAGGGATCGGAGATTAATGGTTTCTGCATTAAGTTCAATCTTTTTTCCTTTGAAGTCTTCTCTTTCAAAGAGAATAATGGTTGGTTCAGAAAATTCCTGTTGAGGAACAAAAACAATGTTCTGTTATTCATCTTTGTTAATAATTCAAACTTATGTGAAAATCATCTTGTTACAAGGACAAAGCACAAAAAATCTGCCAGATTTGGCCTTTCCATCAACTCCTTTTCCCAGGGGGCCCGGATGTTTGTATCCTCCAAGCTAGAGAGAGCACAGAGGGACAGTTAGTTTTCCCATTGCATAGGAAGGCAGGTAAATATAAACAGTTCGTAAACCAGGAAAACAAATTCCAGGCACAGAGAAATGGGTATTGCTGGGAAGATCAACACTTCTGATGGCATTTATTTTATTTATTTATTTATTTATTTATTTTTTTTGAGACGGAGTCTCGTTGTGTCGCCCAGGCTGGAGTGCAGTGGCGCGATCTCGGCTCACTGCAAGCTTCGCCTCCCGGGTTCACGCCATTCTCCTGCCTCAGCCTCCCGAGTAGCTGGGACTACAGGCGCCCACTACTGCGCCCGGCTAATTTTTTGTATTTTTAGTAGAGACGGGCTTTCACCGTGGTCTCGATCTCCTGACCTTGTGATCCGCCTGCCTCGGCCTCCCAAAGTGCTGGGATTACAGGCATGAGCCACCGCGCCCGGCCGGCATTTATTTTTGACTTAGCCATTTTCACTGGGACAAGGAGGGGCTGGAAGGTCATGGACATAAATGTTGAGGGTCAGAGGGCTGTGGCATCTGATGTTTAGTCGCTTAGTGTACGGTGGTATTGCCTGATCAGGGGACCTTCCTCTTGTATGTATTTTCAAATGTCTTTTTTTTTTTCAGTTCATCAATAAGATAATGATCTGTGTACTCATGCTCCCAAACTTTCCTGTAGGAATCATTGTCAGGAGGAGGGAAAAAAACAACAGGATGGAAGCTCTATGTTCAAACTGTCAATCATTTTAAAGAAGACAACAGCACAAACATTCACTGATTTTCAGCAAAATGAAAAGTTGGCAGCTTATGCCTGTTTTTTCAAATTATAGACACTTCTGACTCTACATTAATCTGTAATGATAATACTGCTAAGATCATAAATGATGCATTAAAAAGCATGTGGGAGGCCAGGCACGGTGGCTTATGCCTGTCATACCAGCACTTTGGGAAGCCGAGGTGGGCGGATCACTTGAGGTCAGGAGTTTGAGATTAGCCTGGCCAATAGGGCTAAACCCCATCTCTACTAAAAATACAAAAAAACCCACAAAACAACAACAACAACAAAATTAGCCGAGCGTGGTGGTGCATGCTTGTAATCCCAGCTACTTGGGAGGCTGAGTGAGAGACTAGAGAATCACTTGACCCCAGGAGGTGGAGGCTGCAGTGAGTCAAGATCACGCCACTGCACTCCAGCCTGGGCAACTGGGTGAGACTCCATTTCAAAAAAAAAAAGCATGTGGGATTACAAATTTTTCCCTATCCTGCTTAAAGTGTGTGGAAAGGGTGTAGGACCTCACTGCTTCATTTGTGTGGATGTGTCCTGACTTGTAAAAAAGATTTTGTCTATCAGTAAACAGAGCATGTTAGTGTGTAAAAGTAGTTTGTATGGTCTAGGAATTAGTTTATATAAAACATACACGGAGGAAAGAAGACAAAAATTACAGTAGTATTACTACTTTGCACTTTGATTGCACTTTTGAGATGGCATGCCCAAAAATGTTCTAAACACTTTAGTATTAAAAAGCAATTAAATAATTTTGAACTATTAAGTCACAAAGATATGTAGTCTTCATATGGGTAAAATATTCATTTCCTCACAATTAAAACATAAAAAGATGTCATCTATAGCCTCAGAGTGTTGTGAGCATATATGCCAAGTTCTGGTTGAGGGAAGGCATTGACATTTTCAAATATATACTTGTAGGTAGCTTTTAGAATTCTAGGCAGAATAACAATCCAAGTCTTATTTCATTACTTGTAAGCTAATGAATCTTACTACCTCATTTCATGTTTCACTGCTACTATTTTCATGTCTCAGCAGCATTTTTGCTATTTAAACAGGCAGGCAGGGATAAGATGAAAACCAGCTCACATATGTTCTTCCTACCTTTCAAACTAAAAGGACCAACTACATGTGTTTAAAGCTTTTTATGAGAAAGCAGTTACCAAAAACGAATAAAAATTTCAGAAACTACAGATACTTCCAGACTTTAATATTTGAACATGATCTTGCAGTTTTGTTCTATCGAATATTGCTTCAGCTACATCAAACTGAAAGATTTCTGTCCAAAAGAGGGCACTATAATCTGGATTAGCACATAGTGACAAACTGGGAGAAGTCATTTGATTGCAAATCTCTAAAATACAGAATAATAGACTAAAAACCTATAAGAAATTTCTTCAACAATAACAACCAAAGATAGAGGAAGCCAAATTGCAAAGGATACAATACACAATTAGCTGAATAGAAAATGCAAATTATAAATGAGAGATACCAGCCTCACTAATAGTGAAATACAAATTAACCCAACCACAACATAATGCTTTCTGCTCATTCTATCAAGTTGACAAAAATTAGAACGACAGAATATTCAGTAATGGCAACAATGTGGGAAGCAGGAACCCACATGGACTGCTGGTGGGAGTCTCAAGTGGTGGGATCTGGCAGTGCTGAATGAAACTGCCTGTTCTTACATGTGAAATCCAGTAATTCTACTCCTAAGACATAGTCCCAAGAGACTCCCACACAGGTCCATAGGGATATGCATATGAGGATTAAGTGAGTACAACAGGGTGGTGGAAAATGTGTACCAGTTAGAATCAATAAACTAGATGTACACAGAGGCAAACGGACAGTTCCACCTCCAAGCCCTTAACTTACTTTAAGAGCAGGTTCTACCTGCTGGTTACCTCGCTCTGATCATCAGCTATGTGAGGCATACATTTCTGCAACACTATTCACAATGATATACTTACAACATCTATAAAACGAAGAGACTTGAAAGTTGCTCCAGGCGGGCATCCCATTGCAGACAGACAAGGATAATGGCCTTCCTCCAACACGTATTGATTACCAGTGAAATTTTCTCCATCATATACAACCCAGCTACAATGGGAAAAACCACACACATGCACAGAGTATGCAACTTGAGTACTCCTATTCAAGAAGTCTGATTTTTAGAGGCAGCCTGCTATAAAATAAACACAATGCTTGTGGCAAACAGAGTTCTTTCTTCAAAAATATTTGGATATATTTATTGCATTTCTGCTTGTGGCAAATTAATATTCATAAGACAGTTAACTTTGCATTTGGGAAATAAACTTTATTCTCCATGTTCTTTCTGACTTCCCCAGCCTCCAGCCTTCCTTGCACTTCTCATGGGTGCCACCTTTTGCCCAGCCAGTGGAGCTTCAAGCCCTCAAGTCCTCTTTGAATAATCCTTCTTCAAGCTTCGTGACTAGTTAATCACCAAGGTCTATTGATTTGGTCTATTGATTTCCTTCCAAAATTTCTCACACACTCCTCTATCCTCATTTCTAATACCTCTGCACTGGGCCAGGAGTCAAAATACTATAGTGACTTAAGTCACTTAGCCTCTCTGGTATCAACATTATTCATAAAATGGTGATTTGCCATGCTTCCCTAGAAGTTTGTGGGTTTTTTTCTTTTTCTTTTCTTTTTCTTGGAGGCTAGGGGGACGGAATCTCGCTCTGTCACCCAGGCTGGAGTGCAGTGGCGTGACCTCGGCTCACTGCAACCCCCGCCTCCCAGTTCAAGTGATTCTTCTGCCTCATCCTCCTGAGTAGCTGGGACTACAGGTGTGTGCCACCACACCCAGCTAATTTTTGTAGTTTTAGTAGAGACAGGGTTTCACCATATTGGCTAGGCTGGTCTCGAACTCCTGACCTCATGATCTGCCCGCCTCAGCCTCCCAAAGTGCTGGGATTACAGGTGTGAACCACCACACCTGGCCTTGTTGTTGTTGTTAACCCAACAAATGCCTTTTGAGGATTGTGTGCCAGGTACTTTTCTATTGCTGGGGATACAGCAGAGAACCAAAGTCCCTGCTCTCCTGAAGTTAATACTCTAGTGAGCTGAGACAGGTAATTTTCAACGTGCACAGGACTGGTGGTAATAAATGAAACAGGCAGGGGATAAAGAGGAGCAGGGACGTGGTAGCACTATGTCCAACAAACTAGGAAGCGTTACTGTCCATCTATGTGTGTGTGTGGTTTTTTTTTTTTCCTGAGACAGAGTCTTGCTCTGTTGCCCAGGCTAGAGTGCAGTGGTGTGATCTCAGCTCACTGCAATCTCCGCCTCCTGGGTTCAAGCATTTCTCCTGCCTCAGCCTCCCAAGTAGCTGGGATTACAGGTGTGTCATCACAGCCCGCTAATTTTTGTATTTTTAGTAGAGATGGGGTTTCCCCATGATGGCCAGGCTGGTCTCGATCTCCTGACCTCAAGTGATCTGCCTGCCTCGGCCCTAAGTGTTGGGATTATAGGCGTGAGCTGCTGCGCCCGGCCTCCGTCTATGTATTTGAATGCAAAGTCAGTGCTTTTCTGCTGTGCAATACTAAAGGATAGGATAGCATTGTTTCAACCATAAAGAACCACATGATTAAAGGCACTATTACTACTATTATTAAGAGACTTACATCCTCAACACCTCTTGCACAGATTGCTCCAAGGCTTTCCTGACTGAGTTTCCCTGACCTTGGGCTCTCCCCTCCCTATGAAGCTTTTGTACATGGATTGTTTCAGCATGGCACTTTGAGCCCATTGCCTTTGCCCTGCGTCTTGTGTTTCCCATGGAAGCCACCTAAACTCAGTGTGCTCAGCTTTGCTTCTCCTCCCAGTACAAAGCCCTCCCAGCAAGCAGGACTAGTGGCTCCCTGATCCGCATGTCCACCGGCTCCACTCCAGCATGCACTTTCCACCTTCCTGTTAATGCAGAGTGCGGATCCTGTCCTTACCTACCTGGAAAAACAATCCTCCTTGGGAGGTACCGTGGATTAACTAGAGCCCAACTCTCCCTTTCTAGATGATGGAAAGGCATACAGAGTAAAGAACCTGCTCTGAATTCCATTACACAATGAGATGATCTTCAGCTTCTCCAACCAGCCCAGAAGCCCGTGTCCTCTGGCATCTGGTACTCAGATGTCGCGAAGCACGCCATTGGACTAAGATGGTGGTTTCACATAGTGCCAAGCACCTAGCAGGCATCACTAAATACTTGCTGATGTGTGAATTCTGTTTTACTGCAGTGATTCAGCTCTGCCAGGCCATTGTTTTACTTACCTGCCTCCTGAAACTCTGCAAGACTTGGTAGAAAATGAATCATCAATTTGACTTGTTGTTTCTTCAAAACTTTGACTGTGACCTTGAAACTGTGGTTCTGAAAACAAGTGAATCTTTGAAAAAGTAAACAGAAACACAAAAAATTATTTTCATAAACACATTAACTAATTTAGCCTTTGAAATGATGACCCAAACATGACCTGTTAACTTCTGTTATAGTAAACTGGTATGAATTTTATAAATCCTTTAATTTTCCATGTCTACATTCATGATCAATTAGAAACATGTTAGCTGCACCATTCATGACTATTTATTTAATTCAGAGACATCAAAGTAAAATGCAACAACAGAGGTAACTTTCTATAGAACACCCTGTTGTGAAGCTGTGGGGCATTTCAAAGCTTTATTGTGGCCGGAAGTCATTGTTCATCAGTTCTAACAGTAACAACAAACAGTATTTTGGAAAGACACAGTGTAGTTTCCTTCCTTCTCAATGGAAGATACTTGCTGACTTATCAGAATCCTGTAAATGCCAATACAGGAGGCTATAGTGGTGTTTGTTCCTCTATAATTATGGCTCTGTGAACACTTCCATTAAAAGGCCTAAATAACAAATGTACACTCCAGTTGATGTCAAGAATCAGCATTCAGAAAGCTTGAGCGAGACCATATAAAATGTCTAGTGCCGACACAGCAAATATGAATATTCATTTTACCATCACAATAACTAGATGCTATTGTTTGAAATATTAATTTCAATGTATTAATGTACACTCTCAGTCAATGTAATGATACAAAATTCAGCTTTATACGATAAGAGCATTTTATAAGAAGTATTTAGACATGGGTCAGTACTGTCAATTAACCATTAAAGTAAACTTAAATCTTATTTTTTAAATACAATTATGGTTTCAGGCATAAAAATGGGTAAAACTAACAAAATGTCCCAAATGTCTGATTTTCTTTTTTTTTTTTTTGAGACAGAGTTTCTCTGTGTCACCCAGGCTAGAGTGCAGTGGCGCGATCTCGGCTCACTCCAACATCTGCCTCCTGGGGTTCAAGCAATTCTCCTGCTTCAGCCTCATGAGTCGCTGAGCTTATAGACAGAAGCCACCATGCCCACTAGTTTTTGTCTTTTTACTAGAGACAGGGTTTCCCCATGTTGGTCAGGCTGCTCTTGAACTCCTGAACTCAAGTGATCTGCCCACCTTGGCCTCCCAAAATGCTGGGATTACAGGCGTGAGCCACCATACCCAGTCCCAAATGTCTGACATTTTAAACATAAGTTCAGTTTTTCGGTGGAAGGCCCCTCATATATTAATATAAAAGAATATTTTTAAAGTTACCTGATTTCGTCTCCTTGGGCCAGTGAAAGAATCCTAAAAATTTTTAAAGGAAGAAGAAAAGGAAATGAATAGAACAAAGACATTGAAAAAGTTTTTTTCTTCTAGATTATTAGCAATTACTGCTAAAAATAAACTCAGAATATTTTCCACAGCAATTATTATTACATGAACCAGTAACACACATTAAGGAAATCCAGAATTCAGTTAAATATTCTCATGCAAAAATATAACTCCTTACCAAACATATAGGTTGAACAGAAGAGATCTTACAATTTTTGCCTCCCCAGTCCTCAAAACTGGAATAAAATCCTTTATCCAGTATATACTGTTCTCCTGTGAAGTCAGGATTTTCATAGGCTACCCATCTAAGAAACAAAAACAATAACTTGTTAGAGTTCATATTTTACATATAAAACAATCACATATTGCAATAACAATGTATCATACAGAAACTTTCATTTGTTCTGCTAATTGAAATTTTAATTTTTCTGATTCTCCATTAACCTTTAGAAGCAGATGGGTTTGTCTACAGGACAAATCAAAATGGTAAGTCAGCGGAGAAAAGGAAACGCTTATACACTGCTGGTGGGAATGGAAATTAGTTTAGCTGCTGTGGAAAGCAGTTTGAAGATTTCTCAAAGAACTAAAGATAGAACTAGTATTCTACCCAGCAATCCCATTACTGAGTATATACCCGGGGAAAATGAATTATTCTACCAAAAAGATACTTGCACGTGTCTTGTTTACTGCCGCACTATTCACAATATCAAGATGTGGAATCAACCTAGGTGTTCATTGATCAATGGTGGATTGGGTAAAGAAAATGTGGTTCATATAAACCATGGAATACTATACGACCATAAAAAAGAATGAAATCAAGTCCTTTGCAGCAACCTGAATGCAGCTGGAGGCCACTATCCTAAGCGAATTAACGCAAACAGAAAACAAAATACCAAATACTTATGAGCAAGAACATATACTTATGAGCATGTTCTTGCCCATAAATGGGACCTAAACATTGGTTATGCATGGACATAAAGATGAAAAAAAAAAAAAAATAGGCACTGGGGACTACAAAAGGGGTGGGAGGGAGGGGGGTTTGAAAAACTACCTATTGCATACTATGCTCACTACCTGGGTGACAGGTTCAACCGTACCCCAAACTTCGGCAAATCATGCAATATACCCATGTAACAAACCTGCACATGTACCCCCTGAATCTAAAATAACAGATGAAAAAAATTTAATGCAAAAGAAATGGTAAGCGTAAGAGTATCTTGACATGAACTTTTGAGTGTCCTCACTTATCCAATGCTATTCCTTCAGAAAGCTACGAAGGCAATACTTCTCTGTGCTTTTTTTCTAATTGTATTCTGAGGAAACAAAACACATAGGACTTTAAAGAAGAACCAGTTCTTTTAATAAACAATCAATAAATCCTTTCATCCTCAACCTTAAAATATTTTTGCAGAAAGATCTTAGGAAGCTGTATGTATTACACAACAAACCACACTGAAAAAGAAGTTAACAGAAGAAATGCTTTAAAAAATGCAGAACAGAACTAAAATATTGTTTCCAACAGTGTTTCCAACATCACATAAATATGTAATAATTAAATAAAATTGAGCAAACTCACAGAAATACTAAAAATAAATCTCTTTTGGAATGTTTTTTATTTCTAAGTGATCTACACCCAGAGGAAAATCAACAAAACCAATTTAATGATGCTATTTCCTATCCAAAGATAGTCTTTGAAAGGAAAAGGTTTTTCAGTTCTGTTATATTAAAGAGATACTTAATACTGTTATATTAAAGACATCAAGTATCTCCTCAATTAATTCATCACTCTCAGGATGCTCTCAAAGCTTAAAGGAATAATATCTATGTAGGTATTATGTAGAGTGATCAGAACTTTGCAAAATGTTTCCACATCTGTTATCACATTTAATCTTCTAGGGAGGTATTGGTGTTCCCATTTTACAGATGGGAAAAACCTAAGACACAGGGAAGTTAATTCATGCACCAGGTGCCAGGAACTAGACTGGCACTAGACATACAAAGATGAAAAAGACAAAATCTCTGTCCTCCAAAGCCCACAGATGGGTAAGAAGCATCACATGGAATTATGTGTTGGTAATTGTTTTAAGTGGGAAATGACTTGTCCAGGGTGACACCATCGACTGTTGGCCAGAATGTGACAGAACCTACCTATCCTGAGGCTCACCAGGCTCTCCTTGCTTTGTGACCCAACCTGCCATGTGCCCTGGAAAGTTCCCTTTCATTTACTGTTCTAGAAAACCATGTCTAAAACAGTCCACACACTTTCTAATTAGGGCAGATTACGAATTTACTATCCAAAGGGCTGATTTAAACAAAAACTCAAGTACAGTCATTCCTAGAATATGAACAGCCATCAAGGAAAAAAAGAACACTGCCAAGATCTCCAGTGAGAAGGAGCTAATGATAACCAACAGCTGTGCACTCAGTCCCGGCCATCCAAATGGAGAAGCTGCTGTACGTATCACTCAGTCTTTCAGGAAGTACAGTCCCCTACCACCCCCCGATTTCAGAACCTCACTAGCAATTTTTAAAAACTATCCTTTTTAATTATTATTTTTTATTTTTTTAGTAGAGTCAGGATTTCACCATGTTGGCCAGGCTGGTCTCAAACTCCTGACTTCAAGTGATCCACCTGCCTCATCCTCCTAAAGTTCTAGGATTACCGGCGTGAGCACAGTTCCGGGCCTAAAAACCTATTCCTGATCATTAAGAAGTGAGGAGATAGGAGACCTGGCTCCACCTGTGGTCATGACATTAACTTTCAGACAACTTTGAAGAATTCATTTAACCTTTGTGAAAGTTCATATTTTCAAGTGTCAGTAGGGGAGTGGGCCAAGGTCCCCGGGCTGACCAGGTGATGCTGTACAGCACACGGGTACCCGCATGTGCTGCCTCCGCCCACAAGGCCTCAGGCTTTACCCCCAGCATGAAGGGAAGCAACAGCAAAGCCTGAGCAGGGAGCACTGCTATGTGGGAGGAATGTCTGTACACCAAGAAAATCTACCTTACAAACGCTAGGATTTAAAAAAACAACAACGAACAATTAAAGAAGAAGAGTCACATCGAAAAAAGCGTTCTCAGCAGGGCTCTGGGTCAGTAACAAGCAGAGAGACCAGAGGGTTAAAGGCCTTTCTGTTTGACTTCAAGGTTTGGAGGGAAAAAAGACAGTGAGGAGGGAGGCTGAATGCCAAGGAGAGAAGGCAGAGACTGAGCAAGCCCTGGAAGCAGCTTTAGCCAATACTCTGTTCTTTTTACGAACAAGTACGGGTACTGTGTTTTCCTATGCAGCTAAACTACTTGTAAGTAAATACCCAACACCCAGCTAAGCCTGTCTCTAATTCACTGAAGCTGAAGCCAGAAAACAATGTATTAAGATGTTACTTGAACTGACAGTAGTGTTGTTTTCCCTCCAAGATACCTGATGAATCAATCACCCATGAACACGGGGGCACTGGGGGAGGGGAGAAACCGCAAAACACAGATCTGAGATTCTCTGCTCTGTGATCCGAAAGTCTACCTACAACTTACACTTGGGGCTCTTAAGAAAATCCCTCACTGTCCTTGTCCGGATGTATTCTGTACACATGAATCAACACTCCTCTGTGTAAAGACTGGTGGGGAGATGGGGGAAAGGCATGTACACAAGTACTAGCAGGTCTCAGCCTGGTGGAATAATTGCTCAGAAGATAAGGGCAGCAGGGTAAACCTGCCCTTGCGTGAAAGGCCGAAGGAGAAAGAATTTAAAACAACACTTTTCGTTTTTATCTGAATACTAGAAATATTTCATTTTGCTCCTCGTTTTAAAAAACTAGCCCAGGTTCCACTCTCTGGGCAACAATATGGCATAGAACTAGAAACTGATAAGCAGGGAGTTTCTTTCAACATTTCCAGTAAGAAATCAAATGCAGTTCCTAAAAACCTCACTTGCCGGTTTCATGGGCATCCTTCCTGAAGGCTGTTTTCTGTTTCAGGGCTAATGAGTTTACGACCCAGGGGATGTATTACTCATGTGATGGTGACCCTCCTGGGAGATACTTTCATGGAACAAGAGCTTCAGAAGAGTTTTTTTCTGACAATGTGTGCCATACTAAGAAATAAAGAACAAGCTAAAATACTTAATTGCCAATAAAAATAAAGCCATTAAAATACAATAATTTTCCTTTGAAACTGTTAGAAGT
The DNA here is from genome assembly GCF_008728515.1 of Papio anubis. Lineage (NCBI taxonomy): Eukaryota > Metazoa > Chordata > Mammalia > Primates > Cercopithecidae > Papio > Papio anubis. The sequence goes on along the minus strand of NC_044981.1, from coordinate 101,910,656 downwards.
GAATAGGTAGTCCTACTCCAACATCTTGGCTCATCTCAGCCTTCCTATCCTATCCCACAGGCCTAACTCCAATGCCATCTCCTCCGCAAAGTCTTCCTTCCCTGTGTCCAGACTGGAAATTAATCTCTGTCTGCTGTGGATTCCCAGAGCATTTAATGTGTACGTCTTTTGTAGCAATAATTATGTTTTACATAAATACTGTAACTTCTTTGAGGACATAATACAATGCTTTGCACATAATAGACCTCAATAAATACTTGTCAAATGACAAATCGAACAAAATATGAGGAAGCAGCTGACTCTGGTAAATACAAAAGCCCTTCCATATGCAAAGAATTTCAAAGGAAGTGGGGTGTGTGTGTGTGTGTGTGTGTCCACGTATGTGTATGTACCTCTCTTCAACTTCCCCTTTCTACCAAAACTTAACTGCTACAGATGGAAAAAAAAAGCTTAAGCCAGGAAATGCAATTAGAAATGACTAAAAATAGAAACATATAATAGCAGCACTTTATAAAGGAAACTGATTTCAAGTAAGCAAGGCCTGGGTAAAAAGGAAAGGAGATTGGCTCAAGGCACAATAATTCTACCTGTGTTAACAGCATCATCTACAAAATGCCTGAGGGAATTCATTCTAGCCAGCATCCTTTTGCTTCCTCTGCCAGGGTGGATGACTGGGCTCTGACTAATAGAACCAGCACAACTGGTGAATATCAAAATGTACAACTGTTTCACCAGACTAAGTTGGTCACTATGTTTTCCTCCTAAATAATTAGCTTTAAAGGCAATCTAAAATACTGCAGAGCCCCAGCAATACTTCAGATAACTTGTACCATGTATTTCAGATGACTTCTGGCTTTTGTAAACAGGCTACTGATTCTAAAATGTTAGGGCTCCAGAACAGGACCCAAGAGTAGGCATTTCCTGCTAAGAATGGAATACCCAGAAATCAGATCACTGATACTCTGCCACAGTGCCCCCACATGCAACAGCCTAGACAAGAACTTGGTAAACAAGGTTTTTTTTTTACTCTGTTTACTAAGAGTAAACATTAACCATGTTCATCAACTTTTAGTACGTTGTACACACATTTCAAATATCCAGGGCTATTGTGGGAGGCCCCATGAGATACAATGGGGTTGAGGCTAGGATGATTCAAATAGTTTATGTCACTATGACAACAAAAACCTAACACCAAACACTTTCAACATAACCAATGTCACAGTATTTCATATAACTATTTAAGAATACTCTCACTTATAACAAATTAGAATAGACATTAGCCTGGATTATAAGAATAATTATGTAACTCCCTGTAACAGCCATCTGCTGTTTTTGCCCATCTGGCATCTATCTCCCCACTCTTTCTGATGTCCCTGAGGAACTTCTGTCCCTGGGGAAGTTCTGATAATCATATCTAAGTGGCTTCTATGGGATAGACCCTACATCTCAGCTCTGGAGATGGACACATAGCCCAGACGTGACCATCTCTGCGGCTACAGTGATTGGTTCAGGCATGTGCACATGACCCAAGCCTAGAAAAGCAAAGTCAAACATGGAACTTGTGAGGAAAAGAGAAGTTCTTTCCACTGCAAGAAATGAGCTGGGGCCAGGCATGGTAATCCCAGCACTTTGGGAGGCCAAGACGGGTAAATCACCTGAGCTCAGGAGTTTGAGACCAGCCTGGGCAACATGGCAAAACCCTGTCTCTAAAAAAAAAAAAAATACAAAAATTAGCCAGGCCTGGTGGCATGCATCTGTGGTCCCAACTACTTGGGAGGCTGAAGCAGGAGAATTGCTTAAGCCCAGGAGGCAGAGGTTGCAGTGAGCTGAGATGTTGCCACTGCACTCCAGCCTGGGTGACAGAGTGAAATTCTGCCTCAAAAAAAAAAAAAAAAAAAAAGAGTTAGGAGAACAAAAGCCAGATGTGGCCATAGGCCACCAGATGCAAAGGGCCTACCTAAAGTCAAGTTAACACAGAAAAAAGCCCAGTCAAGACACAGAGACCAAGTTCTGATAACAGTGTTTGGTCCCCTGCATCCAGCCATGCCTGAAGCAAAATCTTCTCCAGGACATTTTTAGTTACTTAAGCCAGTAAGTTCCATTTTAATCCCTTGAGCCAATTTAGCTTGGTTTGCAATCACTTCATCCCAGATAATCTTGACTAAACATCTTTCAAGAAAAACTTGCTTTACCACTAATAAAACAGTCAACTGCTAACTCCACGTACATAGAACAATTATTTTTATGTCAAACGAATAGTGAAGAAATACACTGGAACAGGTGTAGGACCACAGGAAAATCTAACGGGACTTTGACCCAGTCTCAGGTTTATGTTAGACTACTATTATTATTATTATTTGATCTCCATCGTTTAAAAAATTCACGATCTTTCTGTGCAGAATGACAAGGGAAGCAGATCTGTAGATTTCTATCATGATACCCAAAGCCTACCCCAAACGTAAAATGAAGAGACAGTATGAGAAAGATTTTTAAAGAGAGTTAACGAAAATATCATGACAGCAACTATTACATGACTGATTTAATGTTTAGCTGTTGAGATATTTGTGTATTGAGTACCTACTCTGTCATAGACTCTTACCAGTTTAAAACAAACCAAGATAAAACCCATGTTTAAAATTCCAGTTGGATTATTTCACTTACACTCCACTTAGTACATTAATAGACTGTGTCTTCACTCCATATCCAGTCTCCTTTAAATTAGCAACAATTCCCAATACATCAATACTGGAACCTTTGGATCCAAAGTTTTTTTCACTGTACATTATCATGTGAGCATTTGAAAAATCCTATTGAGAAAAAAAATTCAAAATTCAAAAACTAGCCATTTATTATCCAAAGACGACCAAGTATTAGCCATTAGCTTGTCCTTTACTTACACCTAATATAGGTCGTAAAGACTGAAGCTCTCCATTGTAACCTCCCCAGGCTTTCCAGTCCCTGTATTCTCCTTCTTCTAGCAAATATTGATGACCTGTAAATCCAGGCTTCTCATACGCAACCCAACTGCAATACAAAGAACATGAGGAGTAGTCATTTTCAGACATGTTCACATTTTTTCAAGGTACGTATCAATTTCACTGAAAAATACAAATAGTTAGAAAGCTAGACATGAACTTCTGCTTTATTATCATTGGAATTCTTTAAAATTTAGGAGAATAACAGAATGGCCCCAAGAAAATAACCTAAGAGACATACATCAGAGTTGTATAAAAAAGGGAAGGGGGGTGTGTGTGTGAGTGGTGTGTATGTGTGTGTGTTTAATAAGGGCTGACTCAAAAGAACCTCAGCAAGCAAAACTGGATAAACTCACTTCAAATAGTAACAAAAATATTATGAATAGTTAGCAATTTACAAGAGCAATTTTAGTGTGCACTTCTATGGGAAAGGTGTAAGATCTATAAAATGCAAAAATACAAAAATTAGAAAGTAAACTGTCAAACCCTTCAATAGCTTGCAGCATAATTCTAATAAGCAAGGTTGTAGATTTGATCAACTTGAATAGGCCAATGTATCAGCCTTGCTTGGTGGACTGACCCCACAATGGTCCCTCAAACTGCTTTTTTTTTTTTTTTTTTTTGAGATGGAGTTTTGCTCTTGTTGCCCAGGCTGGAGTGCAATGGTGCGATCTTGGCTCACAGCAGCCTCTGCCTCCTGGGTTCAAGTGATTCTCCTGCCTCAGCCTCCCAAGTAGCTGGGATCACAGGCATGCGCCACCACGCTCAGCTAATTTTGTATTTTTAGTAGACACGGGGTTTCTCCATGTTGGTCAGGCTGGTCTTGAACTCCTGACCTCAGGTGATCTGCCCACCTCAGCCTCCCAAAGTGTTGGGATTACAGGTGTGAGCCACCATGCCCGGCCTCAAACTGCTTTCTTAAATCCAATCACTATAGGCTGAGGAGAATGTGGACATACCTGTCAAAATTCACCACACTACAGAATCAGGAATGTTGTTTTTAGGGGGGAAAGGACACATTTATTACTTAATATTTAGGAAAAAAAAAGAAATCCTAACAAGTCACCCATGTACTTACATGCCTCTTAGAACTTTCACAGACCCCACTGACGTAAGTGGCAAATGATCGCCTCCAGTGGCCTCTTCTGTTTCACCTCCCTCCATGACAAAACTACACATCTCTGTTTCTAGTTCCACACATTTTCCTTCAAAGAAAGGCTTTTCATAAACAACTACCTACAACAGAAATGAGATATACCAGTAATTTGTAAGAAGTATCCCAACAGCTTAACATTAAATCAGTCATTTAATATCACTAAGTCCTAAAACACAAATTAAAATTTTCTGGCTAGGCACAGTGGCTCACGCCTGTTATCCCAGCATTTTGGGAGGCTGAGGTAGGTGGACCACTTGAGCTCAGGAGTTCAAGACCAGCCTGGTCAACATGGTGAAACGCCGTCTCTACTAAAAATACAAAAATTAGCTGGGCATAGTGATGCACGCCTATAATCTCAGCTACTCAGGAGGCTGAGGCAGGAGAACTGCTTGAACCCAGGAGGCAGAGGGTTAAGTGAGCAAAGATTGCGTCACTGCACTCCAGCCTGGGCAACAGAGTGAGACTCTGTCTCAATAAAATAAAATAAAATAAAATATTCTAATCATATTTTTAAACATTAACTAGACCACGCACAGTGGCTCACACCAGTAATTCCAGCACTTTGGGAGGCCAAGGCAGGAGGATCACTTGAGCTCAGGAGTTTGAGAGCAACCTGGGCAATATGGTGAAACCTCATCTCTGCTAAAAAGAGAAAAAGTTGGGTGTGGTGGTACATGCCTATAGTCCCAGCTATTCAGGAGGCTGAGGCAATAGGATGGCTTGAGCTGGAGAAATTGAGACTGCAGTGAGCCATGATGGTGCCACTGTACACCAGCCTGGGTGACACAGCAAGGCCTGGTCTCCAGAAAAAAAAACCATAAATAACGGCGTCTGATAAAATAGTAAAAAGAAAAAAAAAAGAAAAAAAATCAGACTCTTTTTTTTTTCCTAATGCGGTATAGCCCAAAGCCATGGTTCCAAACAGTTTTAAAATCATACATATATATATATATATATAAAATAAATATATACCCCCCCACACATATATTATGTATATATATAGCTGACATTTAGAACCACATAGAAGGAATCAGAGGATTCTAAAGGAGTGTTAAAATTGAAAATTGAAAAAATTTATAGTGTGTGGCATCGATGTGGGAATTGGGAATAGCAGAAAGGGTATTTTAGGGTAGGGAAAGTTTGTCTTGAAAAAGTTTTTTTCCTGGCTAACTGGCAAGCAGCAAGAAGCCCTACAATTAGTAAATACAACTGCAAATTGTTAACTTAATATAACAATGACCCTTTTGAGCCATGACTGAAGGTACTCTTAGTGTAACCAGTGCCATTAGCATCATCTTCCACCCTGAAGGATGGCATGTGTAAGTTGGCAACTTCCTTTGGCTACATTTATGTGTGATAGAGGTTTAATATGAGAAGTCACATAAGCGATATCTTCATAGAGATGAAGTGGGAATAACATTAAGTATATATATATGTGTGTGTATATGTTTAAATAATTAATATACATTTTTACCTTTGGATCTGTAGGGAATTCAACTTTACGGCCACCCTGAAAAAAACAATAACATGGTAAGAAAAATAGTTTTTCACTGAAACATTACCATTTTATATTAGCCATAGCAGTTTATAGTAAGCCATTGAATTTCAGTGTGACTACGTTCCAGTTTGTTTTAACTTACATGAGATAGTTCTAAAATTACCAACAATAGAGATGAACACACGAGGAAGGCAGGCTCGAACGGAGCCTCGCACAGGCAGTCTATAAGCTGGTCTGCATTGTAGGAGTGTTTTTTGACCTAGTAAGTTTTCTTAACTTGGAAAATTTCTCATAAAAATCCATACTTCTCTTGAAAAAGCAGTTCCAAGGGCTGACATCTCTGGACCCAGATTCTCCCAGGCCGCTGTCTTCGGCTTCTGCATTTAACGATCCTGCCCTAGAATCACCCTTCAGCTGGGAACAGGCACGGGGTTGCCGTCTCTACCATTCCCTTCGGTTCAACTCTCAGCCATTTGTATTTTCTGCCTGGCGCCTGCAGGTATTTGATTTTGCAACCAGGGCTTACGAAACTATTACGTGTTGAAGTTCACATAATAAGATCTGAAGGACTCATGGAATAACTAGATAAATTGTTAAATAAAATTTAACACATCCCAAAGGATGAGTCTATGGGGGGTTGTTATACAATAAAAAGCTTTTTAAAAACAAACTCACTAAAATCCAAGAAATGATGTTACATTAAAAAGATATTGCACAAAAATATTAAATACGTCAAGAGTTTAAATCAGCAATGGGAAAGTTGGATTTTTTCAAAATTAGTATCTTCAACAGCTTTTGAAAAAAGTGCCGCTAAGGATGCTCAAAGGCACCAAGTGAACTATAATTATAAAAGAATGTGTTGGTTTCCTTACCTTTTATGAAAAAAGCAAAAAAAAAAAAAAAAAAAAAAAAAGGAATGTGGCTGATATTATCAGCAACCCAGAGATTATACCACCAAGCACATGACCTTTTCAAAAGTAATCCTGTTCGAATACCATAGACTTTGCAGATTTTTCATCATTATTACAAACTGCTCCTAAAACCTGGATGAATTCTTTCATACATTCACAAAACTAACAAAACTTTGTCTTTGAAAGTGAGTTTCATTTTAGAAACAAAAGCCCAAATCATTTGCATTAAGACCAGCCAACATACAGATAATTAAACCAAATACTTTGGGAGGAGGGGTAAAATTAAGATTAAAAAAAAAATGTCTTCCTAAGTTTCTAATTTGTCTCAAACTGTCTCAGAAGCCAAGTGCGAAGTGCAGTTTCAAAAACATGTTTGTAATGGGAGCCTCATCTCGCCGCGGGTACTTAGGGAACAACTTCTATGCTGCAGCACACACTGCGCTCAACACTGGGGGCAAGACAGATGTGGCCTGTTTCCTCCCAAAGCTGACAGTCTAGCGGAAGAGACAAAGAACAAAGCAGGACACTGGGATAAGGGAGAGGAAGCACAAGGCTCCTTCCACAGCAGATACTCAGGAGGACAATACTCATTTGGTCCAGCCCCAGCGACCCACAAGCCACCACCCAGCGCAGCCTCATGTCACGGCAGCCGAGCCGGTCCTCAGCGTGCCCTGCTCTCTCCCAGGCTGCACCCTGGCTCACGCAGTGCATTCACCAACAGCTCCATCTAAAAAATCATCCTGCTAATTTTTAAAGACTGAATTTAATTTAGCATGAAGCTTTCCTAATTATCCCCCTTTTCTGTCACATCACCCACAACTTGGAATTGTATGTATCCTTGTCCTGTTTTTCCACCAATGTTTAATTCTTCACTTTCCTCACTTGTTAAACCTACACTGGGCTGAAGCTTTGTGCGCCCATCTGCAGGTCTGCAGGGGCTGAGAATGCCTTAAAGACAAAGGACATAGTCTTACCTGCTTTTTTTGTTTGTTTTAATCTACAGCATCTAGCAAGTTACTGTTTCCATAATTTCTGTTGAGCAAATTTGTCCAATCTGCTACAAATTTGTTTCTTAAAAGTCAGCTTTATTGCTTCAAAGTCACACCCCATGAATTACCATGTCAAGCTGACAAAGAATCACCACAAGAACATTTGGATTTCATTTTTACCATTTTCAGAGGCCGCATGGATCCAATGTATGCTGCTTCTGTATCCCAGAAGGACAAGTCAGGGTATTCACCAGGTTCCAGGATGAAAGGAACACCCTGAAATCCCGGTTCTTCATAAATCAGCCACCTAAACAGCCACCATGGAAGGAAAGAAAGGGAGCCAACTCATCATTTGTTTCAGTTTTTCCTTCTGTCTGGTACCCAGGATGAGAGGAAAACAACAGGAGAGGATACGGACCCACACAATGAACGGCTGGACTTAGGTGTTAGAATCACATTAGACTCAAGGACAAATAAAGCCATTATATGCTTCTCTTCTTGATCTTTCACTTTTCTCCTTGGCTGGCTTTGTCCCCTTATTTTAATTTATATTATCAATTGCTCCTAAGTTCCACCTAATCATTTGTCATGGTGCCAAACATTAGTAACAGCTAACATCTCCCTAGAGCATAAAAGGAATCCACTCAGAATTTCATCTAATCCTCACTGCAATGCTATGAGGAAGAGATGCTATTGTCCCCGTTTGATAGATAAGTAAGTTGCCCAAGGCCACACAGCTGTAAGTATGAAAGGCTGGAACGATTCAAGCCGATTCCAGATCCAGGTTCCTAATCAATTTTTTTTTTTCTTTTGACGGAGTCTTACTCTGTTGCCCAGGCTGGAGTACAGTGGCTTGCTCTCGGCTCACTGCAACCTCTGCCTCCTGGTTCAAACGATTCTCCTGCCTCAGCCTTCCAAGTAGCTAAGAGTACAGGCACACACCACTGCACCCGACTACGTTTTGCATTTTGCATTTTTTTTTACTGGGAGGGGTCTCACCATGTTGGCCAGGCTGGTCTCGAACTCCTGGCCTCAGGTGATCCATCAGCCTCGGCTTCCCAAAGTGCTGGGATTACAGGTGTGAGCCACCATGCCCAGCCCTAATCATTTTGGTGATGGCAATTTTTCTCATTACAGGAAGTGCACTGAACACAGTTTACTCTTTTCACAGTTACTCAGGATCATCACTGTGAGCATTACTTAATGCACAGTGGTGTCCTCAGGGGCTCTGAAGGTCTGTGGGACTGCTTGTTCCCAGGCTGCAAAGTTTTTTGAGTTCTTGGTTCTGATTGTTATGGCTTTTCAATACCACACCCTTCTATCAGCTTGTCAGCTGTGGCTTCCGCTTCAGTCGGGAACCAGCAGCCCCACCCTCCTCTAACGTGCCAGAAATCAGGAAACCAGAAAACCATGCCTATTAGCCCTGTCTCTGAAATTTACAAGGTCTTCTTGTAAATGTCTTGGTTCCTGGGAAGGGTTCCGAGAAGGTAAGGATGCTGAAGAAGTGAGTTTTCTATAAGAGAGGGGTTAATGTACCCACTTCATAAACAAACGTAGACTTCTTAGTGATCACTTACACTCACCAATTTGATTAGTTTCGCTAAAAGGTTCTAGCCGTGGTGCTCCACCATGTTGCTGTGTTCCCCAGAACACCACGCCAAGAAGAGAGTGGCTCTAAATGAAACCTTTTACCAACAAAATGGGTCTGACACCTCCCTCTTTGCTTTTTTCTTCTTCCCAATTTTGGCCCAAGGCACATTTTTGGCGATGGGTTTTGTTGAAGATTCCACTGGATAAATTGGTAACTTCTCTAGACTCTCTAATTATACAGTGATTTACAACCAGGCTCCTACTGATGATTTGACAACACACACATGAAAGAATGTTGGGAGGCCAGGTGTGGGATATGGGTAAGAGGTCAGAACTACAGTGTTAGAAGTCAGGATGATGGTTACCGGGTAGAGGGCGTGAAGATGACTAGGAAGACGCACGAATGAAAGGGGTTTCTGCGACGCTGGGAATGTTCTTTTTCTTGACCTGAGTGGTGATTGCTCTTGTATTCACTTTGTGAAAATTCACTCAGCTTATATATTTAGGGTTTATGAACCTTTTTGTACAGATGTTATGCTTCAAAAAAAAAAGTTACCTTAAGGAAAAAAAGAGGCTTATCTTTTAAATACTACTCTAATGCTTCCAAAGCACAAGAAAACAGAGGCTAAGAATAGGGTACTTTAAACTTCCTTATGTTTAAAGCATGACAGCCAAGGATACACTACATGTATTCTGGAGCTCAAAGTTTTCACAGGCACACTACCCACAGATTTTTTTCTCTAACAAAATAATGGCAGTTCTGTAACACATTATGGTATTAGGCTAACAAACCAAGCAGGTTCCGAAGTCTGACTTCTTTAAAGCTTAATTTTTCATAAACTGAATGTATGGCTCATGAGCAAGTGATCTGAGATTTTGAAATGATCCTTACCAAAGTACCTTTTCATTAAGTCTTTCCTTCTATAGCTTGAGTTCAAAGAGGATTTATTCATCTGATACTAAACATTTCACTTTTGTTGAAGCATGTGGTTTAGTTGCATAACATTTATGGAGGAAAGTCATTCTAGGTAGAGGGGAATTTGTGAAAAAACTGAACATATAAATGAATGCATTCGAAAAGACTGCTGTTCTGAAAGTTCTTCCTTAGTAAATGAGTGCTGAAGGCCTGCTGGGTAATTCAAACAGACATTTACTAATGTTGGGTGGACTTTGGAATTTGAAAACTCATATACAGAGTATGATTCACTTTTTCTAAATTCTGTTCCCAATAAGATACATTATTTATGAGGCCATCAGGAGAGGGGGAAACTATCTCCAGGCAGTGTTATTTCAGTTTCTAAAGGTAATCTTTTATTTTCCCATGCACTTAGGTCATAAGCTTTTGCCAATATAGATTAAAAAGTACAACTTTATAGTTGTACTTAACAAACAGTATGATTATAAAGTCAAGCTTATTTTTTTAAACAAACAAATGTATACCTACAAATCAATATTTTTAAAGTAATAACAATGGCCATCTGTTTATTAAAAATATTTGTCTAATTACTCTTTTAGAAATACCCCTTGAGTCACACAAGAAAAATCAGTCTTATCTTGTTCACTTGTTCTTAAACCAAAAACAGCACTTCCAGATGGATCTTAAGTTTTGTTCCCTAGATATGGCTGTCCATGAATATTGGCCATTCACAGAAACCAACTGGATATGTGAAAAATTAAATATGAATGTACTGACTTTGAGGTTATTCACAAGAGAGGGGGCTGTGAATGTCAAAGGGGAAAATGAACCTTTACAATGGAAAGATGGAGGAGGCACCACTTTAACCAAGCAATCAAACTTGGTATTGCTAATGGGCAAGCTAGTTAGCACATGCCGCCTGCTGTGATGCAACGTAAATATATGGCGCTACCTATGAAAAGTATCCATGCCAAAACTGTTTGGCCTGAACCTAACCATACCTCGGGACCTAAGCCGTAGTAGATAGGAAATTTGGGCAACAGAAGAACAAGCTAAATAATAGCATGAGGGAACACTCAGACAAACCTAGAATGTGGCACACTCCCTAAGACAGCTGGCCTAAATCTTTTTAAAAGTTAGTGGCTTGGGAAACAAAGATGAGGCATTTTAGAGATTTTTAAAAAGAGACTTAAAGAGACAGAACAATCAAACGCATTTATATGAACCTTGATTGGATTCTGATTTGAAAATGCAAATCTATAAAAGACATTCCTGAAGCAATTGGGAACATTTGGTGATGGGCTATAGAACAGATATTATCATGGATACCTTGTGAATTTTCTCAGATGTAATAATGATAGTTACGCAGGAGAATATCATTAGAAAGAGAGTCAGGCTGAATCCTATATGGATGAAGGATCATGATATCTCCAATGTACATTCAAGTGCTCAGAAAAATAATAACACAAATATGGCAAAATATTAACAGTTATTGGGTCAAAGTGAATGGTACACTGGTGTACACTGAACTGTTTTTCCTACTTTTCTGTATGTTTGAAAACTTTTATAATAAAAAATTGGGCTCTGATATGATATATTCCACAATGAAATATACAGTGAATATTACACAGCAATGAAAAAAATACATACAGATGTACCCGTCAATCTGAGTAATCTTAGGAGTGTGGTTACATGTGTAACCAGGGTGGGCTACACCAGGTTCTGTAGCAATGTTGGTAATGGTCTAGGTTGTAAGTTGGGTGGTGGGTCCACAGGGGATTGTTTTATTATTGGGCTTCATGGTTCACATATATACATATATTCTTCTGTATATGTCAAATATTACACAGTAAAAATGATCAAATAATGTTTTCCATTAAAAAAGAAGTCCCTTGACTTTAGAACACCTGCATTCTAGCACACATTCTGCTAACAGCTAACCCTAGTCTGGAGAAAGTGACCAAAGCTTGTCTTCCTCAGTCAAATGATGGTGTTGGGCCAGATCATCTTTATACTCCCTTTGAAGTTCTAAACTTCTTTGCTTTTGTTTGTTATAAATATACTAACCCCCACTTCCACCCCCACACACACCCCGCCCCCAGAAAACCCAATATGCTTTCACCTCTAGGAGGATGGGTGCTAGCATTAGCCAGCTGCTTAAAAGAAAGATTTAAAAACAAATTACTCTCAACAGAATCCGAAAGGCAAATTTAGTGAGAAATTACTCATCTCCTCAAATAAGAATTTGACAAGACAGGTAATACCCTTATTTTGTATATGAGTAGAAGAGCTTAATCTAGAGTGAATGGGCCCTGGAATAAATCACCTAATGGATTCTTCAGGAGTTCCCTCCACAGTAAAGACTTCTTATCCCAGTTCAGGGGAACTGGTGCATCAGCAGAAGCAAAATGAGCTTGAGTGCTTACTATCAGTTACATCTTCTCAACCCCTTGAGACTTTCCTTTGAGATCTATAAAAGCACTAATGACCTGGTGTTTAAGCTCACCAACCAAGTTCAATGAGCCCAAACTTTGAATTAATATCCGAGGCAGTGTTCCACTATCCTAATGACAACAGAAATGAACAGCCAGAAAAAAAGATGCCCATCATGACACAAACCTGTCATAAATTGTAAACTGTGACAGGCTGGTAACTATCACCTAGGAGACAAAACTAAACATACTGGAAAGGTAAGAAATATCATTTAAGGTAGCTTAATGTGCTTCAACATAGCCAAGCCTGAGTCATGGCACCCTCCAGACACTGAGATTAAAATATGATAGCAGATGCCTTTTGCATTCTTTTCTAAGGAAAGTGATGTTTCTCAACCTGACATTAATTCTTTAAAAAAAAGTGTATAGACTTATTTCATGTAAAAAAATTAAAGGCAGCAAGAGATGAAGGCATTTTCTTTTGCTTAGATTTCCACTTTTCTTCCCAGTCTCTAAATAAAAGTGCCTTCTCTTCCCTTAACTACACCCACTCCCTTTTGTGACCGTGTCCTGTGCCTGGTTTAAATGCATTCTGTATGTCAATGACTCCTAAATTTATGCCTCCAGTCTCTCCCCTGAACTCCAGCCTCACACACCTACTCACTTTCCTGCCCACTTACTTGAATTTACAGTTGGCATCTCAGCCTTAACCTGTCCGAAACTGAGCTCCTGAATCTCACTCTCTCCTATCCTGCTCCTCCAAGTCTTCTTCGTCTCAATAAGTGTTGGGGTTCCAAACCCTGGGCATGTCTCGGCCCCTCATACACCACACACAATCTGTCAGAAATGCTGTTAGTTCTACCTTCAAAATGCATCCAAGGTCTGACCATTTCCCACCACCATCATCGCACGTCTAAGCCACCATCCATTCTTGGCTGTATGATTGCGAGTGCATCCTACGTGGTTTCTTGGCTTCCACCTTTGCCTCTTTATAGATTATTTTCTATATGAACAGTCAGGTTGATCCTTCTGTTAATAACACAAGTTAGATCAAAATTCTCCAATGATTTTCCATGCCACTTAGAGAAAATCTAAATCCTCCTCCCCAAGGCCTGAAAGGCCAGATGTGACCTGAGCCCTCTCCTATCCCTAACCTCCTAGTTCACTCAGCTTCAGTCACCTTGGCCTCTTAGCTATTGCCCAAGCATGCCCAGAAGGGCTTTTGCAAATGGTGTGCTTCCTCTCTGGGACTGGCTCCCTGCCCCTCTTCCCTCAGCTAGCTCCAGGGCAGACTCCCTCACTTCCTGCCAGTCCCTGCTTAAAATGTCACCAGAGTCCTTTACTAGCCACCTTATCTAAAATAGCAACATACCTGCCCCTCTCTGTAATTTATGTTTCTTGTAGCCTTTGCCATCTGACACATTATATATGTATTTGTGTTGTTTATTCCTACTAGACTGACAGCTCCAGGAGAGTGGGAACATCATTTTATGTCTTTACTGCTGTATTCCCAGTGACTAGAAAAGCACCTGGCACTTGGTAGATGCTTGATTAACAGATTTACTGAATATATTTAATACATCTCATAGACACTCTTTTGGGTTTATATTTGTTAAAGTCCCAATTTCTTGTCATATTTTGACAGGGTATGCAGAGGAAATAAAAGCCTTTCCTAATTTCTACTTCTAAATTCACCACCTTTAAAAATTTCAGAGCCTTTTAAGGACTACAGGGTACCAACCGATATAACTCAAAATGTATGCCAAAAGCAGTACATTTCTCTAAAGAAGATACACAAATGGCCAAGAGGTATATGAAAAAATGTTCAACATCACTCAAGATCAGGGAAATGCAAATCAAAACCACAATGAGATACCACCTCACTCCAGTTAGAAAGGCTATTATCAAAAAGACACAATATAACAAGTGTTGGTGAGGATGTGGAGCAAAGGGAACTCTTCCGTGCTATTGATGGGAATATAAATTAGCACAGCCATTATGGAAAACAGTATGGAGGCTCCTCAAAAAATTAAAACTAGAACTACTGTGTGATCTTGCAATCTCACTGAGTATATATCCAAAGAAAATGAAATCGAGTATGTCAAAGGATATGTGCACATGCATGTTTATTGCAGCACTATTCATAATAGCCAAGACACAGAATCAGCCTGAGTGTCCATCAACAGATGAAAAAATAAAGAAAATGTGGTAAAAATATACAATAGAATAAGTTCTGGTGTTCTGTTGCACAGTAGGGTAACTATGATTAACAATAACATATTTGATTATTTCAAAATAGCTAGAAGAGAGGATTCTGAATGATCTCACCACAAAGAAATAACACATGTTTGAGGTGATGGATTTGCTAATTTCCCTGATTTGATCATTACGCAATGTACACGTGTATCAAAACATTACATTGTACGCCATAAATACGTGCAATTATTATGTGTCAATTAAAAATAATTTAAAAAGCAGTAAAATGTATACTACCCTTGGAAAATAACTTTATACATCAAGAGGAGATATTTAAATTAACATTATTCTCTACACACCAAATTCTGCCCTAATAACTACACCTTTGTATATTGACGAACCATCACTGTAGTCTTCCCTTGCTATTTTTTTACTCTTCTGGGAGAGGGGGGTTGTTCTCTGAGAGGGGCTGCCATAGGGAAAGAACACCCTCGGGCTTCTGGGGTGCTGGTAATGTTCCAGTTCTTGGCTCAAGTGGTGTCTACTTGGGCGCTCACTTTATTTGTTTAAGTGTACATTTACCTTCTGTGAACTTTTTTCTAGGTGTGCTGTATTTCAAAATGTTAAAAGTAAATAAATAAATGAACAAACTGTCATAAAGGAGGTATCTAACTCATACTTTCCTTCCCCTACAAAGCCCTGGATAAATTCTTGTCCATCCTCTACTTGAATACTCCTTGCGATGAGAAACTCTCCACCTAACAAGGCAGCCACTTCCATTTTAACTGTATTAACCATCAGAAAGTTCTTCCCTGGGTCAAGTCAAAATCCATCTCTCTAATTTCTACTGGTTTTTCCTGGAACCTGCTACGGAATAACAGAGAGCAAGTCTAATATCTCTTCTCTATGACCACTTTCCAACTACTCAAGGATAGCTGCTGCCAATTCTCAATAGCCACACTTCCTGTTAAGTTGCCTAGAAGTTTTTAGTTTCTGATTTCTAAGGATCAAAAATCAGATTCTGTGATCTGTAACTTATCCTATTCCTACATTTTGCACAATCAATCATTTTTCTAAGATATGAACAATGGCAAACCGAGACTTTTAGTAATAAATAGAATGCAAAAAGCATGATTAAGGAGTGCCTTATTGTTCACTGCAGAGATACTCCATACCACTTTAGGGACAGACTGTAAACTTTTTTGACTGTATAAACCATTAGTAAAAACATTTCAGCAATCTCTGAATATATGAATACTTATAAATTATATACATTACCACTGAACTAATACATTATGCATATTAGAAAACATATACAAAAATAAAATCTTAAGAGGTGGAGACTTTAATCAAATAGAAAGAAGCTTTAGTGTTTTTTCCTGCATCTCAGTGAATGCCTTTCACATGCCGTGGGGCTTTGTGCTTCACCTTGAAGACCACATTCTTTAGTATTGCAGCCTGTACTTTCTATCCTCATTTCTCCCCTATCTGAGGTATTCCCATTTCCTTCAAAATATTCTTGCTGTTTCCTGTGATTTGTGAAACCAACCTCCTAGGGGCTTTGAACCAGCATTGTGTGAAAATATTCAAGGAAGTACCATGTGTGTTGGCTTCCATCCCCCCCGCAGAAATATCAGAGGCATGTGCTTTGAATTACCTCCTCTGAATCATCATGAAAATATAATCTGCTACTCAGCTTTGAATAAATCAGATTCCTCTGTGACAAGGAAAGCCTTACATTAAAAATTCAATTCCCCCCCAACATTTCCTATAATAAATCTATATTGTTTTTAAGAGAGATGAATCATAACATAGGTGCAAAAGAACCAGAATTTTATGTGCCTTATAAAAATATACCTTACAGTTAATAATTACTTAACAGGATGACAAATCAGAGTCAGAGTATCTTAAGTCCTTTTTCCAGTACTACACTCACAAAAAAACTTCATTAAAATTGTGTTTGAATAAAAATACTTACGTGCCCCAATGTACTTTCATGGAACAAGTCTTCTGCATTACACCAAATCCCTGCATTTCTTCAGTATCATCAAAGTAGGAACTTAGGATTCCTAACCCTTCCGGTTCAGTAAATAAGTCAATGTGACTAACTCTGTAATCCTGAAAAAATATAGATGCATAGACAGTAAGAATTGCACCATGCATTTAACTCTCTAGTAAGCTCATTCTTCTTCTTCTTACAACTAATCAAAATGAGCTTTAAATATACAAATACATTTCACAGAGCACCTGCCATTTTAGCCCTTTCCTGTTTCCATCCATGAATTAATAATCCACCTATTTTGGGGCAGACACACTTGCTTTAGTTATATAACTCAGTGTTGCATTCAAGCAAAGATCATCAGAAATGTATTTTATTTGAGTTTTGGAATATATTTATTTTTCTCATCCTCACTTGACCCTCCTTGGTCTGGGGTTTTGGTTCCTTTGCTCTGATATAATTATCCAAGCACAGAGACTTTAGTTTGTAGAATGGCTGCTCTTGGAGTCTTCCTCAGCCACTGTTTTGTGTCCATAAGCCCTCTGTTGATTTGTGGTAACTCCCCTTGACTGAGTAAACCTTTATGATACTGGTTTGATCTAAGTCATAAAAGCAAAAGCACACATTCATAGTGATTTACAAATCTCTGTACTTTGGTCATTGTTCCATGCCCCGCATATCTGTGGTCCCAACAGTCTTCAAAAGGCCTCGTCTGGTCGAGTGCCTAAGCATTAATGGAATATGTATTGAACCTCATCTATGCAGCTGAGTTGGGTGAACTGAGCAACAGAAGAAATTTTAACACCTGAATAAGCTCAGATGAGGCTTTTCAAATGTTATCAAAAGGAACAATTCTAATGAACTAAAAAGGTAACCTCTAAAATATATGCTCTGACTTATGTTTATGTTTCAAGAAACCATGCACATGATCTGTAAAGAAAATATAATCCATGACATATCAGGAGCTATAACCATACCCTTTAACATGGCACCATTCAGAAAAATGTACCTCAAGGAAACAAATTAGAAAATTATAAATTACTGGCCGCGCGCAGTGGCTCACACCTGTAATCCCAGCCTTGGGAGGCCGAGGCGGGCAGATCACCTGAGGTCAGGAGTTCAAGAGCAGCCTGGCCAACATGGCGAAACCCCATCTCTACTAAAAACACAAAAATTAGCTGGGCATTGTGGCATGTGCCTGTAATCACAGCTACTCTGGAGGCTGAGGCAGGAGAATCACTTGAACCCCCAGGAGGCAGAAGTTGCAGTGAGCCGAGATTGCACCACTGCACTCCAGCCTGGGTGACAGAGCAAGACTCCATCTCAAAAAAAATAAAAAGAAAATTATAAATTATTAAATGCACAAAAACATTCTCATGGCATTACTTATAATAGTAAAAAACTAGAAACAACCTTAAGATTCACTGAAAGAAGAAATAACAAATAAATAATGGTACCTCATTTATGTACTAAATAATAAATAATGCATTGTTTCAATGGAATATGATATTCAGCTAAACCCTAAACCTATGGTAACATGAAAAGCTTTTGCTACAGTAAGTCTGCTACTGTCAGACAAAACAAGAGATCTCGTTTTCCTTCCCCATCTTCCTGAATGCACCCAAATCCTCACCCCACCAGATTCATACCTTCCCCAGTTCCAATCCCAAAGATGTTACCAAGGGGAGTGTGATTTTCAGGAAAGTGGTATAAAGAGAAAAAAAGGATTGAGAACCACAGTGTTAGGATAGACAGGTGGAACAGCATTGTCCCTGTATTATGATTACAACTGCGGAAAAAGCAAAGGGTAGAAAATTCAAAAAATAAAGGGGGAGAGGGCACTTCATGATGGGAATCAGATGATATTTTTAAACATTGCTTTATTACCAATATTATTTGAGCAGTAAATAAAAACTCTAGGCAAAATATTCCATTAATGAGGACATTTTGAAATAGGGTTTCTGAAGTCTTACTTAGTCTTCTCATATTATATACTTAAAGCAAATAAAAGATAAATCATTTAGCATACCAATTACCACCTAAGTTACTCAGAAATGTTGACCCAGGAAGTAGGCGACACTTTCCTCTGCCAAAACTGTTACTCATCTTTACTCATTCTCACATCAGAATGTTCCTTTTCTCTGTATTGCATCTTGACACTCGTCTCCATTAAAACTTGGGATTTTAATTTTCTACTTAGAAGACACCATTAATTGCATTTTTAAGGTAAAGAATCATCAAATCCCAAGAGCCACAAAGAAAGACTCTGACAACACTTTTCTCATCAAATAACAAGAAACCAAGAAATGTTACCTCATCCATAAAGTGGCCTCAAATAGAGCAAGTAATATGTTGTTAAATCCACATGAAATCCTAGAGTTGATCAACCAAATTATTTTTGGATTATTTATTTTTTCAAAATAGAATTCCTATAAACCACTCAAAGTAATCACAACTCATACAGCAAACAAAAACACTAAGTAAATGAAAAATCTGTTCATAGATGCAGAACTCATTTAAACCAAGTTATCAGGTAAAATATATTTGGAAGATGGGAATAGAAGGACAGGCATAAAAGATTTACCTTAAGGGTTTATTGTGAAAAATTATCTAACCAATTACGTTTCTTTTTAAATTCTTTAAAGTGTACAAATAAACTTAAAATACAGAAAATACATCCATAAGGCACCAAATATGTTTCCCAATCACTTATTTCGTGAAATGAACATTTCTCTTTAAGTACGAATCCATAAATATTTGTTGAATAAATAAAATCCAGATTTACCGCAACCTACCTGGACCACATGTCTGATGGAACCAATCACCACCGGCTTATCAGACTCCGCTTCCTCGTGACTTTCCAAAATGTCTTCTACACCCCAGAGACCAGAGAGTTCCAATTCTCCTTCTTCTAAGGGAATGGAGTGCCCTTCAAAATTTGGTTGCTCATACAAAATCCAACTAACAATAAAACACAGCAAAACCATTAGCCAGTCTTGGTGCGAGAGGCTTTGATTACTCAAATATCCTGGCTAATTGCCATTATATATATAGTATATTAGTGGCTAATTATCTAGCAATTAAAATAGCTTAAACTCTCCCTAACACTAATATTTTACTGGGTATAATTAAGTCTCTGATAACTCATGAACTATATCAGGATCTTAGAGAACTTTGGAGTTATCTATATGAATGCTATAGAGCTACTAATGTTCCAAGTAATTGCCAGGTGGTGGAGACTTACAAATGATAATATGTAAGATAAATGGATGTTTACTGTAGTGTTTTTTTGTTTTTTTCTGTCTCTTTTTTTTTTTTGATACAGAGTCTTGCTCTGTTGCCCAGGCTAGAGTGCAGTGGTGTGATCTCGGCTTACTGCAACCTCCACCTCCCAGGTTCAAGCAATTCTCCTGCCTCAGCCGCCCTAGTAGCTGGGATTACAGGAATGTGCCACCAAGCCCGGCTCATTTTTGTATTTTTAGTAGAGACGAGGTTTCCCCATGTTGGCCTGCTGATCTTGAACTCCTGGTCTCAAGTGATCTGCCCACCTCGGCCTCCCAATGTGCTGGAATTACAGGCATGAGCCATCATGTCTGGCCTTTTGTCTCTTCATATGTGTAGAAAACATTTCTCTTAGAGAGATTTTAACTTACATATTACAGTCATATCAATGAATATGTTGACTATATATAATCAAAAGACTATAGATATGGTAATGGAAAGCATTTTAACAATATTCTTCCGAACAACAGCCAAACACTAAAGAAAAACCTCATGTCAACGTATGGCAGTGTAAATGCTTACGCTTTCGAGAAAAAGAAGCCGACAAAAGTTGCAAAAGAAAGGAAAAAGCACTGTTCTATAAAAACAAAATTTGTGTAAAAAATTGCCACTATTATATATTGTATATTAGTGGCCAATTCTCCAGCAATTAAAATAGCATTTGTCTTCAAATTTAAGAATAAAAGCAAAACTCGTTTTTCTCATGACTATGTTGGAGATATAGGAAAAAATATTAAAATACCTAGAAATCTAACAGGAAAGCTGCTGCATATTTAATCCAATGGAGACCAAAAGAAAATCTTATGAATTTTTAAATCCATAAATATCCAGAGGTCTACCCTCTTTATTTCAAACAAGTTTACAAATAGGCACCAAAAGATAAGTATTATGCCAGATCAGCTATTTCTTTTTTTAAGCTGCCTTTCTCTACTCAGCTTCCTGTGTGTCTCCAAGAGGCAATGAAGTTGATAAAATGATTTCAGAAACTGTCAAAATATTTATTTTTTTCACTAGTTTCTTTACTTAACCAAAACAATCTTTTGTGGAAATATTGGAAAGCAAATTAAATTTTAAGTTAGTGCTGCACTGAACTATCATTAAAAAATTAGAAAAATGCCTTTATAGATTGTTTTGGTTTTTCCTTATAGATTTTTTTTCCTTATTGTTTCTTTACTTTGCCTTTTCCTACGTGTTCTCAAGTTTCCTTATAGATTTTTTAAAAGTCCTTTCTGGTCTATCAACACGACTAGTGCAATTCTTATCAACCTCATTTAAAGGTCATCAACCAAAAGTGTGTTATGGGCCCTGATTTATGATTAGTTCAAAGCAATATTATGGGGAAACATGGGAAAAAGAAGCTTGTTGCACTGTACTGTTCTGATTTTTCTCCCATAAACATGTATCACTGCTATAATCAGAAACATGATTTAAAATGACATTGTTAAGATATGAATCCCTTATCTTACCACGAGTAGTATTTCCTGTGCTTTCCACTGCTGAAGCCATAATTTTAAACTAGTAGTGAGGACTAAAAAGGTAATTAAGCATGTAAAACACAAACATTCAACATCAGGAACTTAAAGTGCCATTCTTACCATCCTCTAACAACTTTTATGAGTATCACTGGAGAGAGGCTCCAAGAACTGCAATCCTGAATATCACTGAAAACTTCGATGCACTTCTCGGAGACATCGGGTTCACTATATATCACTACCTGCATGAAAACGAAAGTGGTAGCACAATTTGTCATGCTCTATCAGACCAAAATAGAATCAAGGCTAGAAACAGAAAATAATCTTACCTTTCCAGGTCGGGGATTGAGTTTATTTTGGACACTTCCTCTAAGTGTCTGTAATCAGATGAACAAAAACACAACAAATAATTACAACTTCACATAACAATCCTCTTTTTCCACCCATGATCCTCTAGGTGGATCACACTTATCCCACACTGTATTGATTTTGAAACGTCCACTCTAATCGATGCTAAAGTTGTATTAAAACTCTTTGAGTTCATACTTTTAAATTAAGGTTTTTTCACCTCTACCTGAATTTGCCATTGCAATTTCTCCTAATTTAAATGTCTAGGCTATTTCCACCAATGCTAGAAAATTCAGGGCACGTATGTTTCTTGTCAGTTCACAGAATAAGAACTCAGCTAAGAAATTCTAATTCAAATAATATCAGTATTATATCAAATAAAGAGAAATTATAATATATTAATCACTTTTGTGTTCATATACATACCCTATCTGAATCCATACAAATATTGTTTTCTCATAGTAAATCTATAACCATATAACAATCACTAGTCTAAACAGAAGTGTTTACGGTATATATGGTATACTTCATAATGTACATCGCACATCACATAGTATATTTAATCCCCCTTTTTTTTTCTTTTGAGATGGAGTGCAATGGCGTCATCTCGGCTCACTGCAACCTCCGTCTGGGTTCAAGCGTTTCTCCTGCCTCAGCCTCCTGAGTAGCTGGGACTACAGGTGCATGCCACCAGCCCAGCTAATTTTTGTATTTTTCTTTTAGTAGAGATGGGGTTTCACCATGTTGGCTAGGATGGTTTCGATCTCTTGACCTCGTGATCCGCCTGCCTCGGCCTCCCAAAGTACTGGGATTATAGGTGTGAGCCACCAAGCCCGGCCTAATCTTGCTTTTTTGATAGACAAAATGCATTTTAATATGGCTCCAAAACTAATCATTTTCAAGACCATCTGACAAGACCAGTAAAACCAGAAATTCATAAGATAATAAAATAGTAATTATACATGTAAAAATATTACAAAATATGAACTACTTTCAATGCTGACTAGGATGCCTATTTTAGGAACTGCCTTTGCTCTGACTGCTCTTGCATCACACCAGAGTGTGATATGGCCAGAAGACCACAAAAGGCTGGGGTGCGGTGGCTCATGCCTGTAATCCCAGCACTTTGGGAGGCCGAGGTGGGCAGATCACCTGAGGTCAGGAGTTCGAGATCAGCATGGCCAACATTGCAGAACCCTGTCTCTACTAAAAACACAAAAATTAGCCAGACGTGGTGGTGCTCACTTATAATCTCAGCTACTTGGGAGGCTGAGACATGAAAATCGCTTGAACCTGGAAGGCGGAGAGGTTGCAGGGAGCCAAGAACATGCCACTGCACTCTAGCTTGGGTGACAGAGCAAGATTCTGTCTCTTAAAAAAAAAAAGTCCATAAGGGACCCCCTAGAGCATTATCAGAAGCCAAATGGTATATACCTATTTATGCATATATATACATTAGAAGTAGATAAACTGAAGAAAAAGCCTAAAATTTAAAACAAAATTCAGGTAAAACCTTCATGATTGAATAGTTATACAATCAATAAAAGCCCAGGACCTAAAGAAAGGCCATTATTTTTTAATCATAAAAAGGCCTAGAAAAAGTATAAAGATTTTCTTTTTCCTTTTTATGTCATTTGACTTGATTTTTATAAGGAAACTGTATATTCTGTTATCAGCTTTGTCAGACTGTAGTTAAATAAGGAAAGTGATCTAAGAACAATTAAAAAGAACAAAGCAGTAATGAATGGGAAGTGGACCAGTGGAAATTTTGTGCTTGAGAGAAACAGTTAAGAATTTTATGATTTCTGGGTACCATAGGCTGATTCAGTCTTATTTGTTTATAGGAGTGGTTCTCAAAGTGTGGTTCAGAGGCCAGTGGGGGGTCTCCAAGATCCTTTCAGGTAGTCCATGAGATCAAAACTATTTTCATAATAAGAAGAGGTCATCTGCCTTTTTCATCTCTTTCTCAAATGTGCAGTGGAGTACAAGGCTCCATGATGTGTGATGGCATCGTTACTCTGAGCACTGCTGCAGTGTGCACTTGTATGTTCTGGTGTTTTCCAATTTTCTCAGCAATTATTTCTAATATAATCAATTCTGATAGGCAGAACCCATACAAACAAAAGCTCATTGGGGTTCTTAATCATTTTTAAATGTAAAGGGTCCTAACACCAAACATCTGAAACCCAAACTTTACGAAAGTTTATGAAATCACATGAAAAAGGGATCTGCACCTCTGCTGGAAACCCAACCATATATTTTGAAAGAGCTTGCAACATCACATTCTCTGACAGGACTGTAGCAAAAGCCAATATAATACATTGAACTATGCTGCAGTACCCTGTACAGACCAGGAAAAGTGCAAGGTATTTTTTGCCTGGATAAACTGGGCTGGATTGCGGTCCACACTTGCCAGACAGCCGGGTTCACAGGACGGACCACCAGAATACAAGCCCCACTCAGGCTTCTAGCCTGGCAGAGTTGATCACTAAACTCATATCCCACCTTCCTTTCTCATAGTCCTCCCTTACCTTAAATAAGCTTGGTAACAAAAAGGCACAAATTCACATCAAAAACTGAGTAAAGTAAACATCTTCTGAAGAGAGATAAAAGAAGATGCAGAAATCAAAATTATTCCCCAAAATCATGTTTTGCTGTCTTCTCTCTAATATTTAAGATCCAATGAAAACCAAAATTCTTTACTCCCCACAGCTTTGCAGGGGAAAAAAATATTTCCTTAATGAAAACTAATTCCCAATAAAGAGAAAATACTTTCTCAATTGCATAGGATAAACACCTATTGCTACTTATGGGAACGAAAGAGTGAATCTCATAGAGATAAGGATTAAGAAAAAGTTTCCCTGGCTGGGGACTTCCCAAATAGAGGAAGCTGCTTCACAGATCTTCAGAATTCTAAGTATAGCACTGAGCACTTTTACATAGAATAGGTAAGAAAAAGCATCTTGTCTATCTCTGAACTCCACAAGTTTACCTATAGCTTTCACAATACAACATATAAATTCACATGTGCCTTAAAAGATCACATGCCAGCCAGTCAAGATGGCTCACACCAGGTAATCCCAACACTTTGGGAGGCCGAGGCAGATGGATCACGAGGTCAGGAGTTCGAGACCAGCTCAGCCAATATGGTAAAACCCCCGTATTTGTATTTTTAGTTTTTACTAAAAATACAAAAATTATCCAGGCGTGGTGGCACGCACCTGTATTCCCTGCTACTGGGAGGCAGTGGAAAGAATCCGCGAACCCAGGAGGCGGAGGTTGCGTGAGCTGAATCAGCGTCCTGCACTCAGCCTGGGTGACAGAGCAGACTCTGTCTCAAAAAAAAAAGATCATCGTAGCAAAACATTTGTAGCTTTATCTCCCTGCAAGACTACAGAGGCCTTCAGTGAAGATTCTTAGTACATTTTTTTCTTGCCCTCTAACAGTCTCTTGTACATTGCAGGTTTTCAAATATGTGATGAATGAATAAAAACTATAGCACATGAGTTTAACCATTTCTAAAAGAATAACAGGAGTTGCTCATCATCCCCCTCTTCCCTTGCTTTATAAATACCCCAAATAAATAATAATACATTGCTACTTACCATTGTGTCTGATAATGACATTCCAGAAAAAGAAATGCCTGGGTCATACCGGCTTGATTTGAAAAGACCCATGAAGTCGGTGTCACTGTTTCCGCAGTTTGGCAAGTTTGATTTAAGAACATTTTCAGTATGATTAGCCTTTTCCATATCATCGTTCTTCAGTTTTGAAAATTCAGAAAATTTAGTTTCCAGCAAGTGTAGGTTGCTTCGTGAATCCAGATCTTCTTTATCTTCTTTGGTTTTCTCTTTTTGCGGGTATTTTTCCATGTGGCTTGGACTTTTCAAACTGGAGTGTGATGTACTTGACGAGTTGAAACTGAAGACCTTTAAGGAGTTGTCGGGTAGATTTGGCTGTTCTTTGTTCAAACCACAGGGCGGGGCACCCTCAGTCGTGGGCTGTGACACTGAAGACTGAGATAGGGAACCGTTCTGAGAAGTACTGAAAGCCGTGGTCATAGTGTTGACTGATGTCACAGAAGGAGAAAAGATTTTGTCTTGTGGTAAGGAAGATAACAAGCTTGAGAAAAGTGCACTTTTTTCTAGTCTCGATCTCTTAATGCTACCACTTGTGATGTCCCTGTTCTCTTTGTCATTGATTTCCGGCATCACCAGAGGCTCACTGTTCCCATTAGTGTTGGTGTGCAGGGACTTGAAGAGGACACTCTGTTCAGCAGATGCACGTTTGGGTCTCAGTTGGGATTTTGTGTCAAGGCTCTGCATCAAATGTAAAGCCGGGGACATTTCTGGCTGACTCTCCTTCTTCTTCCCCAAACCAAAGGTAAACACATTGGGATCAAACACCTTTTCTAAATGGTCTTCATGAATAGGAGGCATGGCAAAGTGAGGAGCAGGAGAATTTGGCATCCTGGCCTTCTTTCTTTTCATGGGCATACAAACTGCACTATCCATCTGTTTTATAATTTCAGTGAATTTTTCCATATCAGAAGAAGAATCAAATACACTGTCATCACTACCAGCAGAAATGTTCAAAAGACTGGCAGGGCTATTCCAGCCGTGTCTAACAGTCTGATCTGGCTTTTGAGGAGTGTCTAAGTGATTTCCACTGCTGGGAGAGTTGGTGGGACTAGATTCAGTCATCAGGGGTGTCCTGTTGCCCTGACTTTGAGCCTGAATAGGCAAAGTTTTCTCTGATGCTGGTGGCACAACTTGTGGGCCAGATTTTGCCGCGAGCTCTGCTGTGCAATGAGAGTGTTCGGGTGACATGCTCTTATTGCCCAGTACTTCCTCTTGTAGGGGAGCACAACTTGCAACGGAAACCACTTCAGGTTCATTACTGTGACAAGTTGGCAACTGCACTTCTCTAACTTCAGAGCTCTCTGGGATGACCTGGGAGCTCACATCCTGGGTGCTCTCCACGGGGAGCACGAAGGACCTGACCTGGACGAGGACTCTGGATGGACACTCACTTCCCACAGCTTCTGGACTATGCTCTGTGGACAAAGGAGGGTTTGTCTCTCCTCCAAGTTCTGAAAGTGGCATTTTCTCATTGTTCTGATGAGACACAGGTAAAACACGTCCTTTGTGATTTTCTGACACTCTCAGATCAGTGCACGGAAAACTGCTTATGGGCGATTGAACACATGTGTCTTTGGCAACATCCCCAGGAGTGGGTGCAGAGAGTGAAAGAGAAGGCTCAGGAGATGACTCAGTAGGGGCCTGTGAGTCAGAAGATGTATGCTGTGGCTTTGGCATGGCTGCTGGGGGTAAATCTTTGGTATCCACAGTGATGGGGATGTCTTGTGCTGCATTGGTTACATTTTCAAGTACAAGTCTTTTGCTGTCTGCAGCCTCTGAGTCCTTCTCTAAGAGCTTATGATCTTTGACAGGAATCAGAGCAGAAGCCACTGGTTCTGAAGGGCAGCCAGCATCTATTTGCACATCTGCTTTATCATCTTGGTTAGGTTGAGGACCAAGAGCTTGATTCTCAGAAGGGTCTCCATTCATTCCTCCGGTTGCTGGTAGAATCTCTTCTTCCGAGAGAGTAACTTTGGTTTCTACAGCAGTTTCCTTCACCAGCACACCACTCTGGGGACTGTTTGGCATTACTTTCTTTTCAGGTTGCTCCATTTCTTTGGCTTTTTTGGCTAAATTCAGCTTCGCCCTCCCAACAAACGTTTTACTAGAGGCAGGAGTATTCCTTGTGCCTCGAATGTCAGTGTGTCTTGGGCTACTGTTTGCCCGTTTGTTTTCAAATAAGGAGATTTTGGTGGCAGTGTTGCCTTTGTGAACTGGCTGGCTAAATGGATTGTGCTCATTTCCCAAACTGTCAAGATTCTTAGGGGTTTTAAGATTTAGTTCCACATGTTTGGGCTTGGCAGGGCTGTGAGGAAAAAGCAGGAAGACAAAGTTATTGACCTAGTTTTAAAAAGTGAACACACAAACCAACTAATTATAAAACTATGAAAAGCCAACGTCTCCCTGATATATAACATTTGGAGTGTGTTGTGTGTGTGTGTGCGCGCACACATGTGTTTTTAAGACAAGGTCTTGCTCTGTCGCGAAGGCTGGAGTACAGCAGTGTGATCATCGATTGCTGCAGCCTGAAACTCCTGGGCTCAGGCAATCCTCCTGCTACAGCCTCTCAGGTAGTTGGGACTACAGGCACATACCACACACCCAACTAATTTCTTTATTTTTATTTTTTGTAGAATGGGGTCTATGTCACCCAGACTGGTGTCTCAAACTCCTGGCTTCAAGCAACCCTCCCATCTTGACCTCCCCAAGTGCTGGGATTACAGGCATGAGCCACCATTCTCTGCCACATTTGTTTTTTAATGAAACTATTTTTAAATAGTCCTAAGTACACTATCAACTATTTTTAATGGGTGTTTGCTTGCATATGAGGGATCGGAAGATTATATAGCCAAGAAACTCTAGGGATGAGGGATGAACTAATTTATTGAGCACCTAGCATGTATGCACAGTGCTTGACACTAGGGTTGGAAGACATCTTAAGGCCTGAAGAACATTAGAAGAAATTTAAATATTTAATGCATTCCCATACTCCAACATCAATTATGTATTTTTATTTTAGCATAACTTTTTAAGTATTATCTCAAAAGGATAGATTTTAAAAATTCATCTACTATTGACCTCTTTGGATATTTTATTCCTCTCATCCTTCCCCCATAAGATTTTCTCTGATTATAAGTGTGTTCACTATAGCAACTTTGGATAATACTTAAAAATCACTGATAATCCTACCAGTCAGAGAATATCCCTGTTAACATTTTTAAACATTTCTAATCTTTTTATATGCATAATTAAATATTTTGAATAGAATTGAGATTATTCTGTTCACATAATTTGATATCTTGCTTTTTCAAGAAATAAAATGACTTAACCTTATAGTTAACATTTTTCAGATTACCAAAAAATTTGTTTGAAAAGCTGTCTTAATGCTGCATGGAAGTCCATCATATGGATGTACCATCATTTACGTATCAATTATGCAGCTGTTGGTTTTGTCACCACTTCTTGGGCAAGAGAGTCTCCCCTTTCTCTGTCACATTTCTTGGGTATAGTTACCCCCAGTGGAAATAATAAGTCTTTGAATGTACACAGTGCTTTCTTTCAGAGAAACAAATGTGCTCTGTTTGGCATTCTCTGGCTCTGGTCCTGGCTTTTATGCTAATTATCTGTGTGAACCTGGTCAAGTTACTTTACCTCTCTGGACTGTACCTTCTTCATCTTTAAAAAAATGAGATGGTTTAGAACAGAGTTGTTTTTATTTCCCCCGACTTACAGTTGAAGGAATCCCTGGGGTTTTCTTCAAGGGCTACAGTTGGGGAAAGTAGGGACAGGGATGGGGCTGTCCACTCTCCTTTCAACCAGAATCACTCCCAGTATCTGTTTTATTTATTGCTCCTATTTAACTTTCTTAGAAGAAAGGGTTCCACAGCATATATATATATATATTTTTATAGATATATATCTATATATTTATATATAAATATATATTTTATATAAAAATATATCCTATTTATAGATATATAGATATATATCTATATATTTATATATTTATCTATATATATCTATAGATATATATCTATATACTTATATAGATATCTATATATCTACATATCTATCTATATCTATCTATATATATCTACATATATAGATCTATCTATCTATCTATCTATCTATCTATCTATCTATATCTCCCAGAACTTTGGGAGGTGAAGGAGGAAGGATTGCTTGAGCCAAGGGGTTCAAGACCAGCCCGAGCAACATACTGAGACCCAGTCTCTACAAAAAAAAAAAAAATTAGCCAGGTGAAGTGGTGCATGCCTGTAGTCCCAGCTACTCCAAAGGCAGAGGTGGGAGATAACTTGAGTCCAGAAGATCAAGGCTGCAGTGAGCTATGGTCGTGTCACTGCACTCCAGCTTAGGTGACAAAGCAAGACTCTGTCTCAACAACAACAACAAAAGTCTAAACCATTGGTCTAGTGGTTTATAAAATGGGAGAGATAAAGCATAACCACTAACAGTCACTGATTGTCAAGAACTTGAGAAATGCTTCATCGGGCTCACCTAATTCATATACAACTTTATACATTCTATTTTTGGCTGAGGAAGTTGAGGCGTCAAGAAGGAACTTGCCTGAGGTTATGCAGCTAATAAGTGACAGGGCCACAATTTGAAGCCAGGTGCTCTGGTTTCAGATGCCATGCTCCTAACCACTAAACTATTCTACTTCTTCAGATAGGCTTGGACTATACCCGCCTGGACGAGCTCCTCTGGTTCTTTCCATCTTTATCATTTAAAGTCAGTGAATTATCATGAGATCCATAACATAACATAGACTTTAGAGGCCACTTTGATAATGAGAACATACAAGTGGAGACACTGAAATCCCATGCTGCCTCTCCTTCATGGACTTGGCCTTCATGAAGCTTGGGCCTGGCTAGGTGCGGTGGCTCATGCTTGTAATCCCTACACTTTGGGAGGCCAAAGTGGGTGGATCACTTGAGATCAGGAGTTCCGAGACTTGCCTGGCCAACATGGTGAAACCTTGTCTCTACTAAAAATACAAAAATTGTCGGGTGTGGTGGCACATGCCTGTAATCCCAGCTACTTGGGAGGCTGAGGCTGGAGAATTGCTTAAACTCGGGAGGTGGAGGTTGCAGTGAGCCAAGATTGTGCCACTACACTCCAGCCTGGGCAACAGAGTGAGACTCTGTCTCAAAAAAAAAAAAAAAAGAAGTTTGGGCCTAAGGAGCTTCTAGAAGGGACAGGCAGTATGACTGCTGGTGAGTCACCTTATCCTTCTGGATAAAATAAAACTGGGCTGGATACCATCAAGTCCTCTCCAAAAGCAGCACTGAGAATTTAGATTTTAATTTTTTCAAATTTTATTTGATACTAAATTTGAGGCTGGGATCAGTGTCTACTGCCTGTAATCCTGGCATTTTGGGAGGCTGAGGCAGGTGGATCACTTGGACCCCGGAATTTGAGACCAGCCTGGGGAACATGGCAAAATCTTGTCTCTAAAAAAATACAAAAATTAGCCAGACATGGTGGTGCACCTGTAGTCCCTGCTACTAGGGAGGCTGAGGTGGGAGGATCACCTGAGCCCGGGGAGGTCGAGGCTACAGTGAGCCATGATCATGCCACTGCAATCCAGCCTGGGTAACAGAGTGAGACCCTGTCTCAAAAATAAATAAATAAATAAATAAATAAATTTGATCTCTGCTCATAAATTTCTCCCAGGCATTGCTTTCCCCAATATCTCCATAAGATACTTGGGCTCCGTTATTGCATGCCCATACCTTAAATTTAAAAGGAAAATTAATTTATAAGCATTTCCTTAAAGATCAAATTATGAAACCAGTGAGATGATTAGAAATAGAAAGCTTCAATTTGCTATCAGTTAATGAGGGATGGTCACATACCAGAGAATATACTTTTTAAAAATTCTCACTAATGAGTTCAAGGAAGGGTACTCAATTCAAACATCGAAGTGTATCTTATGATGTAAATAGGAAACACTACAGGTTAGCAGGCTACCTTAAGGACAGGAAACACGTATCTGCACATTAAAGATTTACACCAAGATCAAAATAAATTTTACAACCAAACTTTCTGTGCTATTAAGTTGTGCTACCAAGAGTCACTACAATTAACCTAGTTCAGACTGATTAAAAGGAAGGCTCCTATAATTCATGTTGTAATGCCTTCATTATGAGAGAGGGGAAAATAATTTGGAGTCCAAAAAGCCATAGTTCTATTATAAGAGGAAAATTCTTCTTATTCTACATATACCATTTTAAGAATTTCAACATTCAGCACTTAGTAGAGAACTTGAAGGAATAATTTTTCTAACAGCATAAAGAAACATGTTACTTCAGTGGCATTATTTTTCAGGGAATATGAAATAGTTTTTCTAACTCTTCAGTCTCAAATTGTTTTAAAGAATAATCTGATTAACATCTTGCGATACGGTCATAGGAAGAATTAAAGGGTCTGAAAAAACCATCAGTCACAAAGAAATGGGTCAAAGAACTAGAAATAATTATTAATTTTTAAGTCAATAATTTGCCAAATGACCATGTGCAAGGCACCGCGCAAAACAAATACATTGAATGTCTGGTAAAGAAAATTTTTAGGTAGAAATTAATCAGAACTAGGAAAGAGACATTTGGTTTAGTTCTTTTACAGAGAACAGCACACGAAGAATTTCATTGTGAGATCATCTTTCCTGTTTGTTTAGCCTACTCTTTCGCAGTGTAACATTTCTGGTTTTTCTACTGGTGTCTTCTGATTGGAAGACAGGTGAACCATCCTTCTTAAGGTACACAGCAATGTTTCTCTAAGGCTCACATTTAGGAGGCTTTAGCATTCAATCACACTGGTCTTCTATAAATAATAGGCATCATTCACCCAGCTTATTTCTCTGATGCTACCTACCATTACAGAATAAATCACTGACTATATCAAAGGTCTCCAGGTTGGCAGCTCGTGAGATAGTCAAGTTATTCATTAAGCATACTTCCCTCTCAGAGTTCCTCTAAAGCTTACTTACCCAAGAAATCAAATAGAATGAAAGAAACCATTAAGTTCAAGAATTATAATGATAATGTTGTTAAAATACCCACTCTTTGAACAAATATGTGAATGGAGGAAAAACTTAAGCACTTAATCATTATTCACCTGTGCTAAGTGGGAGTGGTGAGGGAGAAGAAGTGCGGGAAGGGAGGGTCTTACCAGTTTCAGAGTACCTTGCTTATCCTTTCCACCTATACAAATTGCATTTATGATCAAGGCACAAGGCCCAGCTCCTCCAAAGCACCAGCAGTGATTTCTTCCTTGCTAGCACTTCCCCAGGCTTTACAGATGGTAACATTCATTTGGCAATTTCATCAGATATCGTCTCGTATTGTTATTTGATTTGTGTGCTTCTTGTGTGCCAGATGGGGCTATAAAAATTTCAGGGCAATATCCTGAGTCATAGTTGTAGGGTTTTTTTCCCCACAGTGCCTAGCACAATATCTTGCACAGAAAGTATTAAATAAATTACTTGTGAAATGAATAAACTTAAGCAAGTAGTCACAGTTGTTTTGTGCTTTCATGCAGCACAAAGAGGAAGAAGCAACCAAGATACATGAATTAGGGACTTTTTGAAAAAGGCTTAGGCCAATAATGCACTATGTTCCATAAAATGTTTTGGAATCATCTTAAACTCACACCTGTCACAGCTGCTTTCATGTAGCAAATAATCTTTTGTATGATTATTGATCTTTATTTCAATAACTGAAAACTACTTTTCAACCTGGGTCCAAAAGTATCACCAGACTCCCTAACATTATAAAGGGGAAGAAGCAACCAAGATACTTGTATTAGGAACTTTTCTTGTGTGTATGTGCGTTTAAAACTTTTTGCCAATAAATGCACTGAGTTCCATAAAAGGTTCTGTGAATTCTCTTGAAACTCACACATGTCAAAGCTACTGGGTCGTACTTAACATGTTACTGTTTGCTCCATATTTTGAAATTCACAGCACATGTATTTTAAGAACATCCCACGTTGGAACACCCTTGTACCTTTTGAATAAAGAATAGAATCAGCTCATGTCAGGCCGTAAGGTCTTATCTCTCATCTACATAAACTTTGAG
This sequence comes from Papio anubis, assembly GCF_008728515.1. NCBI lineage: Eukaryota > Metazoa > Chordata > Mammalia > Primates > Cercopithecidae > Papio > Papio anubis. Next base: position 101,877,152 of record NC_044981.1, on the reverse strand, counting down.
CTTCAAGGAAAATCCTATTTTTACATTCGTTAAACTTAAATCTTGTGTTAAAAAGGGAACTAACTGAGGAGGCTGCCACGGGTGGCATCTTAAACCTTGACTGTGTAAACTGGCCCTTCACTATCTTAAGTTCAGCATGGAGGGGAAAGTTCAGTGACCAGACATTTCTTCCACAATGCAAAGACCCCGAGCCTCTCAGAGCCGACCCCCAGCACATGTGCGGACAGCAACTCCGCCGGGACTTGCGCGGCTACTTACAGGGTCACTTTAGTGGTCACCGTCGACCTGCCCACGCCGAAATGGTTCCTGGGCTTCAAGCCGTCGGCGTCAGAAGCTCCAGGCGCTCCGGCCGCTCTGCCCAGCTCTTTGCTCCGACCTCCCTCTGCCCGGCCGTCGAAGTGGTTGGGGAGCGGGCCCCTCTTGTGCTCGGGCTTGATCTCCGGCAGCAGCGAGCTGCTCTTGACCGGGAGTTCGCGGGGGACGGCCCGGATCGCCTCCTCCCCGCTCTCGGCCGCAGCGCCCTTGGTGACCGGGCCGGGATCTGGCACCCTCTTCGGTGGAGACTCCTTGGCGGGAGCCCGCGGGCCGCTGGCGGGCGGGGCGGGCACGGCCTCGAGGGCACGGCTCCTGCCCTTCCTCTTGGTGGGGGACGAGGCCGGGGGTGGCTGTTTGCTCCGGTCCGACTCGCCTCGGAGCTGCCCTTTGGGGCCGGGGCCGGGCTTGGACTCTGGGCTCGCAGCGGAGGCAACGCCCCCATCGAGGGCTGCCCGCGGAGATTTCACTTTCTTTTCCGCCGAGGAGCAGTCGCTGGCCGCGTTTGGCGCCACCTCGTCGTCGAACACCGCGTCGTCCCTGGCCGCGCTCTCAGGGAACTCGGCGTCCGCGCCGGGGGAGTCGGTGGATTTCTGCGACCTCCTCCGCCTCCCGGACCTGCGGCCGCTCGACTTCTTCTCCATGTCGTCCCAGTCACCGCAATCTTCCGCCCTGGGAGTAATCACGACCGGCTCGTCCACTTGCGCCCCCTCAGTCTTACTCAAGTAGATGTCCAAAGTTAGCACCTTAGTAGGGTGGGCGCGACCCCCGGGCCGGGCTGTGCAGTCTGCCTGCGCGGAGCTGGCCGTGTGCGCTGCACCCTCGGCCGGAGGCTCACCTGGCAGAGCAGACGCGCCCTTGGGGGGCTGGATGCGGGCGTCACGGGGTCCCAGGGAGCCTTCTTCCGCACACACACCTGGGGCTCCTTCAGGGGCCTCACCTAGTTCTCCCCTGGGCCGCTCCCGGGTGGGCGACCCCGGCGCACCCCTCGCACCCAGGAAAGCCTCCTGTTCGTGGCCAGCACCTGGTGAAGCGTCCTCCCCCGTACTGCGGGCGGGCGTCTCTGCGTTCTCTTGCCTGGAGGAATTTCCCTGCGAGGAATGCAGCTGCTTGGCAGCGGTGGTGGCATCTGGGAAAGGCTCTCCCTCTGCCTCCAGAGGTTCTAATTGGAGTGAATCATTTTCATGGCACTGCTGCACAGCCACAGCCGCTTCACTGCTGTTCCAGCGAGGTGACAGCTCGGCGTCATGGGGGGCTGCGGGGCCACCGCTGTCAGGGAGCTCGCCCTCTGCCTCCCGGGGATTCTCCCGGGGGGAGCCCTCCTCGCTCGTGTCCGCTTGCTTCAGCTGGCTGCTCTGAGATCTGCTCTTCTCACTCTCTCTCTCTGGGAGATTAGAAGAGGCTACCACATCTTTGGGAGACAGTGGTTTGGCATTTGATCTAGTGGGACTCTCTAGCCCGTTTCTACTGTTCCTTCTCCTTCCTGTAGTGAATAGAGTGCCAAGTTTCCCCAAAACTGGCTTCCTTCTGTTCTCCTCTGGAGGTTGTGCTCTGGACTGAAAAATAAAAGGGATGAGGAGGGAACATATGAGAATCTGGTGTTTTTCCCCTTAGACGTACATTACAGAACTACCAGCCAAAATGATAACAGACCAGAGTTTCTAATTGAAAATGATAAAGTTATGTTTATGTTACATTCATTCCAACAAAATAAACTCTGGTTTTACTTTTGAATTTTTCTTGAACGCCTTAAGTTTCTGGCACTAGTTAGAATAGCATTTTCTTTGAATTCGTGTTTTTTAAAGGAAAATTTGAACGGTCCAAATAATCACATATACAAAATAAATAGTTCCTTGCCCTCTCTAGCTTTTTTACCTTCTTCCTCAATAAAGATGCAATTTATAAACAGCGGTGCGTGTGACCATGGGGCAGCAGTAAACACTTTAAAGTATCCTAAGGCGGACTTTCCCCGAAACACCGCCCTTTCTTTTTGTAGGAGGGAAGGAGGACGAAGAAAAAAAACCAGTTCTAGCAGCCTTCTCCTCGAGAACAGTAAGAAGCCACCCGGGTTCAACATACAGTACCTGCAACAAGAAAATCTTAAGCAAGCTCAGAGGAAGCGAGCACCTGGGCCCCGCCCTAGCCCGAGCTCCAATGGGAGGAGGGCGCGAGCGTTCAAACACCCGAGTGATCCCGCGGCTGCTGAGCGCACCGGAAGGGCTTTTGCCTGTGGGAGTTCCTACCAAGTGAACGAGGAGGAGTGCGCGGGGGTAGCAAGAGAGGTTGCAGGGGTGATCGCCTTTGCTCACTGCCCCCTCGAGCCGAGGAGGCGTGGCTGAAAGATGCGCGGGACTCTGCCTACTTGGCCCCGGGACCCGTTCCTTACCACTCGAGTGGTTCCGGGGGCGCACGGCTGGAGCCCCAGGGGCTGGCTCACCCATGCGAGGGTGCCGGGCAGCCTGCGAAGGATCCGCAGCGCTCCCAGTAAGGGGGAAAACCTGGGCTTCGTATATTGCCTGGAGCAAAACAGCTAGCATCTGGTGCCCGCGCCAGAAGGCGGGAGGGAGCGCAGAACAAACGAATAAAAGCAAACCCGCCAATGGGCGCGTTGACACACCGGGGTCGGGTTAGCCAGAATGGGGACTGGGTAGGTGCCGGGCATAGAGGTGGGCAGGAAGAGGAGGAGGCGAGCCTGGGAAAGGGAGGGAGCAGGGGCAGCGAGCCCAGCCTGGCTCCTAGGAGTGGGAAGCGTATTTGCGTAAGGACTCCTCTGAAACCAGGCCAAACGTGCGGCTCCTGTATTTCTTAAGAATGAACTCTTACATTGAAAACCCGGGTGCCAGCTTGAGTCCTGGCGATGCAGGAAAGAGCCCCACCTTTCCTGGAAGAGGAACATTCAGGATAGTACCAACTACGGGAGGTTCCCCAATCACCCTTTGAAGTAGCCCTATTGTGTTTGAGTTACATGCAGCAAATGGACTTTGGCGATGGGAAATAGCAAAGATAACGCATGAAATTAACAGGTCAACAAGCATTTGTTGAGACAGTCCTGGTACTGTAACATAGTGTCACCCCGCTACAGCCCAGTGAGGTCATGCTGTTACCACACAGATGAGGAAAGGAAGCTCAGCCAGCCCATAACGACACAAAATTGAGGTGGGGGGGCGGGGGGGGGAGAGGCGGTCAGAGCTGTAAAGTCAGAATTCAAATCCAAGTCGCCTCCTGCCCACCCCATGCTCCTTTCACCGCCACAGGGGTCCCTTTTAGAGGCCCCGGAGGTTCTGCAGCCACCACAGTCCGCCCAGAGGAACAGACTGCGGGTCACACACCCCCAGAGTCAGCTCCCAAGGAAGTGCTCATGAATCAGATTTGCTCTCAAGGTTCTAAGATTCTCCTGGTCTTAGAAGCACCTGGTGGGCGCTTTGGGACTAGACAGTTGCTGCTGCTGCGGTGAACCAGTGATGCTGCCGCTTGGAGCTCTTGTACCTGAGGTCATAAACGATTCTAAAGTCTAACCAGAGTTTGATTAATTGATTCTTCAATGGTTATATAAATAATATGGGAAGAATTCAAAGTATGATTTAAGGGAAAAAAATCAAAATATTGTAACTTCCTAAGGAAACATTTGGATTATTTTACAAGTCAAAGGTATGGCAAGATTTTTAAATCATAATACATGTTTACTGAGCTATCCTATGGGTCAGGCCCTTGTGATTCACACACTTTCATTTTATCTTCCTAATAGCTAGGTAGGTAGTCTTTTTTTAATGCCCATTTGCCAAGGTTTTCTCCCTGTCCAAGGTCCCACCGCAGGTAAAGTCTTTCTGATTCTGACATAGAGCTGTTTGTCTCTGCTGTCTGGACAGGCCTTCAAACGTATCTTGAAGAAGTAGCCAGGGAAAATAGGTTTGAGTCTTGGCTTAATTCCATTCCCTGTCAAAATAAAACAACTAAGTATATGTATTACTCTGTCCTGCCAATGATGTTGCAATCTGCTTTTCCCATGCAGTAAAGACGCTTGATCAGCAGTCCTTTTTATGCTCAGTATAGGCATTAAAACAAAAAAAAATTTTTTTTTTTTTTTGGCTATTAGATGCTTTTTACAAAACTGGTTGCTTGCTCTTCAACTTGGCTCAACTACTTGACTCCTCCTCCCCTCAGAGGGGCAGCCTGTGTATCACCAGCCAGACTGCTGAATTTCCTAAAAATACATGAATGTTCATAGTGGCTTCATTCATTCATAATAGCTAAAAACTGGAAACAGCTCAAAGTCGCTGTACACAGCTTGTGAACAGATAAACCGATTGTGGTACATCTATACAGCAGAGTACTATTCAGCAATAAAAAAGGAACAGAGTTCCGAAACGTGTAAAGATATGGATGCCAAATGCTTTTGAGAAGCAGTCAGACTCCAAACGTTACATACTGTATGGTTACATTTATATGACATTCTAGACAGTGCAAATCTAATGTATAATGATAGAAAGTAGGTCGGTGGTTGCCTGAGTGTGGGGACCAGTGGGTGGCAAGTGGTGGTGGTGCGACAGGGAAGAGGCACAAAGGAATGTTGAGGGTTAAAGTTCTATATCTTGATTGTAGTGATGGTTATACATGAGTACGTATCTTTCAAAACTCATCAAACTGTACATTTAAGATGGGTATTAATAAATGAAGTTAACATAAAATCTCTTTAAAAACAGAGTTTTCCCCCTGGGAAATAAAGAATAGAAATGCACTGTGTGGTACAATCCATCTGTCTTGGGTGGACATTTCACAGGGTCTTGCTGTATTGACCAGGCTGGAGTGCAGTGGCACGATCACAGCTCACTGTGGCCTCAACCTCCTGGGCTCAAGTGATCTTCCCACCTCAGCCTCCCAAGTAGCTGAGACTATAGGCATGTGCCACCATGCCCAGCTAATTTTTAACTTTTTTTGTGGAGAGTTTCACCATGTTATCAAGGCTGGTCTCAAACTCTTGGGCTCAAGTGATCCTCCTGCCTCAGCCTTCCAAAGTACTGGGATTATAGATGTGAGCCACTGTGCCCAGCCACGTTATGCAGTTCTTATTGAGGGGTCTCATGTCATTTCAAATGATAGACTCGTTTACAGGGGAATGCAGTCTTCTCCACAGGACGAGGTCCCTGTGGATATCCAGGATCATATCTCCAAACAGAACCATCTGAGCAGGGCTCAGAATGCCCCGTGCCTCCCGAGTAAAGTCCTCAGTCACATCTTTGAGAAACACCCCTTCCTAAATGCAATACATATTTCTTTTCAACCAGGGATTTTTTCTTTCCATTGTTCATGGGGAAACTAAGGCAAAGGGAGAATAAAAAAACTAACTGGCCTGGGAGTTGTCAGAGAGGCACCTTCTTAGGTTTGAGCCTTTGGGTCTGGGGTCTTAAACCTAGGATAGGAAGCCACAGACCCACCACCTTTCCAGGCTTGATGATAATTTGCTAGGAAGGGGAGTGTTTTGCAAAGAGGCCACAAGTGACCATCATGCTTCTTCATGCTTCCTCAGATTCCTCTGCCCCTGGCTTTCCCACAGGCCTGGGCAGGCTCCTAAGGGTTCCCAGGCTGGGTGTTCTAAGAGCACATGCAATCCCCGGTCCTCCTTTGTATGTACCTTTTTACTGTGTATTTTCTGCCCACCTTACTTAAGGCAGCCTGCACACCTCACAGTGCAGAACCTGCACCTGGCACCCTCGCATCATCCATGTCCAACTGGGATGGAGCAGTCCACAACAGGACTATTGTAGAGGCAGCACATGGGTTGTGTGCTAGGACCTGCTTTAGAGTGTTCTTGTTGGCTAATATGAAATGCAGCTCCTTAGGGGCACATGTAACCATCCACGAAATTGTATTCCAGCAGCATGTAGAGGCCCAGGCAGCACTAGCTGATTCTCAACCTTCCTGGTGTGGCAGCCCCTGCTATCAGCAGGTACCACTTAGTAAATGTTACCTAGTAACATTTGCTACCCATTGGTTAAGAAGATAATGTAAATGTTAGAGTTTTTTGAAACGGTTCTGGTTCTGAAGCTGGCCGAATCATGAATTTTTCTTTTTTTCCTTGCTTAAATAAATTCTGCTACATTTAACTATCTAAGGGTTTTTCCTTTTTACAGTAACTATGGGAAAAAAACTAAGTTTTTAAATTTTAATACAGTTATGGGTCATTGACATTTGTTTTATGTTTATGATCTATTTACAATCTTTAAGAAGTCTAGGCTGGGCGCAGTGACTCACACCTGTAATCCCAGCACTTTGGGAGGCCGAAGCAGGCGGATCATCTGAGGTCAGGAGTTTGAGACCAGCCTGGCCAATGTGGTGAAACCCTGTCTCTACTAAAAACACAAAAATTAGCCTGGCCTGGTGGCGGATGTCTGTAATCACAGCTACTTGGGAGGCTGAGGCAGGAGAATTGCTTGAACCTGGGAGGCAGAGGTTGCAGGGAACTGAGATCACACCATTTCGCTCCAGCCTGGGTGAAAAGGGTGAAATTCCATCTCAAAGAAAAAAAGAAAAGAAAAGAAAAGAAATCTAATAACATTTTAAGTAAAGTGATGTTTCTTATAAAAAAAATAATAAATAAGTTTTCCTATGTTTCCCACCTTTCCATTCCCCAGTGAATGTCAGCTGCTTGAGAACAGGAAAAATGTCCTGTTGCCTTCCCAACAGCGAGCAGGGGGACTCACAGCTAGAGGTGGACATAAAGTATTTGCTGCTACTAAAGAATTAGTAATATCCCTCCTCCCTTTCAGAAAGGGAGTTGTCAATGCTCTTGGAGAGAGCCAGAAACATCGTTCCAAAGAAATCAGAATGAAAATCTTATCTGCCTAAAACTTCGTGTGGTCAAGACTTGGCAGCTTTATTCTGTCTGAGTGAGGATTCCACGTGTTGATGGAGATACTGGCGCACAGGTTTACTGCTGCCTCTCAGCCCAAATCTGACTCAGGAAAGCGGAACAAAATCTTGTTACACATACTCACCTGGCCATCCTTCTAAAATGTGGTCATCAATGTACAAAAATAACTTTTTTAAAAAAACACTTTGATTCCCTAAGAGCTCTCACTTTGATTTCTGAAAGATACCTTAGCTCTTCAATTCAGCCACATGAGGAATGAGTCAACTGGATATTACTGTAACTGATAGGATTGGCCATGTTATTTGTTCACAACATACACATATGTGTGTTTGCACTAGAGAGCAACTTTTTTTTTCTGAGTAGATTTTTTGTAAAAAAAAAAAAAATAACATGAGTTGTGTGGCTTAAAAATATAGGCATTTGAGCTACTTTATACTTCAACTTTAAAAGTTAAAATAGGGGTTAGAAAATTCTGTTCAATAGAAGCAAGAAAGACTTTAGACTCGTGACAACTAACTAAAGAACGAAGATGGGGAATGGGGAAGGAGGAGAAAAAGGAGAAACACACACAGAAAAACAAGGCCCGGCATGGTGGTTCATGCCTGTAATCCTAGAACTTTGGGGGGCTGAGGCCGGCAGATCACTTAAGGTCAGGAATTCAAGGTCAGACTGGCCAACATGGTGAAACTTGTCTCTACTAAGAAATACAAAAATTGGGCCGGGCGTGGTGGCTCACGCCTGTAATCCCAGCACTTTGGGAAGCTGAGGTAGGCAGATCCCGAGGTCAGGAGATCGAGACCATCCTGGCTAACATGATGAAACCGCGTCTCTACTAAAAATACAAAAAATTAGCCAGGCATGGTGGCACATGCCTGTAGTCCCAGCTACTTGGGAGGCTGAGGCAGGAGAACTGCTTGAACCCGGGAGGCGGAGGTTGCGGTGAGCTGAGATGGCGCCACTGCACTCCAGCCTGGCAGAGCAAGACTCTGTCTCAAACAGAAAAAAAAAAAAAAGTTAGCCAGGTGAGGTGGTGCATGCCTGTCGTCCTATGCGGGAAGATCACCTGAACCCAGGAGGTAGAGGTTGCAGTGAGCTGAGATTGCACCACTGCACTCCAGTCCATCTTAAAGAAAGACTTTTATGAGACATCATTTTTTTATAACTTCCAGGATATTCATTCTGAAGACTTTTAGAATTAAAGTTAAAATTGTATTTTCCCATGATAAGTGTATGGCAGAATATCATCTCAGTACCAAAAACACCACGCAGATGAAGTTAAGTTTAAGGGAGGATCCACATATGGATCCCTGATACCATAGACATTGATTAAGAATAGGCATTAAAAATAAATTAACTATCCTCCCCACCTTTCCATTTGTGTTTTCCTTTTTGATATTAATTGGGATAATATATGTGGCGCATTCTAAATACACACATGCACACACACACTGCAAAAAGCATAAAGAAATGTTCACAAAAATGAACTCTGATCTATTAAGCACAGAAGCTTTTCATTTTAACTTTTAAAATATTTTTCTATTATATATGATTCAGTTCTCTAAGAGTATACTAGATTATAATTTAGCTACTTCTTTATGGTTCTGGAGACAGAACTATGCACCTCTGTTACTACATTTGTGCTACAATAGTGATTTCTTCCAGGGCTATTACAAGGGGTGAAGACTAAGGCTTACACTAAATGACCCACAGACTGTAACACTGTCCAGTAGTAAGCAGGTCTCTTATGAAAAGGTATATGAAATTGCGACATTTGACCATTTTTGATCTACGGTCCAACCCAGTTTTGATCTACGGTCCAATGTCATATGATGCAACCAATAATCCTTGATGTTAGGGCTTCAGAACCTTCTTCTCCGATGTCACTCCTCCCAGTCTCCCAGGGTGGAATGTTTGCTTGCCCCATGTTGCTTCTAATATTTGTCACCACTTCCAGTGCCCACTCCATCGCTGAGGCTATTTTTCTTAAAAAATCTTTCCTCTGTCATTTCAACATCATGTAACACATGCCTCTCTACTTACACCTCAATGGTTGCTTTTTTGTTTTTGTTTTTTCTAATGCTGTCATTTCAGGTCAAACAACAATAGCATCCTGTTGAGTACAATCAAAGGTACACTATTGGGTGAAAGAATAGTGACAGACATTTTAACTTCCAGATTAACCTGTGTCCTGAAAAAGAGGCATCACTGAATACAAAAGCCATCAATTATAAAAGTTAAACTCTCATTCTCCCCATTCTTCGTCTTTTAAAAAGCAGACTCCCAGTTTCGGGTTGATATTGTCTTTAAGTCATTTATATTTTGACAGAGACAAAGTGAAACCTAATTGTTTCAAGCCATTGACACTTGATCAATCAGAAAGGAAGAAAAAAGATAAGATCGTGGAATATCTGAATTGTAGGATCATTTACTCATTCATTCCACTGATAATTATTGAGCGTCTACGTTGTGCCAGAATTTTCTCCTCACCTTAAAGAGGCAACCCGTGGCCTGTAGAATTGAATTATTTTTTCTAAGACACAAATCAGGCTTTCTAAAAGGTAGCTCAATATCTTTTCCCGTTAGAAATTATAATGTATCATTAGAAAAACAAGACTTTACTAGAACAATTAATGTGTTACTTTTATGAAGGTATGGCCTACATGCTTTCTCCTAGGCCATGCAGTACAGCAATGGATGTGATAGCATAAACAGCCAATGAGCCCTCTCTTGTGATGGAACTCTGTCTTTAGAATCCAGGTAACTATAGGTAGAGTGTGCTGGATCTTTCTGTAGGCTCACCCTCCCTCAGCCTCGTCTGTGCCCCAGGCTCCCAGGTAGAAAGGTAGAAACTGACTTTCTTGCCCTTAGGATTTGGTTAGGTTCAGCCAGTGGGAGGCCCTGATTTCCCCGCTAATCTCTCCATCTCTTAGTTGGGCTCTGGGTTGGGTGTGACCAGGGCTTCTGCCAGGCAACCCACCTCCGCTGCTGTTCTCTCTCCCCACATTCCCAAGCCGCTTTCCCCTCTTGCTCCTTCAGGCCTAAGATGGGAAAGGATCTCACCAGGTGCCAGCTGGGAAGGCTTCATTAGCTATTGCTTGAGGTAGAATGATGTTCTGTGGGGCATGAGGCACATGTAATTTTGAGAGTTTTCTTTAAGACAAAGAACACACAATTCTGGATTATAGATTGTAAGGAGAGGGACTTGGAAGAGGCCATGTGAATGAAGAACCCTGAAGCCTAAGGGTTTTTTTAGCCCCTCTTGGCTTCCTTAAAACCTTGCCCACACTTTGTAGATAGTCCTTCACTACTTTCCTTAATTACACAACTTGAGCCTGCTATGTGTTTCCTGTGCTGGGATCCTAACTAATTCTACTGTGTGCCTAATTATGACTAACGAGTACCCCAGAAGGTTTCTCTACCTGTACTCTGAATAGTCTCCCCAACATTTTCTTTTTCTCACAGAGCTATCCGGCTGAATTAATTTGCTTTATAGTTGGGACGTATTATCCTAATTTGGTGATTTTTTTTTCTTATGCATGATGTGTAACTAAAAGGAGATAGAAGAGTTTGAAATTTATAGCAAAAGTATTTCTTATTCTACCTCCTGGATTGTATGCATATCCTGATTAACATAATCAAATTACTGACAAGTTAGTTCCTAATTAAAGTTTACCCAAACTGGAAAATGGAAATGTATTCCTTGTAGTAGTCAAATTAGTTCCTTTTTATCAACTTGTAACCCAAAAAGTAAATTTCTTATGCAATTTAGAAAGAATGACTTGGGCAATAATTCATGTCAAAGATCAAGAATGGTTACTTTAAAACACTTAAAAGCCACTGGTGAGTCTCAGAATCTAAGTACTAAAGAACCAAGGACTAAACTTCAGTTGAGATGATATGATGAGGGAGATGGGGATTAAGTTGGGGGGAAGAGGGTGAAGTGGCCCTTGGAAACAACTGATACAGCCTGCCTGAACCGACCAGGCACAGCTACAGCCGAGTCAGGGGCCCTGGGGCTGACTGGGACCCAGAAGAGAAATGAGAGTTGAACAAGAGGAGCAGACAAGCCTCTCCAACACAGCATGGACTCGAGCTAGGCTGGCTCTGAGACTTCTAGTGACCTTGAGACCTCATAACTTCAGGTCAGTTTAGCCATGTTTTTAAGTGTGGATTTAATAGTGGATTTATTCCTAGAAAATGCAACAATCTTTACTTTCCAATTAATATACACTGCCTAGAAATGTCTTAGTTTCTTGTAGTTTCTAGTGAGAATTGTTGACTTTCTACCAATACTTTTCAAATTAAGAAGGAGATTTCACACTTTTATGAACAGAAGTCAGGAATACTACTAAATGGGATCAAATCATTTATCCTCTCAAAAGTTGCGCATCTATCATACAGGGTATTGAGAAATTCATATGAAATGATACATGTGAACTTCTTTTGAAAAGCACAAAGTGGCCTATGACAGTGATGGCTGGCTTTACTAACAGTGCAATATTTTGCTGATGTTTTGCTCAAGTTAAAATTATAGAAGCTAAGTAAATAACACAATGAATTTATGGTTCTCAATTGGTGAGAAGAAGATGAAAATAACAGCTTTATCAGATGTGGTTTCTAATAGAGTTAACTTGTCTGCAGAACTTGGCATATCATTGCTTATGAGCACTCATCTTTAATGTGTCATGGCTAGAATAAAGAAAACAATATAAGCCTAGTCTTTTTTTAATCTCTTTTTTGCAGCTCATAAGGTATGGGGGATATGCAAACTAGGCAGGGTGAACACTTTTGAATCACCCTGTGTAAAACAGCACTCTCACTTTCTATGATCTATTCTCCTTTATTTTTCTTCATAGCACTTAATAGTACCTGAACCATATTGCATATATATTTGTTTATTTCTTTATTGTCTGTGTCTGCTTACAGAACATAAGCTTCATGAGGACAAGAATGTTATTTTGTTCATCTGTGTCCCTAACTCTTCATCAATACTTGGTACCAATAGGCACTTAAATATTTATCAAATTTACATATTTTCCAGAAATCCTTTATTCTCCAGCCTATCAACAATCACGAGTCAGACAACAGTGTATCATGGAATGGACAGTGGTTTGGGGCAATCACCTATCACCAAACCTGAGGAAGCAACTTTCAGATAGAAACAAAGGCCCATCCCTAGCCTTATTCTCTTTCTCAAATGGCTCCCCAAAATCTAGTTTCTAAAATGTTCCTCCTCTGGATTATTTTAAGGATCAACTGAAATGTTTGTAAAAGCACCTCATACAATCTCTGGGGAAGAGAAGGGAAATGGCAAAGAAAACCATGAAATACATACACTTTTGACCCAAAAGCACAGGCAGTAAAAGCATAAAGTAGACAAATGGGATTGTATCAAACTAAAAAGCTTCTGCACAGGAAGGGAAACAAAAGAGTAAAGAGAAAACCTACAGACTGGGAGAAAACATGTGCAAATCCTCCATTGGATAAGGGAGTAATACCCAAAATAGACAAGGAATTCAGACCTCTCAACAGCAAACAAAAACAAACCATCTGATTCAAAAAATGGAAAAACGATCTGAACTGGCATTTCACAAAAGAAGACATGCAATAACCAAGAGGTTTATTTTTTCAGTGCTCAACATCACTATTCATCAGGGAAATGAAAATGAAAATTACAATGAACTATCCCTTCACACCTGTTAGAATGGCTGTGATCTAAAAGGTGACAGGGAAGTGTGGATGAGGATGTGGAGAAAGGGAATTCTCATACACGGTTGGTGCAAATATACATTAGTTTAGCCATCATGGAGAATAGTGTGGAGTTTCCTCAATAAAACAAAAATAGAACTGCCAACAATCCTGCTTCTGGGTACATACCCAAAAGAAATGAAATCAGTATGTTGGAGAGCTATCTGCCCCACTGTGTTCATTGCAGCATTATTCACAATAGCCAAGATATGGAATCAACCCAAGTGTCCATCAATGGATGAACGGATAAAGCAAATGGGGTATATATGCACAGTGGACTATTATTCAGCCTTAAAAAAGAAGGAAATTCTGTCATTGGGAACACTATAGATGAACCTGGAGGACACTGTGCTAAGTGAAATAAGCCAGACACAGAAGGATAAATAACACATGATCTCACTTATATTTAGAATCTTAAAAAGTCAAATTTATAGAAGTAGAGAGTAGAATAGTGGTTACCAGAGGCTGTGAGTTGAGAGAAGTTTGGAGAGATGTTGGTCAAAGGGTATAAAGTTTCAGTTAGACAGGAGCAATAAGTTTTCAAGATCTGTTGCACAGCATGGTAATCATAGTTAATACTAATGTATTATATATTTAAAAATTGCTAAAAGGATAGATTTTAAATGTTCTCATTACAAAAAATAAGTATCTGAGGTGATGGATATGTTAATTATCTGGATATAATAATTTCAATGTATACATCCATGTATACAACACAATGTACATACAACGATGTATACATCAAAACATCACATTATACCCCATATATACAATTATTTGTCAAGTAAACATTTAAATTTAAATTTAAAATTTTTTAAGTAAAAAAACACATGCAGGCTGGGCGTGGTGGCTCACGCCTGTAATCTCAGCACTTTGGGAGGCCAAGGTGGGTGGGTCACCTGAGGTCAGGAGTTTGAGACCAGCCTGGCCAACATGGTGAAACCTCGTTTCTACTAAAAAAAAAAAAAATTAGCCGGGCATGGTGGCCAGCACTTGTAATCCCAGCTACTTGGGAGGCTGAGGCAGGAGAATTGCTTGAACCCGGGAGGCGGAGGTTGCAGTGAGCGAAGATCACACCACTGCACTCCAGCCTGGGAGACAGAGACTCCATCTCAAAAAAAAAAAAAAAAAAAAAAAACACACATGAAAAAAATATATATTTACATTTGAAAGTCAGAATATATAAATAACTACAATGAAAAAAATATAAATTATCCTTAATTTTTTTCATCCCAAAATATAATTGTTACTATTTTTTTTCTTGACTTATTTTTCCCTAGGGCATTACACAGTATCATTTTGTATATGTTATTTGGTATGTTGTTCTTTCACTGAGTTCATGCCAATAAATATACCTCTATATTGATTTTTTTTTTTTGAGGTGGAGTCTCACTTTTTTGCCCAGGCTGGAGTGCAGTGGCATGATCTTGGCTCACTGCAACCTCTGCCTCCCGAGTTCAAGTGATTCTCCTGCCTCGGCCTCCTGAGTAGCTGGGATTACAGGTGTGCGCCATCATGCCTGGATAATTTTTGTATTTTTAGTAGAGATGGACATTCACCATGTTGGCCAGGCTGGTCTCGAACTCCTGACCTCAAGTGATCCACCCACCTCAGCCTCCCAAAATCCTAGGATTACAGGTGTACGCTATATTAATATTTCTGATGGTCACATTGAATCCATTATGCTGATATACCACAATTGCTACAGTTGCTCATTTATATAATTTTTAATGTATCACAGGCTGCAGAAAATGTATTCCTAGCTTATCTCTACCCATATCATTAATTACTTCCATAAGACATTCCTAATGGGATTGGATTACAATCCCATTCAGGATTATGGCATTCTGGATTGTGTCTTTAGGGATTATGACCAAAACCTGATCAGAGAGACCAACAGGAGACTTAAGGGGTGGCAGCAATATTCTATTTCTTGAATTACGTCTAGTTATACAGGTGTTTGCTTTATAATTAGTCATTATACCCTGCATTTATATGTTCATACAGTTTTCTGGTGTAAGCTATATTTTGCAAAACTAGGTAGCTTGCATTTCTTTGGTTTCTAATGGCATTGACCATGTTTTATATACCTGCTGGCCTTTCATTTTCTCCTCTTTGTGATTTATTTCTGCTGATTTTTTTTTTTTTTTTTTTTTTTTTAAGACCGAGTCTCACTTTGTAACCCAGGCTGGAGTGCAGTGGTGCTATCTTGGGCTCACTGCAACCTCTGCTTCCTGGGTTCAAGCGATTCTTGTGCCTCAGCCTCCCGAGTAGCTGGGACTACAGGCACCCGCCACCACGCCCAGCTAATTTTTTTGTATTTTTAGTAGAGATGGGGTTTCACCATGTTGCCCAGGCCACTCTTGAATTCCTGAGCTCAGGCAATCTGCCCGCCTTGGCCTCCCAAAGTGCTGGGATTACAGGCGTGAGCCACCGCGCCCAGCCTCAGCTGACATTTCTTAAGAACTTGCATGTGCCAAGTACTTTATAACAGTCATATGAGGTGATAATTGTTATCTTCATTTCACATTTGAAAAAACTGCAGGGTGAAAAGGGATTTGCCAACAGTCACACATAGCTGGTGGGACTAGAAGATGCACAGTAATGTTTGTGCTGTTTCTCTTCTTCTATTGCTTGTTCTGTTCCATTGGGCTGTATTTGACTATCACACACGCACACATGCGTGCACATACACATGTAAACATGAACAGGGATGAACAAGGTAGGTCCCCTCAGACACAGAAAGAGCTGGAAGCAGAGCCTGCTGCTAGGTAGTGCAGGGGGAAGGGGGACAGATGTAAAAGACAGGAAATAGACCATGGAGACCAAGGAGTAGGGGCCATGAAGAACAGTTCTAGGAGAGCCCAAAAAGCCACATCGAACTGCTGAACTTGGAAGCAGTTCACACTTCCTCTTGTTGGGGTGAATATATTCTATAAAAGTATCCTTGTAAGGGTTTTCATGTAACATCGAATATCTTTTCCCACTCAATTCCTTTCTACCCTCAGGAAGACAGGCCTGATTTCCCCTCATATGGAATTTGGTTTTATTCTTCACCCCTTCCATTAGATTCTGTCTTGGGCTGGTGTGATGGGGGGTGGGGAGGGTGGCAGGGGTTAGGACTACATGTGTCAGGAGTGGGCCGATGGTGAGAAATTTCCTGCTCCTTCGGTTTTGAAAAGTGAAATATTTCATCACCCTCTTACTACAGTGTTCCTGGCAGGCAGTGGGAGCCTCAGATGCCTTCTCTCTGCCTTGGCTTGTGCGTCTGGATTGCGTTTGACAAACACCACTCCTGTACAGGCTTGAGGTGGACAAGCCTGTGCGCCAGGCTTTCCTGCCCTGCTCTAGTCCTGATTACACCTGGAGGCACAGGCAGCAGGTTCCTGCCCATTTCAACACTTCGAATGAAAATTAAAATGTCGTCTCACTAGCCAGTGTGCTGTTAGTACCTGCAGTACTTGCCATGTACCTTTATCTTATATCACAGAAAAACTCAAGAGAGAAACAACCTTCAAAATGATCAGCCTGGCCAAAACGCCTCCTCCTGCTGTTCTCCCCATCCTGAGTTTACCTGTCAATGTACATAGGCTATAGTTAATCTGCGTAGTACATTTTTAGATATTTACAATTAGTCTCTAATAAGATGGTTGCCCAAAATATCAGAAATTTCAATTAAACTTAAAATTATGTTTGCAGGTTCATAGTCATGATGCTCTTAAACCTAGATGTAAAAAAATTTGGCAAATCGTTTCAAAAAGTTTTTTTTTTTTTTTTAAGTCACAAGGTATAAATTCTGTTACGATTTCTAGGGGAAGATGAAGAGCTTATATCTTAGTGTAAAGATGATTTGTCAGTGTAGTTAAGCCATTGTGTTTAATATATCAAATGATAAGGAAAGTGTTAAGTATTAAAGTATTAACAAAGAAAAGGAAGGACCATAATGCCCAACACTTAATCGGGGCTTTATACTTACGCCTCTATGACCAAACTGGTGAAGCAAAGTTTAATAGGTCTTATGTAAACTTCTTTTTCTTAAAAGTTTACAAGATTGCTTTTTCTTATAATTTATTTCAATCCCAACCACTTCTTAAATAGCAGGGTTGTAAGAAGCCAAGTGTCTCCAATAAATTTTTTGTTCTAATAAAATCTTGTTTGGGGAAAGTATGTGCAATACATAATAACTTGTTATGGGGACAGGCTGGTGAGGGCAGACGGCTGTGAACACCCACTGGGAACACATTTGAAAGATAACCTACATTTTAAAAGAATGTGTAGCAGAGTTCTAACTTTGCCTACCATTAAGAAAAATACAAATCAATCCTTACTCTCAAAACAATTATTTCCCTACTGTCTTTTTCCAAGGAGTTGAATATCACTTTGCCTTTGAAATTTGGAAACGGGACAAGGGGAAAAGGGTTTTTTTTTTGTTTTTAACTCAAGGAAAAAATGGATTAAATAAGTTATTTATAGTACACTCAACAACGGGCCTATAAAATAGACGTTGTAAGAATGACTTATGGAACTAACTCAAATACATTCAATGAAGAGTAGCTTAATGATTACCTGTAATATTTTAAAGAACCTAGAAAAGCGCAGACAGTAGCAGATCTTATACTGGTCATTTTTATTTCTGCTTCAAGCTAAAGTATCCAAGGGTAGTCAGCCCCCCCCCCCCACGATATTCCATATATTCAAAAATGCTTCAGATTTTTGAGCCCCCCCCCACCAAAACTGCCAGATTTAGACAATAAATACATTGTGAAGTTACTCGATGTTATTAATAATACTATGTAAGTCTAAAACAAAGTCTTAGGCAATGAAAAGAAAAAAACTTCAGTTAGTTTCTTACCATGGTGTTGCTTCTTTTTTGTTTTCTATAGATACACCAAGAGAATATGGGAAGTAAAATGCAGCCGTGTGTGCATTACCATATCAATCTTCTTACTTCTCAAAATACCCTTGTCTCATCCTTCTCCTTCCAGCACACCCTGGTGAGCTCTCATCAGCTCATCTTTGGCAGTGCTGCTCTCTCCTACAGCCAGAGCCGGCTGTCTCCCAGAGCTGAATGACAGACACTGACTGTTTATGTGGAAAGCACATTTAATAAGGGTGTGTTTGATTCAAGAGTTGAAAGTGTTAAAGAGGTGTGCCCTTTTTTGGGTGTGACACTACACCAAAATTGCTGAAAAGACAACAGAGGAAGTAGTAGGTAGTTTGTAGAAAGTTGCCCTGCATATATTAAATTGCATGAAAAACCTGATTATATGATTATAGGTAGACAGGAAGTAGGTAGAGAAAGAAGGATATGGTGCCTTTGATTTTCCTTCTCTGGTGAACAAGGCCAATTTTCTTTAATGCTCTGTGTTTTGTTTTGTTTTATTTTAATTCCAGCTTTTATTTACTTACATTTTTTAAAACAAAAGTATACATTATACACTACAAACTACATCCCATGTGCCATTACAAAAATGTGTCCAAGCATGCAACATAATAATTGAAAAGGCAAAAACTATGTTCACCTCATAATACTTAAATAATGGACACCTAAATTTATCACATAATTCAATAATTATAAATTACCGTAATATTTAGTCTACAGTTTCTAGTTGCTATATGTCTTGTCAGAAGTTTTCAGTACTTGATAACAAGTTACATTCTTCCACAAAATAATGACACTGCTATCAGACCTCTTAATTACTTAAGTCTTTGATGTACACCAGGAAAAAATGCTCTCCTGTTTCTTTCATCATAACCACTAGTATTAGAAACATATTAAGCATCTGCTGGCTCATGTCAGTGTATTGGTGATGGTGAATATGCATTTGAAATGCTATTCTTTTTTTTTTTAAATTTAACTGTGGTAGAAAGTACATAACATAAAATGTACCATCTTAACCATTTTTAAAGTGTAGAGTTCTACAGTGTTAACTATATGTACATTGCTGTACAATAGATCTCCAGAATTTTTTCATCTTGAAAAACTGAAATCTATCATCATCCAGAAACTCCCATTCTCCTCTGCCCACCCCCTGCCACCCCAAGCCCCTGGCAACCACAATTCTACTTTATGACTCTGAGTTTGACTACTTTAGGTATCTTGTCTAAGCGGAATCATACAATATTTGTTTTTGGTGACTAGCTTCTTTCATATAGCATAATGTTTTCAAGGTTATCTATGTTGTATGCATATGTATCATTACTTCTTTCTTTTTATGGCTGAATAATATCCCATTGTATGTATATGCCACATATTCTTTTTTTTTTTTCCCTTTAACTTTCATTTTAAGTTCCAGGGTACATGTGCAGGATGTGCAGGTTTGTTACATGAGTAAACGTATGCCATGGTGGTTTGCTGCACAGATCAATCCATCACCTAGGTATTAAGCCCAGCATCCATTAGCTGTTCTTCCTGATGCTCTCCCTCCCTCTCCCCCTCTGACAGGCCCCAATGTGTGTTGTTCCCCCACCATGTGTTCATGTGTTCTCATCCCACTTATACATGAGAACATGTGGTGTTTGGTTTTCTGTTCCTGCATTAGTTTGCTGAGGATAACAGCTTCCAGCTCCATCCATGTCCCTGCAAAGGACATGATCTTGTTCCTTTTATTATGGCACATATTCTTTATCCATTTATCTGTTGATGGACATTTGGGTTCTTTCCTTCTCTTGACTATTATGAATAATGCTGCAGTGAACATGGGTGTGTAATTATTTCTTTGAGATCCTGCTCTCAATACTTTTGGATATATACACCCTGAGACTGGTAGATTATATGGTAATTCTAGTTTTAACTTTTTGAGGAATTGCCATACTCTTTCCTACAGTAGCTGCACCATTTTCTATTCCCAGTAACAGTGCATAAGAGTTCCAGTTTCCCAACATCTTCACCAACTTAGTATTTTTTGATAGTGGCCATCCTCATGGATGTGAGGTGATATCCTATTGTGATTTTAATTTGCATTTCTCTAATGATTAATAATGTTGAGCATCTTCTCTTATGCATGTTAGTCATTTGTTTATCTTTGGAGAAATATCATTCAAGTCTTTTGCCCATTTTTTTAAAGATTATTTGTGTTTTCAGAAGGGTTATACAAAGAAGATAGTGATATCTAATTTTACAAAAATATTACAAAATCCCCCAGGCTTGGCAAGAAATGATTCATTTTTTTCCTGATCTAAACTCAGCTGTAATTTTCTGTGTAAGTCTATGTAAAAGGATAAAAATAGAATAGATTAACAGGCTCTCCTAAAAGTAAAAAAAAAAAATTAAACGACAGAAAAATGTTAATTTATGAAAAGACTCAATGGTCATTTGCCTCCATGACTATATTTACAGTATGTCACACTCATGGTTACATGAGGGCTCCTGTATTTCATGTATTCATTCAACAAGTGTTTATTGGTTGCCAGTTTTGCAGATTCAGGGATTAAAGGACAAGTGTCTCACATTAAGAAACTCAGTTTGGGGTAAAAGGGAAGGAAGAAGGATGGATGTGTGAAGATAATACAAGGAGATATTGTCATAATATTTACAGGTATGTATATGATTAGTGCCATATGATAATAGCTACCATTTATGGATGGCCTGCGTAGAAGAAGCAGTGCTTTGTTGAGAAGGTAGAGTTTGAATAAATACTTAAAATACAAGCACCCTAGCTCTGGGTCCGTCCTTCCTTCCTTCCTTCCTTCCTTTCCCTTCCTTCCTTCCTTCCTTCTCTTCCTTCCTTCTTCTCTTCTTTCCTTCCTTCTTCTTCCTTCCTTCTTCTCTTCTCTTCCTTCCTTCTTCTCTTCCTTCCTTCTTCTCTTCTCTTCCTTCCTTCTTCTCCTTCCTTCCTTCTTCCTTCCTTCCTTCTCTTCCTTCCTTCCCTTCCTCTTCCTTCTTTCCTTCTTCTCTTCCTTCCTTCTTCTTCCTTCTTCTTCTCTTCCTTCCTTCCTTCTTCTCTTCCTTCCTTCTTCTCTTCTCTTCCTTCCTTCTTCTCTTCCTTCCTTCCTTCTTTCCTTCCTTCCTTCTTCTCTTCCTTCCTTCCTTCTTCTCTTCCTTCTTTCCTTCTTCTCTTCCTTCCTTCTTCTCTTTATTCCTTATTTCTCTTCTCTTCCCTTCTTTCATTATTTATATTTCATTCCTTCCTTCTTCTCCTTCTATTTCTCTTCATTCCATTCCATTCTTCTCTTCCTTCATGCCATTATTTCTCTTCCATACCATTCGGCCTATATTTATTCCTTCCTTCTCTTCCTTCTTTCCTTCTCTTCCTTCCTTCCTTCTTCTCTTCCTCCCTCCCTCCCTCTCCCACTTCCTTCCTTCCTTCAGAAGTATTATGGCTGATAGCAGATAAAACCCTTATAATCTAATACTAATCTAATTCTCTAGCAATCATTTATATTATAAACATTTGTTTGGTACTATTACTTTATAAGTAATTGAAAACATAATATGAAAAGAATTCTTCTATTAATGCAACCTGCACAGAAAAGATACGAAACAATTAGTATCTTCTATACAGCACCTACCATGTACTCAGTATGGAATGGATAGAGAACATATGACTTATTTTGACATCTAGAAGCTTATAGGCTTGTCTATAAAACAACCACCGATGTGCAGACAGGCATATAATTAGCTGCTAAAGTATGTAGTTGAGATATGTGTAATGCTTTAAGAGTTCAAAGAGGAAGAGATTAGTGAGGGTGTGCAGTCAGAAAACCACAGGAATAACACAGTACTAGCCTTAAAGGATGGATTTAATAAGATGAGGGCCATGAAAAGGCATTCTGGGTGAGGGGAACCCACTGAAGAAAGGCAACCAAATGACACCAGGGCTCGAACTGGAGTTATGAGGCATGAAGATTGGTGGAATGGATACATGGGAAGTTGAGTAAGTATGATTGATCTCGTTTGGGGAAAGCCTTGAGAGGCAAGTCAAGAGCTTAGATGTGATGTCATGGGAAATATGATGCCTTTTAAGGTTTCTGAGCAGGGAGGCGACATGATCTGCAGCAGTGTTGGAGAAAGACAAGCATGGCAGCCCCTGGTGGGCCCAAGTGGATGAGGACCTAGAGTCAGCAGTTCAGACGTAAGGTGCTAAGGGGCCTGAAGTGACCACCAGATATCGAAATGGAGGGAGGAAAAGAAAGAACCGAAGGAAAGCAGACACTGAGAGAGAGAGTTGAATCCAAAGGAACTCCATGATGCAGAGTTTTGAGGCCTGGAAGAACACTGGAGAGCTCCGTCAGAGGATACAAAGTCCAGTTTGGGTCATGTTGAACTTAGGGGAAAGTTAATATTTCTAAGTGGAAATGGCCACAAACCATGTAGGTTTCACTCTCAAAGCTATGCCTCTATACTTTATCTGAGCCCTAAGTCAGTCTCATAGTAGATCACAATTTGGTAGGAAAAAATATAAGCTCCAGTTTGTAAATGGCATTATTAACTCTGTTACAGGGCAATGTTCCCTGTAAAAGACAAAAGACACCTCTACTTGCCTTCAGCCTCCATCAGCATTTTCCAGGTTTTAATCAGGAGTCAATCCTTTTGCATGCAGCCTCCACACAGGTGGCTCATGCTGAGGAGCCTTTGTACTGAGACCTTCATTAATAAGCATACGCAATAACTGCTCTGACACGACTTGTGAGGATTTCATCATTTTGTTTAAATAAAGTGTTTGAAAAAAGGCTAATGCTTTGTGGTCATCATAATGAATGAAATAAACATAGCAAGCCTGTAGTTTTGTTTTTAAACAAACCAATGAAATTCTCTTGCAAGAGGAGGCTTCATTAAATTAATATCACATAGCGATTAGAGGAAGACCTGCCTGTTTTAGTTACTTTCCAGCCTTCATCAAGTTATTATACTATGTCATGAGGACACATTTTTTGAAGTACAAGTTGAAAAACGATCAGGTGCTTATCACTAGTAACAGGCCTTTTCACAGAGCGTGAGAAAGGGAATGGGAATTCGGCACACCTTCTACTTTCTGTCCCCTTAGCCAAATTTGCCAGGGGTCAATTCTAGCTTGAGGACTTTCCTCACATGCTCATTCTTTCTGTGAATCTGTATTCCTGCTCTTGACTCTATGACTGAGTTTCTGCAAAGCACAGAAGTGGGTTAAATGCGAAGAAAAGCAAAATTGCCTTACCTGACATTCCTCCCACATTTGCTAGCCCTGCCCTTCCATATCATATTGGAAAAAATTCATATAAACATATTTCAGCTGTGAGTCACAGACGATGTACATGTGGATAAATGTAGAGAAAGTGATCATAGGGCCCTACAAATCTTCTGAGTGTAAAAAATATGACATTTCTGAAAGATATAATATTTAATTCACTATCCTTTATTTTAATCTCCTCAATCTATTTTATTAGGTTTTGATTACTTCCTCTTTCATAGTCTACCTGGTGAAATGTTCCCCCCTAAACTAAGCTACAGAATTTTCTTTCTGTCCTTATTCCTTTAACAAACTTCATGCCAGGCAAGCCTGGCTTAAACATGGTTATGGCACAGTTGTTGCTTCTCCAAAGCAGAAATGCAGAGGAAACAGCCTGCATTCACAACAGGGTGAAGGAGGGAGTCTCCTGGCTCTTTTAAGAAGCCAACAACATTACATCACTCCACCTTTGTAGACATATTTCACTAAACAGTAGGTAGAAATTCTGAGAGGGAAATGACAACTGTAATGTAGACTAAGGACCCCCCTCTGCGGTTGGCTTTTCATGCTCTGCTGGAGTCAGGAGTCTCTCCATAGAAGACAAAATCTTCTCAGAGTTCTTAATGTTTCTCCACCTATGTACTTTTTAGACATTTTAGGCATTTAATCGCTGTTTCTCTAGATATTAATGAACAGACTCAATGCATCATTTACAGAGGATAATTTTATGTTCTTATTTCTGGATAAAATAAAATGAACTGAAACCAATTCCAAACAACGGAAACTACAGCCAAACTAAAATGATTAACAATTATTAATTCTTTTTTTTTTTTTTGAAAGAGTCTCACTCTGTCACCCAGGCTGGAGTACAGAAGTGTGATCTTGGCTCACTGCAACCTCCACTTCCTGGGTTCAAGCGATTCTCCTGTCTCAACATCCTGAGTAGCGGGGACTACAGGTGCATACTACTCCCCCTGGCTAATTTGTTTTTGTATTTTTAGTAGAGACAAGGTTTCACCATGTTGGCCAGGCTGGTCTCAAACTCCTGACCTCAGGTGATCCACCCGCCTCCACCTCCCAAAGTGCTGGGATTACATGAGTGAGCCACTGCGCCCGGCAAATGTTTTCATTTTCAATCTACCAAAAAAATGACAAGGGAATTATCTTTTCATATACATTATATAAAGACTTTTACATTAAAAATAGTGATTAATTTGATTTTTTTTTCTATTTTGAAGCAATTTTTGGTCTTATGACATAATCAAATCAACATTTTATCAAGACCTTGGCCCACTGAGAGTGACATCAGCAAGATGGCCAACTAGAGTTGCCTGGCTTTCATCCCGCTAACACCAAAGAAACGAACAATGAATACATAGCTATATTCTGACTGGAGTGACTGAGGAAATGTGCTGGAGAGCACCAGGAAAACCACAAAACCCCTGCGGATCACAGACGCCTAGGACAGCTCGCTCCTTAAAAAGGGGAGTAAGGAATCCTGCCTCTGCCTCACCATCTCCTCGCTGGGATCAGGTCAGAGCTGGAGAGACCTCTTCTTAAGGGAAAAAGTAAGCTGCAGACCCTCGGCAGTCCCCACACTGCCACAGACGCCGGGAGTCATTGCCACAGGAGGGTCCCCAGTCCTCACAGGCCCTAAGTCCAGTGTGAACAGTTGCTGGGAGTCTAAACAGCTGCATTTGCATTTCCCAGAATAAGAACTCCCTTGACACCTCCCACCCCCAGGATCTAAGCCACTACAGCACAACACCATCTTGAAACTGGACCCACATTTGGAGTGTGTACTGCCCTCCACCAATCCATCCCTGACACCTTGCTTTCATTACGCTAAATTCCCACACGTGCCTGCGATACCCCAGCTACCCAGAACCTAGGCCTAAAGGAATAACTGGGACACCCATGCCCAAGTCCATGAGGTACCTAATCACCCAGGGACACAGGCCACCTGTGCAGTAGTGGGAAGTTCATGTGCAGATATCAGGCCCACAGGCACCCACCCCCATGCCTGACAGCTGGCCTACAGTCAGCCCACCCCACCAGAGAGAGCTACGTATAGCCTCTGGCCTGCAAACACCTGCCCCAGGAGTGACAGCTGGCAAGGTGTCACCACCCCACCATAGAAGGTTACCAGCAGTGGCTATCCACATGTGCCTGCCCTTGGCCTTATAGCCAGCACCACCTCACCAAAGAGAGTTGTACACAACTGTTGGCCATTTACCCACCCCTGGTTTGACAGCCAGCTTGGAGGTGTCCCTGCACCACAGGGAGGGATCTTGTGCAGCAACAAGGTCATGTATGTCTTCCCTGGCCTGACAGCAAGCCTGGAGGGGACCCTACCCCACTGGAGAGAATGGCCACTCAGCTACCTAACCTATACGCACCTGACCCAGATCTGACAAATAGCACAGTGGTGACTATGCCATTAAGGAGAGCCCACCACATAATCTGCTGGCCTGTCACACCTGCACATGTCCAGCCAACAACCAGCTTAGTGCCCCGGCCCCCTCAAAACCATACCACCACAGTCATAGACTGCAGTCTGGGACGCTGAGCTAATCGCAGGCATTGCAGGTAAGGATTACAGCTGAAGAATCTTTATGAAGACCACACTACTGAGTCCACTCATCCAGAACCAAAGTCAATGCACCATTCCCAACCAACACCCTAGGACCCATATACAGGAAAAAGCCTTTTCCTACAGAAGCTACTCCATAAAATAGGAAAAAGCGACTATATTACCAGATGGACAGATATCAATGTAGGGACACAGAAGCAAAAAAGCAAGAAAAGATGACACCTCCCCCAAAACACAGTTAGTCTCCATTAACAGATCCTCCCAAAAATGATATTTATGAAATCCGTGAAAAAGAATTCAAAATGATGATCTTAAGGAAACTCAGTGAAATATAAGAGAATACAGACAAACAATTCAATGAAAGCAAGAAATCAATTCATGATCTGTATGAGAAATTCAACAAAAAGATAGATATCATAAAAAAGAACCAAACAGAAATCTTGGAGCTGAAGAATTCAATGAACAAGGTACAATGAATAAAAAATACAGTGAATGTGGCTTCTGTTGAGGAATAAACAAAAATAAAAAATACCATGGAGAGCTTCAACAACAGACTAGATCAAGCAGAAGAAATAATTTCTGAACTTGAAGACAGGTCTTTTGAAATAACTCAGATGAAAGAAAAAAACTAAGTATAAAAAAGAATGAAGAAAGCCTATGGGATTTATGGGGCACCATTAAGCAAACAAATATGTGCATTATGGGAGTGTCCCAGAATGAAGAAATGGAGATAAAGCAAAGAAAAACTGTTTAACAAAATAATAGCTGAAAATTTCCCAAATCTTGGTAGAGATATGGACATCCAGATCCAGGAAGCTCAAAAGTCTCCTATGAGATTCAACAACCCCCACCCCCACCTCAAAATTCTCTCTGGGGGACATTATAATCAAACTGTCAGAAGTCAAAGACAAAGAGAGAATTCTAAAAGCTGCATGAGAAGAATATCAAGTTACATATAAGGAAATCTTTATTAGACTATCAGCAGATTTCTCAGCAGAAACCTTACAGGCCAGAAGAGAAAGGGATGACATATTCAAAGTTCTGGGGGGAAAAGAAAACTGTCAGCCAAAAATGCTATATGCAAAAGAGCTATTCTTCAGAAATGAAGAGAAATAAAAGAACTCAGACAAGCAAAAACTGAGAGAACTCATCACCACTAGACCAGCCTTACAAAAAAATGCTTAAAAGAATTTTACAATAGGAAAACAAATGGGTGATAATTAATATCATGAAAACACATGGAAGTAAAAAACTCACTAATATAGGTAAATCCACAACCATGTTCAGAATACTCCAGTGCTGTAATGGTACCATGTAAATTCTTCAGTTCTCTAGTATAAAGGTTTAAAGTAAAAAAGGTAAAAAACATCAATAGCTATAATAAGTGGCTAAAGAACACATACAAGATAAAGATGTAAATTAAGCAATCAAAATGCAAAAAGGTCGGTGAGGAGCCTAGAGTATTTGTATGGAACTAAAGTTAAGTTGTTAACAGCTTAAAATAGTCTATTATAATTACAAGACTTTTTTTGTTAACCCCATGGTAATCACACACACACAAATTTCAATAGATACACAAACAAGAAAAAGAAAGGAAACAAAGGTTGGTACTACAGAAAACCACCAAGTCACAGAGGTAAACAACAAAAAGAGAAAGAAAAGAATAAACAATCTACAAAAAAAACCCAGAAATCAATTAACAAAATGGCAGGAATAAGTCCTTACCTATCAATAATAACCTTGAATATAAATGGATTAAATTCTCCAGTGACTGAATGGATAAAAAACAAGACCCAACTATATGTTGCCTATAAGAGATGAACCTAACCATTAAAGGCAAACATATACTGAAAGTAAAAGGATGGAAAAAGATTCCATGCAAATGGAAACCAAAAGTAAATAAGAATAACCATACTTATATCAGATAAATTACACTTTAAGTCAAAATCTGTGAAAGAAGGGAAAGAAGATCATTTTATAATGATAAAGGGATTGAGTCAACAAGAAGCTGTAACTATTGTAAATATATATATACATCCAATACCAGAGCAAATATATAAAGCAAAGTTTATTAGCTCTAAAGGAGAGATCTAAAGGAGAGATTGCAATACAGTAATCATAGTGGGCTTCAACACCACATTTTCAACAATGGACAGACCATCTAGACAGAAAAATCAACAAACTATGTCATAGACCAAATTGACCTAACAGACACTTACAGAACATTCCATCCAATAGCTGCAAAATACACATTCTTCTCAACCACACATAGAATATTCTTCAGGATAGATCATCACATGTTAAGCCACAAAACAAGTCTTGAAAAATTTAAGAAGATAGAATATCTTTTCAGACCACAATGGTATAAAACTAGAAATCAAGAAGAAAAACTTTGGAAATTTTATAAATACATGAAAATTAAATAACATGTTCTTTGATAATCAATGGGTCAATGAAGAAATTAAGAAGGAAATTTAAAGGTTCCTTGAGACAAATAAGGATGGAAACACATCAAATCAAAACCCATGGAACACAGCAAAAGCAGTTCTGAAAGGGAAGTTCATAGCAATAAACACCTACAACAAAAAAGAAGAAAGATTTCTAATAAATAACCTAACCATGTACCCCAGTGAACTAGAAAAACAGAACAAAAACCCAAAATGGGTAGAAGAAAGGAAATGAGGGCAGCATTACCTTGATTCCAAAACCAGACAAAAACACTGAAAAAAAACGTAAACTACAGGTCAGTATCCCTGATGAATGCACATGCAAAAATTCTCAACAAGGTATTTGCAAACCAGATTCAACAGTAGTTAAAAATATTGTCCATGGCCGGGCGCAGTGGCTCACGCCTGTAATCCCAGCACTTTGGGAGGCCAAGGCAGGCAGATCATGAGGTCAGGAGATTGAGACCATCCTGGCTAACACGGTGAAACCCCGTCTCTACTAAAATACAAAAAATTAGCTGGGTGTGGTGGTGGACACCTGTAGTCCCAGCTACTCGGGAGGCTGAGGCAGGAGAATGGCATGAACCCGGGAGGCAGAGCTTGCAGTAAGCCGAGATAGCACCACTGCACTCCAGCCTGGGTGAAAGAACGAGACTCCGTCTCAAAAAAAAAATTATATATATATATATATCGTCCACTATGATCAAGTGGATTCATCCCATGGATACAAGGATAGTTCAACACACACAAATCAATAAATGTAACACACCACATTAACAAAAAGACAAAAAGCATTTCAAGAGATTTAGAAAAAGCAGTTGACAAATTTAACATCCCTTCATGATACAAACTGTCAACAAATCAGATATAGAAGGTATGTACTGCAACACAATAAAGGCCATATATGACAAACCCACAGTTGACATAATGTATGAAACAGTGATCACGAACAATACATAATTGAACATAATTATTATTACTGAACATAATACTAGAAGCCCTAGCTAGAGCAATTAGACAAGAGAAAGAAATAAAATACATCTAAATTGGAAAGGAGAAAGCTAAATTGTCCTTGTTTACAGATGATGTGATCTTATATTTAGAAAACCCTAATGAATCCACCAAAAAACCTGTTAGAACTAATTATCTAATTCAGTAAAGTCATGGAACACAAAATCAACATAGAAAAATCAGTAGCATTTCTATTTAATATATGCCAACAGCAAGTTATCTGGAAAAGAAATAAAGAAAACAGTTCTGTTTATAATAGCTACAAAAAAATTAAGATATCTAGGAATATATTTAATCAAGGAAGTAAAAAATCTCTACACTGAAAACTATAAAACATTGATTAAAGAAATGGAACACAAGTGGAAATGGAAAGACATCTTTTGTCCTTGGATTGGAAGAAATAATATTGTTAAAATGGTCATACTACCCAAAGCAGTCTACAGATTTAATGCAATCACTATTAAAATACTAATGACATTCATAGAAATAGAAAAAGAAATCCACCTCCCCCCCAATTTTTTTTTTTGAAATAGGGTCTTGCTCTGTCACCCAGGCTGGAGTGCAGTAGCTCCATCATAGCTCACTGCAGGCTTGAACTGCTGGTCTCAAGCAATCCTCCCACCCCAGCCTCCCAAGTGGCTGGAACCACAGGGACATACCACCACATCCAGCTAATATATTTTTTTCCATATTGTAGAGATGGGGTGTCACTATGTTGCCTAGGCTGGACTCAAACCCTTTATAGTCTAGGCATTCTAGTATATTTTACATAGAATTAAAAGAAAGTATAAGGATTAGTTTATGCATTTGAGGAACTTTAATCCACTGGGAGCCATAATATAGGCACCTGATGACAAAATAAAGCAGCATGTATCTGTGTGAGTCATATCAACTAAGAATTTTAGAAATGTGAAGAAAGAGAGCAACTGTGAAGAAAGAGAGGGGGCTTTGTAAGAGTGGTGGCCCAGGCTAGGGTTTAGGCAGAAACGGAAGGATCAACTTCCCAGGCAAAGAGAAGAGCACAAGCAAAATGAAGATGGAAAAATGCACCGTCTCTTCAGGAAGGTGCCAGTGGAACGGCTGAGACAGGGGACTCCCAAAGAGGATGGCTCGGACTCATCTGGCAGTCAGCAGGCAGATTGAAGAGATTGGGAGAAGCACATTTGTACATTAACAAAGGCAGCAGGCATATGCATTTCCTTCTGGGTTCTTGAAAAAGTTGACCGCTTTCTTGCTACAGAAGAGGATAAGAGGTCCTTTGCTTTGCTCTCTCCGGCTTTTTAGATGTTGATATTACAGTTCTCTGCTTCCTGCTTCTTGGGAATCTTCAGGCTATGCAGTAAACATTAGATTTTTTTTCCCCTAATGATACCCCAGGTGCCTTATTTACTAACAGGAAATTTTACTTCTTGCAACAAAACACTAACTGTATCCATTTCTGCAGGGAGTGGGGGTGGCAGGAGACAGCATCAATCTCTACTGCTGTCCTCTATGTAAGAGAACCACACCTAAGAATTTGATGATGCTAAAAAGATAATAGTTTCAAAATCTTCTGTGCATTTTAGTGAATACAGGCCTAAAACAAAACACCCCTTGGCTTAGCAGAAAATTTTTGTTAAATATTTATGTATTTAAAATTCGTCTCAGTCAAGTAGGAAGTAGAGATCTTCAAAAAATAAAGAATGAGAATTTAGAGGATTGAAGACTGGTCTCTAGAAATAGCAACAAGTTGGAACTTAAAGACTAGTGAGAAATTTCCCAGTATGTGGAATAGCTGAGGAAACTTTCTCAACAGCAGGGACCAATATATAATTTTCAGTTGTCTACCATACTATGTCAAGCCCTCAGTAAAAGTTGACTGTACATGACTGCATTAAGGTAGTAGTACTTTGAGGAAATGAAGGAGACTAACTTTACGGTGATTTGGGGGAATTAAGGAGTCTAGCCTCATGACTGCAAGGTAACAAGGGAGAGAGACAGAGTGGTCCTCAGAGAAGAGTCAGAGCCAAAGGTGACAGGGGCAGGGATAGGGGAGGACTTTGGCTTTGCCTAGCATGTGGAATAAGGGTACTCTCACATGGTTGGAAGTCTTGGGGGGACACCAGATAACAGATATTTGTATTATAGTTTATGAGCTGTGATCCTAATGGTTAACTGGGTCCCATATGTTTTGCTAAGCACTTCACATTCATAAGTTCACTGAATCTGTGGAGGTACACATTGTTGCCCCATCTTAGAAATGAGGAAGCAAGTTCAGGGAAGGTGAGTAACTTGCCCAAGGGTGCAGAATTATGTAGTGCCCAGGTTCAAGCCCAGGGCTGTTGGACTCCACATGTTCGTAGCCGCCCTTCTGAATTGCTAGCTGCCGCCACCATGCTGCTCAACCACAGACCACTCTGTGGCTCTGAGATCCCTCACGACTTCTCTCACAACCTTCTTGCTTATCTTCCACTTACCAATTTTCTTTTTTACCCTCCCTCTCCACCCCCAATGCAATATCTGCTGTCCCCTGGAGGTGCCCCACCATCTTCCGAGGGCCTCTCTCTCCCTACATTTCCATGCCACAGACACCACGTCACATTCATTTACACATCAGATCCTCAGCCTCCTCGAGGTTAGGAGATGTGTCTGAGGCCACAGAGGAAGAGACAAGACTGGGTGCTCTCTAGGGATGCTTTCTCCCTAGTGACATGAATGGTTCTGTCTGGAGGCAGGCAGTGGCCAAGATGGCTGCCAGAGCACCCATCTGTTGTCCTGCAATTCCGGGGCCACTGCTTCTGCCCTAACTGCTCTTTCTGCTTTAATGCTTGCCCCTTTAGTCTGTTCTACACATGGCAGCCAGGGTGATTCTTTTCAAATTGAAAGTTAGAGCTCCTCACTCCTAGGCTTAAAATTCCCCCAATGGCTTCCATTATGTTGAGAATGAAAATCAAAACTCTTGCCATGGTCCTCAAGCCTCTGCATGATCTGGCCCCTGCCTACCTCTCTGCCTTCAAATCCTCCTACTCTCTGCCTCATTCACTCGCCCCCAGCTTCCGTGGTCTCTTCACCACTTCTTTATGATGCCAAGGGCCTTCGGTCACACCTTGCTTTCCTTTGCATGCCGCACCCCCTCCGATATCCACATGCTCATTCTTCACGTTAGTCTCCTCAGAGAGGCCTTTGGTGGCTGTCCGTGCATCATATCTAGGTAGCACTCTCCTATAATCATCTTCTACTCCCTAAGTCTGTGCTATTTTTCCTTCTAGGACCTGTCACTAACGATACACTGCGTGGCTATTTGTTTATTGTCTATCTCCTATTCAAATGGAAGCTCCTTGAGAGCAAGGATTTTATTCATCTTGCTCACCCTAAATCCTCAGTGTCTGAAAGAGCGAGCTCATAACAGGCATTTCTTTCCTTTTTTTTTTTCTTCTTTTTTGATGCGTAGTCTCGCTCTGTTGCCCAGGCTGGAATGCAAGTGGTGTGATGATGGCTCACTGCAGCCTCAACCCCCTGGGCTCAAGCAATTCTCCCACCTCTCAGACTCCCAAGTGTGTCACAACACCCAGCTAATTTTTGTATTTTTTTGTAGAAATGGGGTTTCACCGTATCACCCAGGCTGGTCTTGAACTCCCTGGCTCAAGCTATCCAGCTGTCAGATTCCCAAAGTGCCAGGATTTCAGGCGTGAGCCACCATGCCTGGCCTATAGTAGGCGTTTCAAATATATTATAGGTACTTCAAAAACATTTAAGAGCAAATAAATGCATTTCTCAGAACTGTTCTAAAGTGAAAGGCTTAAAGTCTGGCCTGTTCCGTACATAACTGGGAACTGGGAGAGACTGGGAGAGGTGTAACATGCACACAAACACCTGACTGGGAGAGAACGTGTATCGCTCAGGTCCTGTAAGAAAGTACATAAGTGGGTTGATCTGATGACAGTCTAATAAAGGGGCGAATGTGTGCACAAGACTTGGGGAACCCCCACAGCTAGCATCCTACCCCAGGATTAATGACAGGCCTGAAGGACAAGGAGGGAGCAGCTCCCAGGACAGGCACAGAGAGGGCTGTGCTGTGAGGGCCCTGATGGGCCTGAGGGATAGGCCAGCCTGCAGTGGCTCCAGAGGGAGGGATCCAGGAGAATGAATACCCCAGCCTCATTTCCCTCCCTCTCTCTTATCTCCTGCCAGGACTTCCCTTCGTTTGACCCCTAACAGGAAGCCTGATGATCAGTGAGAAAGAGCTGGTTGATGCAGTCCGTCTAGGACACAGAGTAGGATGCAGAAGTGTGGAGAGGGACCTGGAAGGACAAACAGAGGGTCTCCAGGAGAGAAGGCAAAGATATCTAGAGGGCTTCTGCCTCTCTTTCAGAGAGAGGAGATGCAGATGAGATTAGGGAAAGGAAGGGCTGAGATGTCAGTCACCGTGAAGACCAGGATGGGGTGTCAAGTGTATCTTATCTACCTCTCATGATCTAATTCTATGGCTGGTAAGGGTTGGTAATTGTTCTCTTTATAAATTTAGTTTGCCAGAATGACAGTAAGCTAAACTTTCACCTCCATTGTAGCAGCCAATTTTTTCTTTTCTTAAGACAGTCTCACTCTGTCACCCAGGCTGGAGTGCAGTGACGTGATCTCAGCTCACTGCAACCTCCACCTCCCGAGTTCAAGTAATTCTCATGTCTCAGCCTTCCGAGCAGCTGGATTACAGGCATGCATCACCTTTCCTGGCCAAGTTTTGTACTTTCAGTAGAGACAGGGCTTTGTTATGTTGGCCAGGCTGGTTTCAAACTCCTAGCCTCAAGTGATCCACCCGCCTCAGCCTTGCAACGTGCTGGGATTATAGGCGTGAGCTACTGTGCAGAGGTGCCAAATTTTTCTTTTCTTTTTTTTTTTTTTTTGAGATGGAGTCTTGCTCTGTTGCCCAGGCTGGAGTGCAGTGGCATGATTTCAGCTCACTGCAACCTCCAGCTCCAGGTTCAAGCGATTCTCCTGCCTCAGCCTGCTGAGTAACTGGGACTACAGGTGCACGCCACCATACCTGGCTGATTTTTTTTTTTTTTTTTTTAAGTAGAGACCAGGTTTCACCGTATTAGCCAGGATGGTCTCAATCTCCTGACCTCATGATCTGCCTGCCTCAGCCTACCAAAGTGCTGGGATTACAGGTGTAAGCCACCGTGCCCGGCCCAAAATTTCTTTTAATACCTAAATCCTCTTAACTTCAGGCTGCAGTGTGCAATCCTAACTTAGTCATAGGGCCAGCCAGGCCCTTCTATGGCCTGCATCACTTTTCCCTATCACACTGTGCCTAACCAGAACCACACAGCACTGGGCTTACGAACTTCATACTTAAGTCTTGGCAATCAGTTCTGCAATTATGTCTTCCCTGGCATCGTGTCACTGAGAAAACAGACCGTATTTCTAGCAAAAATGGTGGTGGCCCCTATCTCACCCCATATACAAAAAAATAACTCAAAATGGATCGGAGACCTAAATGACAGAGCTAAAACTATAAATAAAACAGGAGAAAACAGAGTTTTAACCTTTGTGACTTTGAATTTAGCAACGGCTTCCTATGACACCTAAAGTACAACCAACCCGAAAAAAAAAAAAAGATAAGTTAGACTTCGTCAAAATTAAAAACTTTTGTGCTTCTAAGGACACTTTCAAGAAAATACAAAGAGAATCCACAGAATGGAGGAAAATA
Source organism: Papio anubis (assembly GCF_008728515.1). Lineage (NCBI taxonomy): Eukaryota > Metazoa > Chordata > Mammalia > Primates > Cercopithecidae > Papio > Papio anubis. The sequence continues at coordinate 101,842,339 of NC_044981.1, read as the reverse complement.
TTTGCAAATCATATATCTGATGGGGTCTAGCTTACAGAACTTTGACAGTTCAGCAATTAAAATACAGATAACCCTATTTAAAAATAAGCAGCCGGGCGTGGTGGCTCAAGCCTGTAGTCCCAGCACTTTGGGAGGCCGAGATGGGCGGATCACGAGGTCAGGAGATTGAGACCATCCTGGCTAACACGGTGAAACCCTGTCTCTACTAAAAAAAATACAAAAAAAACCCCAAAAAACAAAAACTAGCTGAGTGTGGTGGCAGGCGCCTGTAGTCCCAGCTACTCGGGAGGCTGAGGCAGGAGAATGGCGTGAACCCGGGAGGCAGAGCTTGCAGTGAGCTGAGATCGCGCCACTGCACTCCAGCCTGGGCGACAGAGCGAGACTCCATCTCAAAAATTAATAATAAAATAAAAAATAAGCAAATACTTTCAATAGACATTTCTCCAAAGAAGATATACAAATAGCCAACAAGTATATAAAAAGATGCTCAATATCCCTAATCATTACAGAAATGCAAAACAAAACCACAATGGGATACTATTTCACACCCACTAGGATGGCTAAAATAAAAAAGACAATAAGTGTTGGCGAGGATGCAGAGAAAAAGGAACCCTTATATATTACTGGTGGGATTGTAAAATGACGCAGCCGCTTTGGAAAACAGTTTAGCCATTTCTCAGAATGTTAAATGTAGAATTACCATATGTTCCAGTTTTATGAGCTAATGTTTGTGTCACTCCAAAATTCTTATATTGAAGGCTGAACTCCCAGTGGGATGCTGTTTGGAGGTGGGGTCTTTGGAGGTAATTAGGTTTGGAATAGGTCATGAGGGTTGTGCCCTTGTGATGAGACTGTAAGAAATAAACATCTGTTGTATAAGCCACTCAGTCTATGGTATTTTGCCATAGCAGCCCAAGCTAAGACACCCAGAAATTCCATACTTAAATGTATAGTCAAGAGAATTGAAAATATATGTCCATACAAAAACTTGTACACACATGTTCGTAGCAGAATTATTCATAACAGTCAAAAATGGAAATAACCCACGTGTTCATCAACTAATGAATAAAAGGTAGCATTTTTTTGGCAATAAAAAGGAATAAAGTACTGATACATGCTACAACATGGAAGAACTTTGAAAACATTATACTAAGTGAAAGAAGCCGGGCACAAAAAGCTACACATTGTATAATTCCACTCAGAATCAGTGGAAGCCCTGAGCTTCTTTTCCTGCAACTAGACGGTCCCAGCTGGGGGTGATGGACAGTGGCAGATCATCAGACATGAGATTCTCTTAAGGAGCATGCAATCTAGATCCCTGGCATGCACAGTTCACAACAGGGTTTGTGCTCCTATGAGCATCTAATGCCGCCGCTGATCTGACAGGAGGTGGAGCTCAGGTGGTAACGCAAGTGGGAATGGCTGTAAATACAGATGAAGCTTTGCTCGCGTGCCCATCGCTCACCTCCTGCTGTGCGGCCCAGTTCCTAACAGGTCATGGACTGGGACTGGTCTGTGGCCCAGGGCTCGGGAGCCCCTGATCTATAGCTCTGTGGTTGGTTTTCAAATTAGAAGGTAAGTGGCACTTACATGTGTTCTATAAAAATGGTATGTTGGGATACAAAATGCATTCGATGTGGACACACTTTCCATTGATTTGTGTGCTGCCAAATGTCACACTGTCTTTAGCAGATGTATAAGACGAACAACCCAAACCTTCAGGCATCGTTCCACATGACAATTACTTTCAGCACAAGATTTTATAATTCAGTGTGTACATCAGTTTCTAGATTGTAGCTATCATCAGTCTCATCCCAAACCACAGTTTAACTGGCTTTGATTACAAACATAATTGGAATTAAGGTTTACCAGAAGAGATAAGATAGATCTAATCTTCACACAAAAGGATAATACATAAACACTCATTATTATCTTTTTAATTTTTGTGCCCCCTCATTATGGAACAGCTTTTATGTGGTGTGCAGATCTAAACCAACAGGGTTGAAGGATATGAAGGATTATCCTGAAATCTTCTAAACCCAAAGGAGCAGTGGTGGAAACTAACATCCCTCCCCTAGCTGATCTTACCCACTCACATCCCAGCTTAGGGGCACAGTCTGGCACTTGTACTGACATTTGGTTCCTTGCCAGGGAGAACAACAGCCGTGCCCTCCTCCTTTGTACAGGGACAGGAACTTCTGCTGAGCTTTCCCCTGCCCTGCAGCAATGGAACTGGTGCCTTGGCACATGCCTCCCAAGCAGTCGCAGTTCCGTGCTCCGGATCTTTCCATGGTGTGAGATCCTTTAGACAGGAAGAAAACCTTCACACCCGCTTCTGATGAACCCCACAAAAATGGTTCCTTCTCAGACTGAGAAACAGAGAGATAATTCAGGAAAACCTGGGTAGAAAGTCATTTGCCAATAGGGCAAGAGTCTGAAAGAAGAGTATGGGGCTACGGACGGAACCGTTGTCCGTGGGTCTCCTCTTTTTTCTTCTTTGGCTATTTGGTCACAGCTCAGATCACCAGGGGTAACAGAGAGAGATGTTTTGCTAGGAGTTTTCTAAGGCTCAAATACACGAAGTTTAATTTGAAATAATAATAGGTAATTCATTAACTATGGGCTGAAGACCAACCTCAGTTTGTTATCTAAGATGAAGTAGACTGAATAAAACTCTTCTTAAGAACCCTGATGCATTACTTCAACTAAACATGACATTTTAGTCCCTCGAACTACAGCAGAATTTCCCCCCAGTAAACATCCTTTAAATGGATGTTCACTATCTACTGAAAGCACAAAGCAAACACAAGAACCACTTCCTTCATGTCTCTAAACCTCCTCTTCTGCCTCTAAATCTTACTTTTCTGTAGAACATTCCCCCTTAAAAGTATGTACCCCATAAATATTTAATATATTTATCTTTAGTAAAATGCAAATAGGATGAAACAATGATTGAAACAACGTCATCTTTGTGGCTTTGGAATTACAATGGGATGAATACCAAAACACATCACCAAAACAGCTGAACTGATCTTGAAAAAGAAATGTTGGGTTCACATAATTATGCCTGTAGCTCTATATGCCAGGCTGCCTTCCTAAATAAGTATTTTCTGGGGGTCCAATAATAATAACAATACCAAAAACTTATGGTAGGTGGTATTTTAAGTACTTTACTTGTAATAAGCATGTTTAATCCTCACAGTGACCTGATGAGTAAACTGAAGCACAGCAAGGTTTAGCAACTAGCCCAAGATCACACAGCTATCAAGTGGCAGTGCTAGGATTTGAACCTGAGCAGATGTGACTTTGAAAGCTATGCTTTAAACCAATTTACCGTACTATTTCTTAGTCTCTTCCAAGGTGTGTGTGGTTCTACATTAGGAACTGGTCTTATTTCGTGTCCCTCATAGGTAGTCCTTAAAAAATTCACAAAAAGAATATGATCTATTGAATTATATCTATAAGCTAACCTACTTTTAACAGTGATTCATGGGGAGGAGGAATATAATTTCACATACCAAATGACCTAATAACCTTGATACAAAATCAGCATTAAAAAAACTCCACCTCAAGTTTCCCACGAATTAATCATAGATAAGCCCATAGCTATGTCATCCCTTAGTATCATAGCTGCCAGGAAATTTAACCAAAAAGTATGAGTCAAAGTGTATTTAGAAATCTATTCTATTAAATGCTCTTTTGGTGTTAGATGTAACTTATACAATTATAGAATGTTAGAGCTGAAAAGGGCCTTGGCGTTTATAGAATTTCATCTCCTTAAGTGAGGCTGTTCAAGAAGGATGAATGAGTTGCCCCAGATCCTAGACCCAGTCAGAAGGATCATCCTGAGAACAAACTCACAGACTGCCCAGTGCCCGGTGCCTTTCTCCACTTTACCATGCTGCTAACCCCACCCGTGTGACATCTTCATATAAAAAATAACATGTTCTTGTTACCTGGGGCTGAAGACATGTCCCTGTGCTCTCTACAGACAAGGTTAAGATAATTATATTCCACAGGTTGAATTTTGGAAATATACTTTATCTACCTCAATATGAGTTGGGTGGTGCCTATCTTTCTTCATTTAGAGAAGTAACATCATCAAACACTAGGAGGACATGAAATATGAGTGTGGTAAACGGCAAATGTGTATTACTTTTTATCCTACTTACACAGGTACTCATTTTCTATTCTATTCTGTCTCATCATCTATCATTTGTTCACATTTGTTGGTGGTATCTCTGAAAACCACTAGAGTTTTAAGTTCTGTGAAAGAGGAAATGTGTCTGTCTTTAAAATGTCAGATCCTTGGCCTCTTCTCTGGTTCATGAGCTCAGGAATCCCCTGGTCTGCCTCCCTCTTGTTTCCCTCTGCCAGTTCATCTAGACAAAGCCATTTGTTTGTTCTGTCCAGATCACAGATTTACTCCTACCACCTGTATCTCAGACACCTTCAGTGACTATCCACTTTCTTCAGGATAAAGCCCCAACTCTCAAAGCCTTAAACAGAGACAGCACTATATATCTTTCAAGTCATCCTGCTTTTATGTACCCACACAGACCATCCATTCTAACCAAATTAGTATGTTCACAGTTCCCCAAAAACACGTAGTGCTTGCCTGCCTCTTTGTCTTTGCCCACATGACTTTTCCTTCCCAAATATCACCTCATCTGCCTGTGACAATCGAGCTCTGATTCACTCGACAAAGCCCAGCCCAGGAGGCCTCCCTGACTACCCAAGCTTACTGAAATCCTTCTCTTAAAGCTTTATCACTGGTAACACTGATTTCATATCTGCTGTTCTGTTTTAATTTTTTCATGTACATCTGTCTTACCCTCCCATTCAGTTTATACATTCATTTAGAGCAAACGACATTTCTTAGGCTAAAAATACGCCCTCTGTGGTTCAAACACGTAAACAACTAAGTAAGTTTCAGTTAGCTGATTATGTAGTTATCCCTCTCCTCCCCCATATTCTCCTTGAAGACCTGGCATTTAAAACATTTCAGGTGATTTTTATATATTTATTCTAAAAACCTAAAAGTTTATGGAATATATCTTTAGGTAGAATCTTTTACTTATAATTCATGGTTAAATTCAAAGACAATGTTACAGAGTATTTATCAAAAGTTTAAAAGAATTAAAGTAGGAACATGTGAGTCCAATCTTTTTTATTTTGTTTTTAAAAAATCTACCTGTTTTCTCTCAACATTGGTGGCAAAAGGGAAATAAGAACATAAGTGGAAGCTCACATACCGTATGTTTAAATATTTTAAAGTTTCAAATCAAGTTAACAAACACAGTGTGTTCTAATTTCTTGCCTTTAAAAACACACCTTCAAAATGAACTGAAACTCAGGTTTGCCTCCTTCTCTTCCCTCCCTTGTGTGCATTCCACACTACAAGTGGCCTCCTATGCCTGCCCATGGACATCTCAGTTTGTACGTCCAAGCTCTGGACACATTCACTGCACACAGCCTCCCCTTGGCCACCTCTCTTGCCTAAGAGACACATCCTCTGCCCTCAGAGGGATAGACAGGAAGTACACATAGGCCTCTTAAAAGCGAGGACACTCTTGCCTGGATCTAAGGGAGATATCGAATCTACTCTTTTTCATTTCTTCATATAAATTACCATATTTAAAATACTAAATAAAAAGTAAAACCTTTATGACTTAAAACATAAATTAAGCCTTTAAAAGAAGTTTCTTCTGAAAGCACATAAAAAAGGGAAACATAATTACACAAATTTGCAGGTTATTATATACTATAACAATTCCCAACAAAATACTGATTATTATTATTATATTTTAGAGACCAGGTCTTTCTCTGTCTGTCATGCAAGCTGGGAGTGTAAGCACAGGATCATAGCTCACCGTAGCCTCGAACTCTTGGCTTCAAGCCATCCTCCCATCTCAGCCTCCTGAGTAGCACACGCCACCATGCCCAGCAAAATGCTGATATTTTAACAGCAAGATGGTTTACATTAAAAACACACTGTCAAAAGTCTAACAGTCAGTGTTGACAATATCTGAACATAAGGTTTTTTAAAAAGGACTACAGATACATTGCGTAATCAACAAGATACAGTTTCTTTGGTTTTTCCAATCCTACTCTGAGTTAGTTTCTGAGTCATAGTTTAGTTTGGTAAATGTAGTCATATTCTCCAACCTAAGCAAGTAGTGTTCTTCTTATAAAGATATAATCGTATGTAAACTCTATGCATTGGATTCTGGTGAGTAAGTAAATACACGTTTATCTCAGTTTATGTAGGACAAGTCCATTTCACGGTTAGCTCAGATGACAACAGACCAACATGTCTTGAAATTACATGTCCAGAAAATTATGTCATGTGCCACAGAAGTAAGAAAACAGTTGAGAAAGAGGACTTACTCTTATCCTCATAGTTTAGAGTTGGCATTAAGAGTAGATAAGGAATACTACCATATTTAAAATTCTTGCCATTCAAGAAAGGAATGGCAAAACAGAGATCATCTAGGTCAGTGGTTAACATCCCTGGGGCACAGAATATTGTTAGTGGCATTCTCTCTATCGTGTATAATATTTTTTCCCCCCTGTTGTCGCCTTTTTGATTCACTGTGTTGTGTCCATCACCTGGGTTCTCTCTTTAATAAGAGTATCACTGTTTCTAGGCCCTCTCAGCTGAGGGAGCAAGGAAATATATGTGTGTATACTAACCACTGTATAGACCAATATATCTCAATATTTCTATGTGTAACTATCTGCATCTATATTAAATTAAACATCAGTTCATACTGATGCTGGAACTGGCTTTTAATCCAATTATGGAGTGATGTGGGATGAAAGAGCTGGGAAGGTAGAGAGGAAACAAGATTGTCCAGAAGTTGGTAGCTGTTGAAACTGGATGATATGGAAAGTCAAGTGGGATGAGGTGGTGGTTTATATTCTATTCTCTCTATTTTGTGTATGTTTGAAAGTTTCTATAATAATTAAGAAGAAAAAGAATAGTTAGAATTGGAGAGGGCATCTTTGGCCTCACTCCAAGCCCATTTTACTCCTCCTTTATAGAACAGTCTAATGAGCACTAGTAGCTAATTTCCAAACACAATACTAATCACGCCTCAAGATTTGAAAAGGTGCATGCTGACAAAAGTAAGAAATGACAGGTAACAAGAGAGAAACTTTAGAAAAAGTCTATTAAAAATAACACAGAAGTGATAATTTACTGCAATAACAGAATATACTTTTTTTTTTTTTAAATTTTGAGACAGAGTCTCATTCTATTGCCCAGGCTGGAGTGCAGTGGCACAGTCTTGGCTCACGGTAGCCTCCACCTCCCAGGCTCAAGTGATTCTCTCACTTCAGCTTCCCGAGTAGCTGCGACTACAGGTGCGTGCCATCACACCCGGCTAATTTTTTTTTTTTTTTTTAATGTTTTGTGGAAATGAAGTTTTGCCTTGCTGGCCAGGCTGGTTTCAAACTCCTGGGCTCAAGCAATCTGCTCACCTTGGCCTTCCAAAGTGCTGGGATTATAGGCATGAGCCAGTGTGCCTGGCCAGAATATACTTTTCGATAAGCTCTCAATAAACATTACTATAATTCCATAAAAAGCTTTTTCTATAATAATCATCATTATCAAGAAAAAACTAAAAAATGTTTAGCATACTCTGCTTTTTAAAAAATAGAAAATAAACACATCTTTAGATAGCTTTTATTCAAAATGGTAAACATTTTAAAGTGTTCAACCTATCAACACTGTGTCATCTGTAAAACTCAGCTGTTTTGAATAACTCATTTCCCAAGGTTCTAGACAGCCAAGTATTATACTTTATCTATAGACATCCAATTCTCCAAAATACTTAGTTTACATTTCCATGAAAAACATATACTTTGTGTTCATGAGAGTCTCAGATTTAACTTAGGAAAAAAATTCAACAAAATCAGTTCCTACTCTAATAGCTTTGTGAAGAAAAAATACTATAGGAAATTTTTTTTTCTAAGTTCTGCATCTCATTAAAAACATAAAGCAGGGGCCGGGCGCGGTGGCTCAAGCCTGTAATCCCAGCACTTTGGGAAGCCGAGACGGGCGGATCATGAGGTCAGGAGATCGAGACCATCCTGGCTAACACGGTGAAACCCCGTCTCTACTAAAAAAATACAAAAAACTAGCCGGGCGAGGTGGCGAGCACCTGTAGTCGCAGCTACTCAGGAGAATGGCGTGAACCCGGGAGGCGGAGCTTGCAGTGAGCTGAGATCCGGCCATTGCACTCTAGCCTGGGCAACAGAGCGAGACTCCATCTCAAAAAAAAAAAAAAAACAAAAAACATAAAGCAGATAACAGTTTATATTTGCAAACATTTCAATAGGATACTGTGATATTTTTCTCTCTGCAAAAGGGAAGCGAAATCCATATTGATATGCATCGTGCTCAGAGAATAAGTATGTTTTGCTTAAAAATATATCTCAATCAGTGAAGTTTTCACTGGTCAGCTCAATCTGTTGAAAGAAATGTTTCCATAGTTACTATTAAACTTATCTCCCTAAATAAGACCAGAGATGAGAGATAGGGAGTAAAATATTCCATCTTTTCCTTTTTTTCTAGAGTATGCCAATAAATAAGACTCTTGATTTTTTTTCTCTTTCTTTTTCTTTCTTTTTTTAAAAAACTGTCTGGCATAAAGAATGCTTAGAGCTAAAACACCCTTTGGGGTGGGGATGAGGGTTAGGGGTGGGGAGGCTTGGAGAACTGACATAGCCCAGAGGCTGCCACGTCACTTCCAGGATGACCCACACTCCACCTGTCACCTGGTTATTAGTGCTGCAGTCTGCTTGGGAGAGTAACTTGTACTTAAAAAATTGTACCAAGCACTCTCCTAAAAGGATTCTTCTTGGAGTGTAATGTTTCAGAAATTAATCCCCAGCGACTTCTTTACCCATCTGAGACAGAAAGGCTTCTGGGCTGATTTGAATAATTTATAGAGGAGACTAAAATAGATATGATCCTGAATAGGAGAAACCAGACCAGCATTACCTATCAGCAGACTAGGCAGCTGCCTCTGAAATGCTTGCAAACAAGACCCACACACTGGTGTACATGTGCTCTATTTTCATAGGTCTTTACATCCTTGTGCTGCAGTACTTCCTTTACAGATAAAACTTGTCTGCTCTTTTCTTCTGGGATTTGCCAGGAGCATTCTGGAAGGGAAGGCCAAGTTGCATGTTCAGCCTGCAAACTAGAATCGTTCTCAAGAAACCAAGCTTAGGTAGCCTCTCTAAAGACCAGAAATCATGCAATGCATTTCCCTTCCATTTCTCCATGCCATCCTCCTCCTTGTGCTCTACAGTCCATCTCCTCCAGCCCTCAAACATGCCAGAGAGCAGTCTCCTTTCATGTAGAAAATTACAAGGGTGGGGCTGAAATACTGCAAGAACAATGTGTATTGGGTTATTTCCACTTGGTTGTCTTCAATGATATACTGACTCCACAGTGCAGGACACCCAAGTTCAGGCTAAGAGTCAGAAATTCCAGCATTCTTTATTGAGCCCAGCCACACACTGCTTAGAGTCTAGGCACCAACAGCTTTGATTTTCCTCGTTTGCAAAGCAGGGATAATGATACCTAACTCAGGGGCTCCTGTAATTAATGACTGTACAGTGCCAACTCTAAAGATGCTTCATGGTACAGGCAGGCCATGTGGCCCTTTTAGAGTGATACACATTAATTATATTGTGTTAGAGCACAGAGCATCTGTGTCAATTACTTTGAGAAAGGTGGTCTCAGTAGTTCTACCTTACTTCATTTTTATGATTATATACTTGCTTTTGTGTTCCTGCTCTAGACTCATCTTTTTATAGTGCAGAAGTATTTTATTTATATATATATATATGTGTGTGTGTATATATATGTATTTTGAGATGAAGCCTTGCTCTTTCACCCAGGCTGGAATGCAGTGGCGCGATCTCGGCTCACTGCAACCTCTGCACCTCCGCGTTTCCAAGCAATTTCCACGGCGACCTCCCGGCAGCTGGGATTATGCCACCACCCGCGGCTAATTTTTCATGTATATTTCTTTTCCTCCTTATAGCCATTTTTTAGCCAGTCCAGTGAAGGCATGGATAGGTTGAGAGTTGTTTGTTTTGTTTTGAGACAAGGTCTTGCTCTGTCACCCAGGCTGGAGTGCAGTGGCGTGAACACCCTTGACCTCCTGGGGGTTCAAGTGATCCTCCCTCCTCAGCCTCCCAATGTGTTGGGATTATAGGCATGAGCTACCACACCTGGCTGTGAGAATTATTTTAAATTCTTCTATGTGTGTCACAGAACCTTGTGTTTACCAGCTTACTGCTGGGCAGACTGGAGAGGGGTGACTGCACCTACACCTCAGGGACCAAAGGGAGGAGGGAAGCGCCCTGTCCCCGAGGAAAAGTCAGGACTTGGCCTGGCAGCCTGAATGCTCAGCAGAGGCACTGCACTCCCCACCCTCTACTTTGTCGGCACAAGTGACAGCCCCATAGCATAAATGAGATCTCCTACTCCTCTGCCTGTAACCCTTCCAGGTCTTCCCATCACACTGAGTCTTCATGGGCCTTGGGGCAGAGCTGTCAAAGCTGTTGGTTACAAAACTGCTTCCTAACAAAAATAATGACTTTCTGTTATGTAAGATAGCTACAAATAAAGCTTTTTTTTTTTTTCTTTTTCTTTTAATGCCATTAAGTGGGGCAGTGGATGGGAAGATTGTGGTACAAGGGAACAAAACAGGTTTTGGACTTGACTGCCCAAGAATGGTTAATACCAACAATTACAAAACTGTAGAAAAGAGAAGCAATGTTCTCTATTTACTGTGTCAACTGAAATCAATAAATCAAACCAAATCAAAAAATTGAACAAACTCCTGAATACCTACTAAGTATTAAGTAGTCCTTGAGAAAGAAAATCATTAAGGAAATTAAGTTGAAAATAAAAGGTACAAACATTTCTTCATTCAAGAAATATTTACCAAGCACCTAATATATGCCAGACATAGTAGTAGGAATGGGGATACAGCAATGAAAAAAAGAGACAAAAATCTCTGCTTTGTGGAATTTATACTGTAGAAGAGAAAGACAACAAACAAGCAGAAAAACATCGTACAGTAATATGTACTCCACAGATACTCATGTAGGTTGAGGCAGTCGTATCTGAGTGGCTTTTCTACAGAGGTGACTTTAAGCTAAGACGTGACCAATAAGAAGGACTCAGTTCTGTGAGGACAGGGGCAAGTGCATTCTAGGTGGAGCCAACAGGTAATACCACATTCCTAAGGCAAGAAAAGGTTCTGCATGTTCAAGTGACTGCTCCCATTTGGCTGGGGCAGAGTGAGGGGTGAGTGGTGGGGAGAGGGCCAGTGAGTTGGGCAGGGGCAGGAGCCAGGCCATGCAGGGCCTATAAACCCACAGAGAGATGGAATGCTCTCTTCCAAGTATATGAAAGCCCTGGGAAAGTTACATGCAGCGCAGTAGTTGGATCTGATTTATGCTGTAAAAAGATAAAAAGATGGCTGCTCTGTGCACAAAGAAGCATAGGGAGTAAGAATACAAAAGAAGGGGGCAAGGAGACCAATTAGGAGACACTTACAATGTTGTGTTTTGTCTTTAGACGGTTCTGGAATCACTACTTGCTCATTATTGGGAAAGATAACAACAAATGATTTTTTGTGGGCATTTCATGTATCACATCTACATGTTTTCTGGGAGAGTAAAAAGATGCCGCTTTTTAATTTTATTATTATTTTTTGGGACAAGGTCTCAGTCTATCACCCAGGCTGGAGTGCAATGGCGCTATCATGGCTCACTGCCGCCTCCACCTAGTAGGTTCAACTGATCCTCCTACCTCAGCCTCCCTAGTAGCTGAGACTATAGGCACACGCCATCATGGCCGGCTAATTCACATTTTTTGTGGATTAGGAAATTTTAGACTGTGTTAAATAAGAAGACAGTCATGGCCAAACAGTACTTTGCACACATCTGGATTTTAGATGTATGTTGTTTAATTCATCCTGGGCCTTTGGACAGCCATCAATTTCCTGGTGACTTCCCACCAGTTTCGAAAACTGTCTAGTTTGTCCCATCTTAGCATGCAGCCCTTCCCTTAACTGTGCTACCCCTTTGACAGCCGTTAACCTTTCCCTTCCCAGGGTTTGCCCCCCTTACAACCTGTACATAAATCTCAGGCTCCTGCTCTAGTTCCTATTGCTTATCTTCCTCAACTCCCGAAACTGTCAAGAGCTGGACAGATTCAACAATGTCCTTCTTCTTGCCAAATACAATATCCTCTTCATTAGCTATTTCTTGAATTTCCTCTTTTACTTTTTACTTTCTACTGGTGTGAGCATCATATTTCTCTTTTTTCAGTTTAATCATTTATTCTACTCTCATCATTTACTCAACACTTATAGATGACCCCCAGTTATGTGTGATTCTGTAAGACTCCCTCATTTAAGACCCCCTCCCTGCCACTCTTTCTCTAAACTTACTTCAGGACCACAATCCCTGGTGAAAAAGCTCACTGGGGCCAGAAGTACTTAAAAAGTAGGAATGTTCAGATTTTGGAAAAGTACTATATGCATATATCATAATGTGTCACTATTCCTGCAGCAAAAATGTATAACTGTTTACTCTAAGTGGGACAATTAAAGGCAATAAATTACCTCATATCAGTTCAGGTCAGATTTTGCTGGCAAATAAATTTTGATGTTAATTTACAAAAAAAAAGTAAGAGAAAAAGCTTTGAAATTCTTCTCTTTCTAATTTGTTCTGATGATATTGTAAATATATTTCTCTGTACTGCTCTCTGTTAGTCTTAAAACTTTCTACCTGGTTTTCAAGTTACTACTTCAAAGACAACATTTTCTTAAAAGAATAAATGGATTTGTCCTTGCAAGCATGTTCCCTTTATGAAGAATTTATTTTCCCTTTCTTTCTCTCTTTTTCTTTTTTTCTTTTCTTTTCTTTGAGACAGGGTCTGTTACCCAGGCTGGAGTGCAGTGGCCTGATCAGGGCTCACCGCAGCCTCAACTTTCTGGGCTCAAGCAATCCTCCTGCATCAGCCTCCTGTGTAGCTGGGACCATAGGTACATACCACCACATCAGGCTAATTTTCTTATTTTTTGGAGAGACAAGGTCTCTCCAAAATCAGCATGTTGCTCATGCTGGTCTCAAACTCCTGAGTTCAAGCAATTCTCCTGCCTCAGCCTCCCAAAGTGCTGGAATTATAGACATAAGCCACCGTGCCCAGCCAAGAATTTCATCTGTTACCAGGAACACCATTTTTCTAGCTTAAAATCTTTTTGTTCTATCCACTTTTGCTCCTACATGTAATTTATCATGAAATCTCTTGACTTCATCCCACTCAACAGCCTCTATCTTAATACAAGCCCATACTGTTTTAGCAGCCTCTCCGTCGGTTTCTGAGATTTCAGTTCCCATCTGCTTTCAAAGCTTTTTATTTCTCTATATCCAACTCCTCCATCATATCAGAAATACTAATGCCCTGTCTCTGAAATATTTCATTTATCACAAATATGTCTTTGCTTAAAATCTTACAGCAATTTCTTTGTCTGAATTTAAAGATTGGGCTCTACCCCACACTTATTCCTAAAAAAATTCTACTTCCGAAGGTTCCTTTCTGTACCATTCTCTGTAGCCAGACACATTCTACTTAACTTGTTCTCTTATGTCTTCAACTGGCACCTTGATTCTGATACCTTTCCTAATTGTAAGACAGAACAACACAGTATTAAATGCAACTAAACACACTATCTTTTTCTTTATTTGTAAATAAAATTCGTTTATTTTTCATTTCTAAAGGTTTGGTTTAGATTAAGTTGTTGGTAACGTATGTAACAAAGTTAGTTAATCTACTTCCAACAATTCCCTTTTCATTCCCTTCCATTTTTGCTGAAAGAAGAAACTCCCAAGGCACCTCATTAACAGGCATGAAGTGAATAAATAAAGAGCACATGTACCAAACATAAGGAACAAAGGATAAGCCACTGGCAGAATGTTAGCATTAAAACTGCAGAAGCACTAGGGACTTTCAGTGAGCTTTATATGAATGTGGAGCACATGGGTACTTGAATCCCTTTCCTTATTTATATACTTTGACCTTCTGGTGCTCCTTTCTGTTTCTCCTGTAATCCACCTCCTAATTCCTTCATTACTATTTATGCTGTGAAAACATGGGAGGCTGCACTTAGTACTTTGGGTGATAGCCATTGAATATTTACTCGTAACCTTGAAAATATTTGCTATTTCAAATATCTTTTTTTAAAAAAACATAAGGTAGAGAAGATAACTCATTTGCAAGATCAGCTAACATAGGAAGGTCAGAATACTAACTTGTTCAAATACTCATGGCCCTGGTAATTTCAACTTGAATATCATTCTATTCAGTGACTTTACAAATGACTGGAAGGAAGGGATGAATCTAGATATTTAGGGTTGCTAATGCACAGATAGATAAGAATAAAATTCAAAACAATGCATTAAATTTGAGTGATTCTACAAACCAGAGAAAATCCAATAGGGATGGGCAACTTGCTCAGGTTTAAAGAGTAATTACAAGATATAAAAGACAAGCTGGCTAAGTAAAAATAGAGCAAAAACAGACCTGCATTTGAGAGGGTGGGGTATAAATAACAAGTTAATGATAGCAATGTGATACAGTTTCTTTTAAAAAGCAACATAATAATGAGATGAATTAATAAAATGGTTACATAAAATCATAGATACTAGAGGTGGGATAACATAATCTAGTCCAGTTGTTTTTAAGACTTTTTTCAGCAGTACAACATTTTACTCCAAAGAAATCTACACAGATTCAGCGATCTGTCAAAACAGATAGAGATGAGCTTCTCTGAGTAAAGACATGGCATAGAACTTGCAAGCCTGAGTTCCTCCCATCAGCTTCCTTCTTCCTCCTGTTGTAGCCCTGAGGTACCTGAAAGGGATGCCTAGGGCTCCACAGAGCACTATCTAATCCCATTCCCATTCCCTCTTTTATAGATACAAAAGCTGATGCCCAGAAAGGATGAATGACCTAACCCAAGACATCACAGGCTGTCTGGAGAAGAGCTGAAATCAGGGCTCTGGTCTTTTGGCCATATTCAGTGCTTTATACTTCAGTTTTACAGTCTTCTATATGCCAGGCACTGTAATAGGTATGAATAAGATGTTAGTTCCCCGCCCTGGAGAAGTGAATGGTCTCATGGAGAAGAGATGTAATTTCTGAATAACATGGATAAATTACTTGAGATATTACAAAATTCCATGAGAACATGGGAGATGTCAGACAATACCAGCTGGGAATTAGGGGAACTTCGCAAATAAGATAACATTTAATCAGAGTTTTAAAGATGAATAAATATTGATCGGGTATATTTTTTGCATTTACAGATACTTACTGGATTACTATTGCCAGTTTGGATAAGTGCCATTTAAAAATAAAATAGAAAAGCAAAGAAGATGTTTTAAGGGTATTTTTTATTTTTATGATGTATACTGTCATTTTGTAAAATATCTGAACAAATTCAATATTTTGAATCAACATATAGATTTTGGTGAAACATCACTTAATTCTCTAAACTCTTAGAAGTTAATTCTTGGAAGAAGTATTTTGATAATCTTTTTAGTTATTTGAGGCAAAGGTTATGAGAGAAAGCCAAGGGCAAAATCCTCTGCACTGGTTTTAATGGTACTGTCATCACCAGGGGAATGCTTTAAATTAGAAGTTATAGCATCAATGATCAGAACAGTCCCTAATTCTCTCATTTTCTAAGTTGGGAAATGTTCATTTTAAGATTCTAATGAAACAAAATCAAATAGGAAAAAGTTTCTCATTATTTAGGGATCTTATTCCATGAATAGCATGCCGACTTTCAGATTTTTTTCATTTTTTTTTTTTTTTTTTTGAGACCAAGTCTCACTCTGTCGCCCAGGCTGGAGTGCGGTGGCGTGATCTTGGCTCACTGCAACCTCTGCCTCCTGGGTTCAAGCAATTCTCCTGCCTCAGCCTCCCGAGTAGCTGGGATTACAGGCATGCACCATCATGCCTGGCTAATTTTTGTATTTTTAGTAGAGATGGGTTTTACCATGTTGGTCAGGCTGGTCTTGAACTCCTGACCTTGTAATCTGCCCACCTCAGCCTCCCAAAGTGCTGGGATTACAGGCATGAGCCACTGTGCCTGACCAACGTTTAGATTTCTAAGATCTTTGCTTGAAGTCAAGCAGGGCATCTGCTTTGACAGATCCAGTGTTTACTGAGAAGACCCAGGTTGCCTTGCAGCTGTTCATGCTGGTTGTGTTTGTCACGTCGAGAGCAGTCCTATAACCACAAGTTGTCACAAAGGCTCTAAGCATTTAAGTTACAGTTGCCCATTTGCCCTCCACTCACACATTTTAGTTTTTCCCTGTGTTTTTATGGGGATTTTCTTTCATGTGACTGGTTGAAAATTATTTAAACTATCTACTGGTAACTGATAATTAACCAATAATTAGCCATGGCATTGAATCTATGCACAGTGACTTTTCGGCCTCTGTATAGCTGGTATTTGACTAAAGCTTCTAAAAGAGTCATCAGGCACAATGGCAGAGTTACATCAAAGGTCCACTAACAGAAAATGACAGTAAAATCAGTAGTCATGGGAATAAACAGAATAATTAAAATACTAAATCCCTTTCCTGCAGTCTTAAATGCAAGAAACAACTAAAGGCTTTATCTGACTGATATGCTCAACAAACTGCCAATATCAAATGTTTTATTCCATCTTCAGCTATCACTTCAGCATTCAGATGTTTTTCAAAGGTGTGCTTCATACACACACACGTATCTATACACATACAAACACATATATTTAAAATCAATTACCTATTTCATTAAATGATGGGTTATATGATAATCAGCATCCTGAGAGGGAAAATAAAGAATAGATCATAAGTTTAAAGGGCATGCTTTTTCCTAGAACACGTTACAAAACCAGGGTGACAAACATTCTACACATTCCATCCAATAGCTTCAAAGGCATCATGTGCAAAACAAAGCAAATGTATACTATTACAAGTAGAGAAGAGAAGGAAAAACAAGCATCAAAGGTGAGTTCAGGCTGGTGGTGATGGCCACCTCCCACTTTAAAAAGTAGCACAGAAGATTTAATACTAAAATAGCACACTGGCTTGTTTTGTTTTTTAGAGTCAGGGTCTTTCCCTATCATCCAAGCTGGAGTGTACCGGTGCCATCCTAGCTGACTGAACCTTGAACTCCCCGGCTCAAGAGATCCTCCCGCCTGAGCCTCCCAAATAGCTAGGACTATAGGCATGGCCCACCTTGCCTGGCTAATTCTTAAAATCTTTTGTAGAGATCTTTTGTAGGGTCTTGCCCAGGCTGGTCTCAAACTCCTGGCCTCAGGCAATCCTCCCGCTTTGGTTTCAGAAAGCGCTGGGATCACAGGTGTGAGTCACCGAGCCTGTCCACATTAGCTTTTACAAATGAGAATTGGGGATAATGAGTAAAGTCTGGGTTAAGACCTTGATTCACCACTCAATCTTAAGACAACATCACCTGTCAAGTCCAGCATACACAAAGCAATTATGCGCTGTTGATGTAGAATCTTAAACTAATTATTCCACTTCTCAAAGCAACTTTATGTGATTTATTACCATCTGAATCAAATAAGAACTTGGTATGCTGCAAATGAGCCCAGACCAAAGGAAAGTGGCTTTTGAGAGAATATAAAGTAGCTTGCTTCTTTCTCCAGCATTAGAGTTTCTGAAAAACTTGGTGTGAGACAGGGCTAAGTGTCAGAGAACGTAACCCAGCAGGAACTACTTTTACTTACTTTGCTAGTTAAACTCTAACCAATTGCAAAAACATTGTTTAAAACTCAGAAAAGGCCGGATGCCGTGGCTCACGCCTGTAATCCCAGCGCTTTGGGAGGCCGAGGCGGGCGGATCACCAGGTCAGGAGATCGAGACCACGGTGAACACTGTCTCTACTAAAAATACAAAAAATTAGCCGGGCGCGGCGGCGGTCGCCTGTAGTCCCAGCTACTCAGGAGACTGAGGCGGGAGAATGGCGTGAACCCGGGAGGCCGAGCTTGTGGTGAGCCGAGATCGCGCCACTGCACTCCAGCCTGGGCTACAGAGCGAGACTCCGTCCCCCAACTCCACGCCAAAAAAAAAAAAAAAAAATCAGAAAAAAAAATAGCTAAATGAATATCTTAATAATTGCCAGGATATTTTCAAATATATGAGACTGAAATATTTAGTTAACCTTGCATAATAGTAATACATGCTGATTCACAATCATATACCTCATACTCAAACATCACTAGAGAAATATTGGACAAATCAATGACTCAGAAGGATTTCCTCAGCAAGGACTTACCTCAAGATCCCGGTCATGGTACCTGTTTCTGGGATTTTCATATCTATTCCGGGAGTCAGGACGCCTATGCCGAGAGTCAATGTTCCTGCTGCGATTGTTAGCACACCCATTGCACCTGCCACAGCCACACCCACAGCAGGTTGAACCCCCCATAGAGGTTCTGGATGGATCAGCCTTCCGATTTTCCCCAAGAGAGAACAGAAAGTATCGTAGGAGAGCTGCAGTGTCCGGAGCTACATGCGCAGCCCAATCTGGTGCCAATAGTCCCAAATGAGTCGCTGCAGCCAGTGGCGTTTTTTCTTGGCAATAGATGGGATTTCCCCCAGTGAGGGATTTCTGACCAAAACAAATATTCTATCACGATTAGGAAAGACCCTATAACAACTCAAAAGAAGACGAATCCCCAAGTTTTCATCTCTCCAGCCAAAATGATGATACGATCCTGTCTCCGCCTCAGGAACACAAATGAGCATCACTGGCCAGTGACTCCTCTTTATTATGGGGATGATGTCACCAGAGCTTTAATTTTCTCCTGTACTACATTTGCTGGAAGGAACTCAGCTTGAAATGTAAGGATGTCTGAGAACAATAACAGTAATTACCACTTATATAAAGCTTTGTATTTGCCCCATGGTTTAGAATCATTAGCGATTCCTTACGTCAAGATGGGCAGCTGGTCAGGGTGCTCACCACTCAAGTATTCCTGGAGGAAAGGCACCTGTCTTGATCAGAGCTGGAACTAGGATCCCAAAGGATTTAATTTAAATGCTTTCAGTTTCTGATGCTTTAAATCAAAGGCAATTGTAAATATTTTTCATGTTAAGAGCAAGAAAGTTACTTTAACAAAGGGACTGAAGGCCCGGCGCAGTGGCTCACGCCTGTAATCCCAGCACTTTGGGAGGCTGAGGGGGGGCGGATCACGAGGTCAGGAGTTCAAGACCAGCCTGGCCAACATGGTGAAACCCTGTCTCTACTAAAAATACAAAAATTAGCTGGGCGTGGTGGCAGGTGCCTGTAATTCCAGCTACTTGGCAGGAGAATCACTTGAACCTGGGAGGCAGAGGTTGCAGTGAGCCAAGACCTAGCCACTGCACTCCAGCCTGGGTGACAGAGAAAGACTGTCTCAAGAAAAAAACAAAACAAAACAAAAGGATTGAAAGTCACAGGAGCAGAACTGGAGTGAGTGAGAGGGAAGAGCATTTCAGTTACTCTTCTGAGAACTTCATTTAGTTTCATTGCATATGAGTGACCACAAAACATGATTTCAAATGTCCCACTGTTGCTCCCCATCTCTGGATATCCCCTCTAGAGTAAGAGCAGGGCAGCATTCTGGGTTGTTCATTACAGCTTTTCCCCCTCACAATCCCCTACTCCCATAAACACACAACAAATTTAAACCTGACTGGATAACAGAACACTAAGATATTTTCAAAAAAAAAAATTACAAAGAAGGTAAAAATGTCCCACATAAAAATATAATTTTGATCAGCTTTGAATACCAATGATTATTACTTTAGCACAGTATCTTCAGCAAGGTAACCCAATACAGGAATGAAGAAAGAACATGAAAGGATAATTCAATGAAGAAATACAAGTGGTCAATAAGCGTATAAAAGAGCTTAGACTCATTCTTAGTTGAAGAACTGCAAATTTAAATAATGAGGTATCAACAGGTTGGCAAAATGAAAAAATTATTATATATAACATTCATAAAGTGGGAAAATAGACATATTTACTGTTCGAAGTATAAGTTGATAAACCTTTTTTCAATGGACAATTTGATAGTATCTATAACATTTTAAAATATGCAAGCTTTTGATTCAGCAATTCCACTTCTAGAGAATTTATCCCGCAAAAATAACTGACCAAAAAAAGCATAGAGATGTTGTTGTTTATAAAAGAAAAAAATGTAGAAGCAACTCAAATGTTCACAAATAAAGATTGGTAAACTATGTGATAGTACATCTATCATATTATACATACGGAACCCTACTCAGCAATTCTAAAGAGGCATATTTATAGAGACTGACATGGAAAGATGATCACAAAGATTTCTTAGTAAAAAAAAAAAAAAAAAAACAAACCATTTGGACTTTTTTCTCTCCTCACCCTGAGAGGCATACCAAAATAGTTACCTCTCAAGGTAAGGAGAGAATTTAAGTCTTTATTTTATGTGTTTCAGTATTCTTGAAATTTTTTTTTGCAGCAAGCAAATATAATATTTAGAAGAAAAATAACAAATATATTACCATGCTCTTTTTTAAAAACACCCTACAACAGATAAAGCCTTCTAATTTGAGTTAATACAGGAAATGGACTGGCTGCTGTATATTTATATGTTTATTTATACATATGTAAATAAAGAGCACCCATAGTCAGTGCCTCAAAGAAGACAACACATTACTTGTGGTGGAAAGCAAAACACATCACTCACTGAGCTTTCCTATTACATCCTGGTGACCATAATACCTTCAAATGGAAACATCACAAATAAATATAGATAACCTGGGTTTTTCCAAAGCTGGCTATACATAGGCAACCAATCCTTTTCATACACTACAAGATATTTAGCTTTTATGAGATATAGTGTGCCATGAGATATAGTGTCCTAGTCTGACATGCCATACTTAGGATACCAAAGCCACAGCCTCCAGCCTGGAGAATGCCCAATTTGTGCACCTGTGTGTGTACAGAAAGGCAGCTCTTGTTGCACTCAGTAATATCAGATGTTTCTGGGGACAAAGAACTGTTTCCTATGCCACTGTGCTCTGTGTTCACCTGCATCTCGGCACCTCCACGCCCCATGTGTGGGAGGAGAAGGGTGGTATCATGCTCTGGAAACTACCTCATTCTCTTTCTGCTGCACACAGCAGGCTTATGTGTTTGTATTTGGTGAGATTTCCTGCTCTACCTTCGAAAGTCTAAACAAAAGTAAAATTCATACTAGAGCTGAAATGCTGTGCATTTGTTACAGTAGTATTTTCTGCTTTTTAAAAAACTATGAATATATGCATTTCATTCATGAAAAAATGTATAAATAATGTTCCAGTCATACAAATGCAGTCTGATCCTTAGGGCTTCCTAGTCTGACAAGGAAGGAGCCTTGTAAATCAGTACAATAAGTACGAGTTCAAGGTGCATTCAAGGTAAGTGGCAATACAGGGGAGAATAAACAACTTCCCTGGGGCAGAGATCACAAAAAAGGAGCTGTTTGAGCAGGATCTTAAAGGATGAGTAGAAGACTGCAGCTGCACAAAAAATGGAAAGACTTTGTAGGCATGGGACAGAGTCTGTGCAAAAAGAGTAGAATGGCCCAGTAAGGTAACTTGGAAACAACAGTAGCCTTCTGACAATGCAATCAGGACTGTTTGCAGAGTTTACAGCACATCAGAAAATCATTAAAAATTAGACATGGATACCTAAACCATTTCAATTTAACTTTATTCACAATATAACTTAAACCACTCCTCCATCTTCAGAAAATTTCTGCATAGGCAACACTTTCACATAGCTCAGAAATAAAAGTATTAAAAAGTACACAGTAAAAGGCTTGTGTTTCCTACATTTATTTCCCCCACCCTTATCACCTTACCACATATAATTATTATTAGTTTTTAATGTATACTTCCATAGTTTAATGCATTACATATATACATGTATACACACACTATTCCCCCACTCTTTTGCACAAAATATAACATGCTATATACATTGCTCTCTATTTTCCATTTTTTCCCCTAAGTGTATTTGACTTTTTCGATCAGCACTGATAGAGCACAGAGGGACTCTTACCATGCAGACACTATGGAAAGGTGGAGAGATTTAAGCTAGGTACTAGATCTACCCACATGGATAGAACAGGTTCCAGAGTGGGGTGGGGTGACATGATGGCAAGATCTGACTGCTGATGAAAGCAGAGATTTGGGACAAAGTAGGTCCAAGGGCCCAGCAATCTCTAATCACACCAGATGGCACAAGTTATTTGAAATGACATCCCAATAGAAGTGCTGGGGTGTCCAGATGGATGACACTAGTAAGTCCTTTAAGTAAGTCACTATGGAGAATTTCTAACCTTGGTTTAAATATCTGTCCCCTACAAAACGCATGTGGAAATTTAAACCCCAATGTGGCAATATTGAGAGGTGGGGCCTTTAAGAGATGATTGGGTCATGAGGACTCTGCCCTTACGAATGGACTAATTCATTCATGGATTAATGAACTAATGAGTTAATGGGTTAATAAATTATCATGGGAGGGGAACCAGTGGCATTAAAAGAAAAGGCAGAGACCTGAGCTAGCACATTAGCATGTTCAGTCACCTCTCCAAGTAATACTCTGTACTGCCCTGGGAGTCCCCACCAGTAAGAAGGCTCTCACCAGATGTGGCCCCTCAACCTTAGATGTAGCCTCCAGAATTGTAAGAAATGAATTCCTTTTTCTTATAAATGACTCCGTTTTAGGTATTCTTTAATAAGCAACAGAAAATAGACTAAAACAGTTAGTAAATGTCCTAGTCCTCAGGGTTGTGGGTTGGACTTCAAGATCTGGGGAGGTCTTACGTCTTGTAGAATGATTTCAGAACTGTGCTCGGTGAGATTAGCAGCATAAGCGACTTGAGACACAATGTGGGCGCCCAGTGATAATGTTGATGTATTATGTCCTAGGCCAGCCCAACAGTGGAGGAGTCATGACATGTGGCCCAGGTGATGGGGCAGGTGTGGGGTGAGGTCAATGAGTCTGAGGTCCCTTAAATGCTTTATATTTTGGCTTTGGTTTAGTCTAAGAAATAAGGTGAGATTGGGGATTGGGCATTGGGAGAAACACCAGTGGACTTTTGTGGAACAGGTATAAAGAGAGAGAAGAGGAAATAACAGGAGGGAGAAGAGAAATGAAACAGAGGGATAGATCACCTCTCAAAGTAGCCACCTACCTGGGAAACATGGAAAATGAAAGGATTAGAAAATAGTTTTTTCTCTCCGCTACCTCAACCAACGTTTGTTGAACTGAATTGCTCTGCTTATTGACTAAATTAGAATAGCCAGGCTAGAAATTGGCAAACATACTACCTCTACAATTATAAGATTAATTGGGCAATGAAAAATGCTGTTAAGGCCTGGTGTGGTGGCTCACGCCTGTAACCCCAGCATTTTGGGAGGCTGAGGCAAGTGGATTATTTGAGGTCAAGAATTCAAGAACAGCCTGGCCGATATGGTGAAACCCCATCACTACTAAAAATACAAAAAAACTAGTTGGGCGTAGTGGCACATGCCTGTTATCCCAGCTACTAGGGAGGCTGAGGCAAGAGAATCATTTGAACCTTGGAGGCAGAGGTTGCAATGAGCCAAGATCACACTACTGTACTCCAGCCTGGGCGACAGAGTGAGACTCCGTCTCAAAAAAACAAAAACAAAACAAGCTGTCAAAAACGACTGTGGTTAGAACCATCTCTGAGATAGTTGAGAATAAAGCAGATACTTCTCTGTTTTGGATGATTTGGGAGCATCCCAATCTCAAGAGTGAGATTAAAGATTCACAGATGTCTCCTGAATGATGGGGCAGACAAGCATCACCAAGAACTAAGATTCGGACAAGTGACTTATAAAGAAGCAGCCGTGATTCGGCAATAGTCTATAGACTAGAGTTACTTTTGTTCTGAGGGGGAAGGAGAGGCTTATTTTTCTTCCTAAAAAGCACACACACGCACTAGTAGAAAATGGGAAACAGCAGCTTTATTCAGGCTGCCAAGAAGGAAAAGATCCAAATGGTTAAAGCAAAAGAATTTTTTTTGCTTGAATTAATAAAATAATTACTGTTTATTCTATTTTACTTGTTTGAATGTGATGCCAGAATAACTGAAAATATGACAATTTAATTTATAATCACTATAGTCACATATAATTTCGAGATGAAAATAAGTGACTAGAATTGAAGGGGGATTAAAATATTCTTATGCTGGAAATCATTGAAATTCTCATTAAGGCAAGTGCTCTCTTTGAAGATATTATATTTTAATTAATAATACATTACTCAATATTCTTGTTCCGTGTTTTTTTTAAATAAACACTTTAATTCATAAAGGGTATCTCTTCATGTCCTGGAAATAACTCCACATAGTGGAATAAAGACATTTTCATTTCCAAAATGAGTTAAGCAGTAAATATAATATAATACATATAAGTAGATATATAAAAATAAATACAAAAACACATGATAATCTACAATGTTAATTCACTCTTATATGCAAAGAGTTATCCAATTCACATGTTTGTCACATAATACATAATATGTCTTTATTTAATGATACCACTTTCTTATGCTTTTCTCTCATGTGAAAAAATGGTCTGTTTGAAATATAAATATTTTAAATAAACATAGCTTCTATGCTAAAGCCAACTAAATATTTAATGCAATTGTTTAAAGGAAAACTTGTTTTGTATAAATAAATATGCAATCCTTGATGATTTTTCTCATTTCAGATTTAAATTCTAGCAATATTCTAATTTGTAGTTACACTTTTTCCTGTAGTTGTTGTATGTGTAAATTTGAGAGGCAGTATTGTATTTGTAACTATAAATCTGTATTCGTTTATGCAAGCAGGTATACTAAATGTCTTTTTCTTAAAGCTAGTCAAGTGAAGCAGTGGGATTGGAGAAGGAACAAAGAAATCTGTAACTGGCTGTGATCAATTAGTTATAAACACCACTGCACTCGGTTCGGACCTGCACGTTTTCTAATTTAATTGAAAGATTCAATATAGTATTGTCAACTTTAAGAAATGTTACAACGTGTTAAAAATAATAAACGAATACAATAACATAGAACATATGGAACAGTTACAGAAATGGGTAGATTCTGGTTGTTTTGGAAAATGTAAATTGCTTAGCTATAATACAAATTAAAAATGTGAGAGTTAGTTTGCATAAATAGATATAATTTATTCTGCCTGGGAAAGAAGGTCATTGGTGGTCCTTGTTATAATTCCCTCAGCAAATCTGCTGAATCTTGCAGGAAATGCTCAGGTTCACTGGGGAGAGTGGATTAAGAGAAGGGTAATTTAGAATGTACGGGAGGTGCCCCTGGCACCTAGAACTCACTGTCAATTTAAAGCACGCAGAATCTAAATAGAGTCAACATTTGTTTCCCAGTAATATTGGCCAGGGTGGTGGTAGTGGGGTGTGTGTGTGGGTGGGTAGGTGGGGTCTTGCACTCCTGAGCTAATGGTTCAGTAAACCTCTCAGCTATGATCTCAAGAGACAGAGTTTAAAACACATCAGTGGGGAAGAGAAAGGCTGTTGTACTGCCTCTTGCCTCCTCCCAGCCCTGGTATGATATGCAGAGGGAGAAAGATTAAGAGAGCAAGGGTGAAAAGAGAGAGGGGAGAAGGGATGATGGAGAAGGTGAGAGAGGGAGACAACAGGCAGATCGTACGTGGATCCCAGAACCAATTCTTCTGTTGTAGAGATTTTGAGCCTCTCTGAGGCGGCGGGTGTGGTACAGCGAGTAGAGAGTAGAGACAGTGCCTGGCTGAACCCATTCCAGTGACACTTAGAGACAGTGTCGCCTGAACCACACTCTGCCTCTCCTTGCTCTCTCAAGTTCCTGCCCTTCTTCTCCCTGCTCTGGCTCCATCCCTACACTGGGATCCCAGTTAATCTGTGGCTTCAAGTCTCTGCCTCTCCCAGGTATACCAACTGGCCTCCTCCCTTCCCTGACCTGTTTGGCTTGGCCTTGGGGCTGTGGCAGCCCAATGCCCAGAGCCTTCTGCAAGGGAGGAGGCCACAGCAGACCCTTCCTTGCCACCTACATCAAGGAACTTATTTTTTGCCTCAATTCTGAACACTGTCACGAATTGTTTCCTGGACTTCAGCAAACATTATAGGATATATAATTGCATTATGCTCAAATAACTATTTTTGTTTTGTATTATAAAAGGCGTACTTACTAAAGGACAAATATAGGAAACAACTTGAAACTCTGGCTAAGATCAATGGCTGGGTTTATCAGGGTTTTTTTTTTTTTCCCCCAGTTATAAATTATTTCTTATAAAGAGAAAAGAATAAAATGTGAAACCAATTTGAAAGTAAGTATAAAGAACAGTAAGCCAGCTTACTTAATTTTTTAAATTTAAATTTGATTTTTAAACTCAATATCTTATAAAATGTTTTATATTTCTGGTACCCTTACTGATATTATGCTACTTTGATTTAGAAAGCATTCCGTATTGAATTTCACTACCTACTTTTTTCACGTTCTAAATATAAGCTAATAATCTCTTCATATCCTTTTTACTGCTTTCCATCACTAAGTAAGCTTTAACATTTTTTAATTGTGGTAAAATACATGTAACAAAATCTACCATCTTAACCATTTTTAACTATACAGAACTATACAGATCAATATATTAACTACACTTAACAATAGTTTAAGTACATTCACACTGTTGTGCAGCTAATCTCCAGTACTCTTTCTATCTCACACGAAGTAATTTTTTAAACTCTTAATATACGGTGTTACTAAAGCAAATGTCTTTTGGGATGGAGGAAAGCATTTCTTTCATGACAAATACATTTCGTTATTAACCCTCATTGATCTTATAATAAGTTATAACAAGAAATGTATTATACAACCTTCAGGCCTGGCAGTGAAACTAGCTCTCACTCACCCTGTGACTAAAGATACCATTCTACTTTCCCATCCTGCAGACAAGTAAGTGCATGAGTAATATCTTTCCACAAGTGAAGGAATGCAGTTAATTCCTTCATTAGTACATTCCTCTATCTCCCACCTTGGAGAAAACTTTTCTTTTAAGGCAATATAATTAAGTCAGAACTTTCTGTACAAGCATCTAGATATTAAGAAGTAACTATTGATAAAATAACTCAGAATGCCTTACAGTAGAAAAAAGCATAAATGCTTCTTAAAGGAAAGAACAATTAATTCCAAATATCGATGTCATATTACTCTATGCCTTCAAGTTAAAGCCTAGTTCATATAAAAGAAAAAAGGGTGGGCAAAAGGCACCTACAAGAAGGAATAAGACACCTGAAGGCAGCAAAAAGCAGAGTCAAGTTCATTTATTAAGCTCATTCTTTTTTTTTTTTTTTTTTTGAGACAGTCTCACTCTGTCACTCAGGCTGGAGTGTAGTGGCATGATCTCGGCTCGCGCAACCTCCACCTCCTGGGTTTAAGCAATTCTCCTGCCCCAGCCTCCTGAGTACATGCGATTACAGGTGCCCACCACCACACCCAGCTAATTTTTTTGTATTTTTGTTTGTTTGTTTGTTTTTAGTAGAGTCAGGGTTTCATCATGTTGGTCAGGCTGGTCTCAAACTCCTGACCTCAAGTGATCTGCCTGCCTCAGCCTCCCAAAGTGCTGAAATTACAGGTGTGAGCCACCAGGCCCAGCCAAGCTCATTCTGTATTATCATGGTGCTTTGATATATAATGTTATATATGATATATATAATAACTATATAAAAATAGATTATATAATAAATTACTTTATATTATTATATTGTTAAATATAATTATATAGAAAATTACAGAATACATATTATAGAACATATATTACATATGATATATATGACATATATGATATATATAATTTATGATATATAATATATACCATTACTTTTAAGTATGTGTTTCTTAGGCTATCTTACAGTGCTTTAACTCTTTGAAGGGTTTATTCTCGGGAGTCAAACATTAGAAACGAAGCATTACCTTTTTAAATATTCCAGACTCTAGAAGTAAGGAACCAAGCGCCTCACTGGTGGTGTGGAAGAACTGGGAATCCCCACAGTGCAGTGGAAATTCCTGGGACTCTCGAACCACATGTCTTCCATCTACTAGCTCCAAAGCTCTGCGAAGAATGGAAACACAGTCATGTCAATACGCTATGAACAATGCCAAAATCTCAAGAAACCCAAAGGCATATTTCTCCATGTACTAATATATTTCCAGTCAGCCCAAATAATGAATCATTCTTCAAAACCTACACAGTGTTGTAGATAATCTGGTGCTCTCATAGCACATTTATAAATCAACCTGGATGACTTCACCCTGTGCCTAACTGAATTCTTTTAAATCCTATGCAGAAAACAAATTAGAGATAGACAGAGGTAGACAGATAACTAGATGAATAGACAGATTTTGGCATGAAAGTAATCTAATTTCATTTTCCAATTTCCTGGTTTTTCTATGTCATGGCTCTTAAGAAATTACAAAAAGAAATTTGTAAGTTTCCTGAACACTGGAAATAAAGTGGGAACTGAATCCCAGTTAGAGACACGATCTAGACTATGCCAGGAAAAAGGAACTGTTCCTAGGATTATAATATTTATCAGATTCAAAAGGAATGGAAACTAATAAAGGCAGACAGAATGTTTTATAGATTCTGATGGTTGCCCACCCCAAAACCGTTTCCTTTATCCAACCCTCCACTGTCCTCCCCCCTCCCCCATACACACTGCCTTTGCTAATAATCCTAAATTTGTTCAACGATTCATCCTCCATATGCCTCAGAGGAAGCTGCTTCCAGCCCCAGTAGTCAGTCAGGATTGCTCTAATCCTGGTGTCCAGTTCCCCTCACCAGTAACTGATTTAGGCAAATGCCCATACATATCTGTCTTGCTGATATTACCACATTGATTGATACCCCCCTAACCCTCTGAAATGTTCATACTTTGCCCTACTTCTCTGGTGCAATCCTGACCAATGAGATGTGAGAGGCGTCTGCTGAAGGAATGGGGGAAAAGGTCTTCTACAAGAAGAAAAAGTTTCCCTTTCCTGCAGGCCAGGGTCATGCCTGCATGTGATGAATATGATAGAACATCTTGGGATCATGTGCGGGATTAGCCTAAGGAGACTAGATTGAGGAAAAAGCAGAGCGGAAATACCTATCTCTTGATTTCTTGAAATGAGCAGCAGAATTACCTATCTCTGGAGTTCTTGTTGTGCTAGATAATAAATGTCCTATTCTTCAAGCCATTTTGACTTGGGTGTTCTTTGTTGTCTGCAGTTGAGCATCATACCTGATCCAAGGTTTGGTAGATTTTCTAAGCACAGGAATAAAGATGCCAGAGCAGAATGAGAGCTTTGAATGAAGAATGCCAGTAAAGTACAAAGAGAACTAAAAATGCAAGACCTCAGCATTTCACAGAAGAAATAGAAGCTGCTTTTGTGGGATTTCTACAATGTTGCAAGGATAAAAAGAGGAATAGAGCAAAGCGTTAACACTTTAGAGGGGCAGGAAGATCTAATCAATATGGTAATATCAGCAAGGGAGATAGAGAATTTGGCATAATTTGTGGAACTCTATTGTGTACTTTTTTTTTTTTTTTTTTTTTTTTTTGAGACAGAGTCTTGCTCTGTCGCCAGGCTGGAGTACAGTGGCATGATCTTGGCTCACTGCAACCTCCACCTCCCGGGTTCAAGTGATTCTCCTGCCTCACCAGCTGGGATTACAGGCATGTGTCACCACGTCCAGCTAATTTTTTTGTATTTTTAGTGGAGATGAGGTTTCACCATGTTAGCCAGGCTAATCTCGAACTCAAAGTGCCAGGATTACAGCATGAGCCACTGTGCTTGGCCCCTGTACATATATTTTTTTAAACCATTATTGTTTGCATTATATAAAATGTAAAGGTATATTAACAGCAATATATTTCTTTTTGTTTTTCCTTTAGTTTCGTACTATGAAAGTAATACTTGTGTATAGTAAAGACAATATATTACGCCACATATAAACACATATAAAAACACATTTCTACCTGTGAGGCTAGTATCTTCTTAGGAATTTAAATACAGTATTTTTGAAGGGAAAGAGAAACACATATAGCTCAGGAGAATTTAAGTAACAACTGAAAAATACCTTAAAGTTGAAATGCTGTCATCGTCTTACCATGAATGTGTCTTACATCAAGACCTATTTTTACTAATTGTTCCAGTGACCCTAAGTTACAGTATTCACCTTGTCCTGCTGCTCACAAATATGCCAAAGCAGCAGCAAACAAGAGAAGACTGCTTGAACAAACAAACAAAGAAGCAGCAAACAAGAGAAGACTATTCCAACCGCTGCGGACTTAACACATTGTCTGCCATTCAAGTACTAACCAGGTCTGACCCTGCTTAGCTTCCGACATCAGACAAGATCAGGTGCATTCAGGGTGGTGTGGCCATAGACTGGACTTACACATTGTAAAAAGTCAACCATGAATGTTAGGCAGTCTGCTCCCCTTAATGTTTTTCCTTTTTGGAAAAACATATGTGCCCATTGACTGACTCCAAGTGACAACAGAGATGAAAGCAATCTACATGTGCTTCCTAAGCTTTGCATTGTCAGAGGCGGACACTCCAAAAAAGACCTATCTCTTCTTCCTAGATACTTATGTATTACATAATTAAAAGCTGGCAAGAGTAGCCTTTTCTATATATTTTGCTCGTGATACAATCCCTGATTAAAACATAGGATCCTTTTGCCTGCAAATAACAGTCCAACTCACAGAAGCCTGATAAAAAAAATATATAATCACATATAAAACAAAAGGGGTAGACTGAGTTGGTTTAACCAGTATATTCCTTTGCTACTGACTTCCGTCATTGCTACAGTTCTAGCTGTCACACAGAGGTATGATAATTCCTTCCTGTGTAACTTGCTTAGAAATGAGGGAAATCTCCTCTAGAAGCCACTTAGCAGGCTTCTTTTCATTCCTGCACTAAACCGATCACCGGACCAAACCCATTAAGGCTGACACCTGAAGGACACTACCGTGCAGAAATTAGGCACCTGAAGAAACTGAGGTTCAATTAGGAAAAAAGGAGAAGGAAGAGGGTAGAAATGGATGTCGACGTGCATTCTATCCTCTCCCTAGCTTTGTCTTAAAATAAGTTCCCCACACTTGCTACACTTTGGGAGAGGTAGAGATGACACATATTTAAGATTGAATTCGAGCTATCAGAGTAGGAACTTTCATAATGTGGGCCTCATAGCGTGCTGAACCCTGTGAACCTGCCTGCCCTCCTGATTTGGAGGGTAAACTAAGTCGATACAGTGTGCTATCCAACAGTCAGTTCTCTATACTTGGGTCACGATCTCCCAGATGGGAGGGTACACATGGCCCTGGGGGAAGGCTTAGTTTTTCAATTTCATTCACTAACAAATGGCACTAATAGTTTTTCAGTGCCTACAGGAGGTGAGGACTATCACAGACAATTCCAGGGAAGGCCCTAGCTTCACCATCATTCTAAAACAGGAACTGCTGAGTATGTGTGGTACACGTAATAACCTCTGCTTCCCTTTGACAGGAGGGGAATGATGGGGTGTTGGCTAAATTCCCTTTCCTCGTGACCCAGACCCAGACAATGCTGCTGTGCACCTGGCCATGGACGCCATGATTTCACAGTTTGCCCCAGGACTTGGTTGGAGGTGAGGCAAGGTCACGGGATGTGTGGGCTGAGAGGGCTTCATAAACAGAGTTCTGCTTCAGGGCAGCTTCTAACCCAGCCCCGGAAACTCGGGCTGTCCCAGGAGCGTGTTCTACTTCCTCTCTAGAATCAGTCACAGGCCTTCTACTCCTAGCAAGCTTACTGGACAAGTTTGTCTCCTGCAACACAACCTTCACAAACTATTACACAGAAGCAATACACTTGAAATCGTGCCAAGAGGTCTCTAAGACCTAAAGGAACTTTATAACACTATCTAACATTCATTCTTTCAGCATTTTCTAGATCTTCCATGATATGTCATATATCAAAGCACACAAAGGTGAACAATTCCACTCTCTGCCCTCAAGGATATTAAGGTCTAGTAGACATAGGGGCTTATCGAATGGGCAGAAATATTTTCAATTCCGAATAATGGTTACCTCTGGAACTACACATAGATAAGTCTCCCTAGCCTAAAAGCCAACCTTAATAAATGTTTGCAACAGGAAAGACGAATTGGAAAGTTTGTTAACTTTTCTTTTCCAAAGGGTAATTTTTTCATTATTATTATTTTAGTTTTTGTGGGTACATAATAGGTTTATATATATATATTTATGAGGTACAAGCAGTCAAAGTATAATAATCACAACATCGACAATGGGTTATCCATCCCCTCAAGCATTTATCCTTTGTGTTACAAACAATCCAATTATACTCTTTTAGTTATTTTGAAAGGTACAATTACATTATTATCACTATAATCACCCCGTTGTGCCATCAAATACTGGGTCTTATTCATTCTTTCTATTCCTTTTGTACCCAAAGGGTTAATTTTAGTTTTACTCCTGACGAGTAGGGTGTAGGTGGTCATAAGAGAGGCTAAGCTTGGCTCCCTGATGAGAAATTTATGTGCCAAAGGAAGCACGGTTTGCTTTGTGAATAGTCACAACTGGTCATTTATTAATGACAATAACGTCTTGGATAAATAACATAAAACAACCGCCAAATGCTATCATATTGGTCTGCAGTCTTAGCAGATGATAATTTATTAATTTGCTAATTATAATCCTTTGTACTTCCTTTTTTTTTTTTTTTTTAGCACAGATATTATACTGCCAGAGAGAAAGTTTCAGTGTTAAGTATGGTACTTGATTTTACTCAGACTTAGAAGTAAGTGGAACATTTGCCAGTTCATTCAATTATGTTTCCTTTTTATTTGGCTTACTTATAAAAACCGGATTGCCCCCTCCCTGGAGATTAAGTTGGTAGCAAAATTAATAATGGCAAGACTGTTTTCCCTTCTCCAAGTTAAAAGAGCCACATGGCTATTCTCAGACAAATCCCAGAGTTGTGAGACCTGGAGCTTATATAAGAAGTGGGCCGGGTGGGGGCGGGGGAGGTGCTCTTTAATAAAAAGAAAAGAGAATCTCTTACTTTCTCAAGATTGACAGTGCTAGGGCCTCTCTGAAGGCCACGAAAGTGGCCCTGATAAATCTACTTCGAGGTTTCCTAATGTTGGTCTACTCCACCAAGTTATTCCTTCAGCATTTAAATATGTGCAGCCTAATATAAGGCAAGTTAAATAAGTTTCTTCAATAATTCTTGGTTTACAGTAATGTACATCCAAAATAATAAAAAGTAGCATAAAAGTTTAGGTTTAACTATAGTTTATTAGTTATAAATTGATGCTGTACTGCCATCTATTGTCTGTCCAAAGAATTATTACTGTGTTCAACTGAGCCTCAGAGTTGTGATTTCAAAGTCACCAAAAGGTGCTTCCACCTGCATTGAATTGAATTATTTCCTCAAGAGAACTTAAGACACCAGATAATAGAACCACTCTTCTGAATTAAGGCATTGGTTGTAAAGCGCATAAGTTTCCTGGCCACAAAGGAAGGAGAAAATTTAATTCACTAACAAACGGCACTAATAGGGTGCACAGTGTTTCTTTATTGCAACTGCTAAATGGTAGACAGCAACCATTTACTGAGCAACCTCTTTCCTGCTAACATTAAACGCAGTATTCGATTACGGACACATACCATCAGATAATGCTAGACCTGAAAAGGCCCCTAGTGGTTACCTGGTTCAGTCACTTCACTGCAGATTTGCAGAGACAGTGTTCCTGAGAAACCACGTGACTGACTGACAGTGTTGAGCCTGCTGGTTACCCATGTATATGGTACTGGAAGCCCAGGCTCACAAAGAGGCATCTAATGACTGTGCGGATAGAGCCATGTAAATCTCTCCCATCTCCAGAAATAAAACAAAACCCCAACATCTATTTCCCTTGGGAAACCAAGGATTTTGGATTTACAGAATGGGTTTCTCCTTTAGAAGCAGTGTTGTCTTCAAATTTATATTTTTCTCAGCTGAATAAAGGATCAAATATAGCAATGTATACACACAGATTTCAGAGTCATACCAGCCTGGCCATTAGCTATGTGATCTTGAGCTAGTTACTTCTTTAAGCCTCACTTTCTTCATCTGCAAAATGGGAGTGATAAATTGTTAAGAGAATTAAATTAGGTAAAACTTGTAAAATGCTTAGCCTGTACTGCCATATAGTAGGTTCTCAATAAGTATCAGCTATTGTAATTATGCATATGAATGTCAATTGACGTTTCCTGAATAATAATTTATAAGGAATTATATAGATGGTACTTTGAGCTAGCATATTTATCAGGCTCGAATATGAAAGGAGAATGTCAGGGTTGGAAGATCCCTTAGAGATAATCTAGTGAGCCAACCATACCATTTTTCAGATGAGTTCATGGAGGCCCAGAGATATTCACTGTTCAAAGTCTCACGGCTAATGACTGACAGAGTTAGGATTAGAGAACCCACCCAACTCCTCACTCAGAGACTAATTTTAAATTCTCAGTAGATGAGTTTTGTGATCACAAAATTCCAAGTTGGATGGGGAAATGAAAACAATTTGCTATGCTCATTCGAAACAAAGCATCCTCAAAGTTATAGGTATGTAAAGAATGCTACATCACTAACCCAAGTATTTCATGTTGCCGATGGTAATAGAATGCAGAAACTCTGCCATCTAGTGGTTGCATAAGAATATCACTCTGCTACTCATCCTTTTTAGCAGTGCTTTCGTAAAAAGTAACACTCCCTGGTCCAGTTAGCCTCTACTTCCTGATTGCATTCACCTTCCTGGGCACTTTGATGGTTTCTGTTTGTTTGTCTGTTTGTTTGTTTTGTTGGTTTTTGTAAAGACGGGGGTCTCCCTGTGTTGCCTAAGCTGGTTTTGAACTCCTAGCCTCAAATGATTGTCTCACCTAAGACTCCCAAAGTGCCAGGATTACAGGTGTGAGCCAGCAAGTCTTTTAAAATGGCAGCCTGAAGGCTGGGAGCCATCTCCCAATGTGCTGTGCGGTGCAGAAATGTCTAAGTTCCCCTCACATCTGACCAGTGGAATGCAAATCATCTCTCCAACAAAGGCTGGAAATGTTTGCCTTAATACTTCTATCTTGTGAAACCGAGGCTTTGGGTGCTACTGAGTCTGTGAAAGTTAAGCAAGGCAGCTCAGGACCACTACTATGTTGACTTTGATCATTTCAGATCACCCCACATGATTAATGAACCATGAAACCCATCCAGAACCAGGCTAGGTTCAAGAAGGTTTGGCTTTATTAGCATTGGTCCCAGAGGAAGAAATGATTTCATTCTGGGCACAAGCAAAGAGAAGCCAAGGTCGAGGACAAAACAACCAGGAGAATTGTTGTGCAAATCCCCAGGAGAACTGAGGAACTGAGGTCTGTGCCTCAAGGAAAGGCTCGAGTTTATCAAGAGTCTTGTGTTTCATACGTGATTGCACATGCTCTCATTTACAGAAGCTGAAGATCATGGCATTTTTTTCAGCTTCTCTTTGTAACAGTCAAGTTGGGCAAGTTTTGTTTTCAGTTGTCAAAATACAAAAGATTTTTTTGATTGCTCGAATTTTCCTTTTAAGGCAATTCAAATTCTTATCATCTAACGGCAGAGAAGAGAAAATGTAGCTTTTATTTTGATAGTGTCTATACTCCCCAAAGAAAGACTAATGATCTTACTAAGCTCGTGGATAACAAATTAATAATGTAAAAGAGGGTATTTTCAATTGTTTTCCTTTGTAGCACCAAACAAAGCTACTGATGATATTACCATGGAGCAGGCAAGGAGGAAAAAGCCTGGCAGAATATGGTTATATTAATGGATACAAAAATACAGTTAGATAGAATGAATAAGATCTAGTATTTGGTAGCATAACAGGTGGCTACAGTCAACACTAATTTATTGTACATTAAAAAATAACTAAAAGAAAATAATTGCATTGTTTGTAACACAAAGGAAGGATAAATGCTTGAGGTGATGGATACCCCATTTACCCTGATGTGATTATTACACATTGCATGCCTGTATCAAAATATCTCATGTACTCTATTACTACATACACTTACTATGTACCCACAAAAACTAAAAATGAAAAAGAAATTATGTGGTTATAGGCACAAGGGTAGAGAAATCATTCTAAAATACCAGGGGCAACTCTGAGGAGTCATCTTTGAGCCCTCCTGCTCCAATCAATCCACCTCTGATCACTCATTAAGGGGTCCTCTGTCATCACATTTGAGCTTGCTTTGAGGGACACTATAAGATGCAGCCACATAGAACTCTTGGTTGGACATATTGCAGGGATGCCGAGAAGGATGTTAGGTACCATCTTACTTAATATCCTTTATACGGATACTGAAGGAAAAGATTTCTCTCATTGTGAAATGCCAAGAAAAGCTTTTCTCTTTCTCACCTCTTCCTTGTCTTTTAGACAATGAGGTCCATGTACTTGATCATGAATCAATTTTAACAATTATACAGAACTTTATGAATGTGTGTTTCTGTAAAGCAATTGTTTCTCTTATCACACTATCATTCTTTTAGTTTTCTGATCTGTATTTATTTGCATTGTTAATTGGATGCAAACTACTGTAAATCTTTTAGAGGAAGAAGTGACAGGGAGGCAGTTATAAATACATGAAAACTGTTTCTTCCACCTCACCAGTATGACATCCATCTACCCTTGTGCATTCCAACCACCACTATCCTACTTCTAAACTTCATTATGTCTTCAATTTAGTAAGAGTCCAGTTATTTTCTGCTACTGAGTCTCTCCTGCAGCCTTTAATCCATTGTAACTTTACAAATAGATTGATCTTCCTGATGTACTGTCGGGTTTGAAAACCATCAGATAGTTCAGCACTGTCTACAGAATAAATCCCTTACTTCATTGTCTAGTATTCAAGTGCTTTCACCTTCTGGACCCAGTCTAACTTTTCAAATGTAGCTCCCCTACACACCCTATATTCCAAGCAATTTTGTTACATTTTAGCTTACTTATCACTGATGGCTCTTTCTCTCATCTCATCTCTCTCTTTTTTTTTTTTTTTTGAGGCAGAGTCTTCACTCTGTCGCCCAGGCTGGAGTGCAGTGGCGCGATCTCGGCTCACTGCAAGCTCCGCCTCCCGGGTCCGCGCCATTCTCCTGCCTCAGCCTCCCAAGTAGCTGGGACTACAGGCGCCCGCCACCGCGCCCGGCTAATTTTTTGTGTTTTAGTAGAGACGGGGTTTCACCGTGTTAGCCAGGATGGTCTCGATCTCCTGACCTCGTGATCCGCCCGCCTCGGCCTCCCAAAGTGCAGGGATTACAGGCGTGAGCCACCGCGCCCGGCCCATCTCATCTCTTTAAGGGGCTCCTGGGTGTGAGTCCCTTTGTTTCTGCCACGGCATATAATAACATCTGTCACATCACAGATGCTCAGTAAGAGTTTACTGGCTGAGTGACTACAAAGCGCTTTCTGCAAAGGTGGTTTGATTCATGAAGATAGCAGCTGCTTGTAGAGCCTGTTGCTATTTATGACTGTTTCAAATAATGTCAATATAAAGCTTTGGTTCAAAAGCACCTCCTCCTAACCACGATAGTTACATGCAAAACTGGTCTGTTGGTTGTCATTTTCCAGAAGTCTGTGGTGATGGCACACACTTTGAAGTTAACTTTATAGCATCTTTAATATGCATCATCTGCCTATTTTGTTTACCTTTGCCCCACCTTAGCTCACTAGTCCAAAACCCATTCCAGCAACAATTAGTAAGAGTCTCTTAAACTCTGGGGTCCCTAAACAACCTGGCACGAAACTCATCTGCCTTAGTTAATCCTTCCAGGCACTCAAATAATTATCTTCATCAATCCTGAGCTTTGAAGGCACTTACACTGCTGCAATCATCATTACTTCATGGCATTTCTAGAAGCAATAAAGTTTCAAGAGAAATTGTGTAACTGTTCCTTGTATCAAACATTTTTTAGCATTTGTTGTATTTTCTGAACTCACAAAAACCTACTTTTCTTATAGATCATATACTCTCAACTTTCTCACAGCTATAATTCAGAGGTTTCAAGGCTCTATTCAATATATTCTTTCATATGGTGGTCAATAAATCTTGACCAGAAGTGAGAATTGAGTCTTTAAAGGTTACTTGCAAGACCTCTAAAACACTCCTACGCATAATAGGGTGCTTACAGTAAATGCCTTTTGATAATAATATAAAACTAAAAGAATAACATTTTCAATATGAGAGTGGGTTTCCTTATCTTTTTTAGTTTTTCAAAATAATTCTTATGGAGGTTCATTTTTTTACATTAATTTTTATAACTGTCAGTTTCATCATGTTCCACTTACTCCATTTCCAAATACCTGCCAGTTGTTTGATGATTAATACAAAATGATCAGTAATTAGTACATAATTCATAATTGTCTGAATCATATATTTGGCTTCTCTTACTCACCTGCACCAGGTGGGTCAACTCCACAAGGGACCAAAGTTGCTTTAAGGCTTCCTAGATACATACATCCTTATGTAGCGACTAGAATTGTCATCAAATACCTAATGAATTAGTTCAATTAACTGGTGTTAATGTTTCAAAAGAGAACTCTAATTTAAAACCATTTCTCATGGAAAATCTTGCGTGTATTAGCAACACATTAGCGATACAGATTTGCTGACTGAAGACAATGGAACAGCTGTGAAGCTGAATCTGAGATGGACTGATATTTATCATCTCAGCTCTCATGAATAGAAACTCTCTAAGGTGCAGACGCAAGCAGAGGGAAGAAGAGATTATCACATCTCTTCTTCCCTCTGATGTGATATGATTCACATCATATCCCTACTCTCCATCTATCCAAACAAAGTTGTCCTTGCAAAGATGCTAGTCACAAGCTC
The DNA here is from genome assembly GCF_008728515.1 of Papio anubis. Classification (NCBI taxonomy): domain Eukaryota; kingdom Metazoa; phylum Chordata; class Mammalia; order Primates; family Cercopithecidae; genus Papio; species Papio anubis. Next base: position 101,803,255 of record NC_044981.1, on the reverse strand, counting down.
CAAATGTCAGCTTCAAATTCCCACCCTAAGGGTATTCCAATACCACTCTAACCTCCTTCTCCCCTCCCTCCACCTCAGACTTCCAGTTGTGGTCAGACAGATCTGTTTGCCCTTCCCATACCTAACACTTGCTTCATTATTTATACATCTTTGCTTGGGTTTTCTGTTAATGCTTTTGCCTCTCCTCTTTGTAATCTTTGGCTATCAAATTCCATCAAGTCTAATTTCAAAATTCACTTCCTCCAAGATTTCTCTGATTGTAATAAATCCTGTATTTCATAAGCCCCGAAAAGTCAATTTCATGTAGCTGAAATATTATACCACAGTAAAAAGAAAAGAACATCATTATGAATCACAGAATTGTTTCAATACTAGTTTTTAAAAAGAACAAGAAAGCAATAAAATGGTGTGAGAAATAATGTTTATTTTTCTCAAGTGTAGATTATTCTTTTTTTAAGAATAGGAATTATTGAGAAACATCAGTTTAATCAGAAAGAGATGGTGGGTGGAGAATTTTTCAGAGGCTATAAGATGACTTTACAGAGCTTTTGTTGTCACCACATGTTGATGATTGTTATTTCTAATTTCACATCAAGATTCATGGCTTTTCCCTTTCCTTCACACAAATGCATCACTAGCTTTACTTTTAGGCTTTACAGCCATCAACTGAGTGATAGTGATTAATAATGGAATGAAAGGAGAAACAAAGAATGGAAAGAAAAAAAGAAAGGGGCTGGGTGCAGTGGCTCACACCTGTAATCCCACCACTTTGGGAGGCCGAGGCGGGTGGATCGCTTGAGCTCAGGGGTTCCAGACCAGCCTGGGCAACATAGTGAAAACCCACCTCTACCAAAAAATACAAAAATTAGCTGGGCATGGTAGTGTGCCTATAATCCCAGCTACTTGGGAGGTTGAGGCAGGAGACTTGCTTGAACCCAGGAGGAGGAGGATGCAGTGAGCTGAGATCACACCACTGCACTCCAGCCTGGGTAACAGAGAGAGACTCTGTCTCAAAGAAAAAAAAGAGAGAGAGAGAGAGAAAGGAAAGTGTTTCAAATAAGGTGAGGATGTGCTTTAAAGGAAGGAAAATTCTATATATGGAAATAATGTAGCTGAGGGGGAGTAGAGGGCAGAAGAAGAGCGGCAGCACAGCAGGTGCACAGCCCTGGAAGGGGAAAGCCACCAGCCCCATGTCTTCCCTGGGCTGGGCGCTGGGACTGCCAGGCTTAGCATGAGTTTCTTGTACAGCTCTTGACACAGAGGACTGAAGGATGTGCAAAACGCAGGGGAGAGAAAGTAAGTGGTTTTGAACTTTGAGGTTGAACATTAAGAAATACCATTTTTGTAGGTCAAAACCAGTCAAATATGGCAATTTCATATAGTTGGACCTAGTATTACTTGGTAAGTGTTCATCTAGGTTTTCCGTGAACATATATCAGTTTCTTAGTTTAATCACAGACTTTTTAGGAGCTAAGAACCATATCACCTTCTGTCTCTATAACCTGTACTCAGTGGGTATAAAACAAATGCTTTTTTTTTTTTTCCAGTCAGGGATGACACAAAACAAGTTTTTTCTTGTGCCACTGGTTGAGGTTTCCAGTACAGAGAGAGTTGAGTCACTAAACCACAGAGCACTCTGTCCCAAGAAAATACTTATTTTGTTTAACAGCATTTTAAATTAGGGAGTGTTATCTCATCAGGTAGAAGGAGGACTCATGAGTCAACAGTCTCTGCACACAGGAGATTTTTATTCCTGCAGTCAAGACGAAGGTAGAAACTTTCACTGTGTGAAAATTGGGCACAATCTAACAGAAAGAACCTCTGTATTCATATTCTTCAGTTAAAAATATCTTCATATTGTCTTTGTACCAAAATTTTAAAAATATTAACAACATTTCAAAAAGGAAACAAACTTGTTTTTTATAAACTGGATAATGGTAGGATATATAAAAATGCTTCTAAAAATGAGAAATTCATAAAATTAAAAAGGAGATAAATAAATTTTATTAAAATTTTCTATTTCGCACATTGTTTAAAATGGAAGAAAAAAGGCTATTGGTATTTTTCCCAGCTTTGACAATTGCTTTTTACTGAAAAGGATCAAAATATTTTATTAGCAAAATTAATTTCCCAATCTGTCATCCATTTTTTTTCTTTAAAAGAAGAGAATCTTAGGTTTTCCTCATTTGGGAAATACTCAAAATGTTTCTCTCTCTCTCTCTTTTCTTTTCTTTTTTTTTTTTCATTTTTTAGTAAATCGAGACCAGGTCTCACTATGTTTCCCAGGCTGGTTTCAAACTCCTGGGCTTAGGCGATCCTCCCACCTTAGCCTCCCAAAGTGTTGGGATTACAGGCATGAGCCACTGCACCTGACCATATTTTTCTCTTGTTACCAAATTTAAGAGTTACAATTTATGTTACTAGACTTTAAATATGAGAAAATCACATAACTGCAATTACTATTGGTTCATTTATTTTTGAAAACCAAAAATATTTGACATCAAACTATTACATGAATCATTCCAATAGATTATTCATTTTGTCCTCTCGCTTTCCTATCAATAGTTTATCTGTTTCACTAGTAGAAAAGGGAAGATATTGATCAACGGAAGAAATACCATGCAAAAACGTTGATTCTCTGCTTAAAAGGTAAGCGTGTTATGGGAAAGCAAAACACATTTGGATTTACTATTTGTTTATAGACGGAGCCACATGCCTGTGACAATGGAGACAGAGATTGGAGTGACGCAGCAGCAAGCCAATGAGAACACCAAGGTTTGCTGGCAGCCATGGGAAGCTAGGAAGAGCAAGGAGGCATCCTTCCCTAGAGCCTTCAGAAGGAGCATGGTCCTGCTGACACTTTGATTTTGGACTTCTAGGCCCCAGACTGTGAGAGAGAAAAAACCGTTGTTTTAAGTGACCATGTTTATGGCAACTTGTAATAGCTACCCCAGGAAACTAATATACCAGGCTACCCCAACGTGAATGTGCATTCTAAAAGACGACTTCAGGAGAGGGCAGTGTTTAACACAGAGATGAAATAATAGGTATTTCTGGCATCAGTAATAACTCAGAGGAAGAGATCTTTTTAGGGACGCTGGCCTTCAGAGTAGTTTTTAAATGAGGCTTGGCCTGTGCCAGTCTCTTTCAGGGAGGTATAGAATGGGCTGTCTCTGAGTAAAGCACTCTACTAAGCCCTCTGGAAGGAAGAAGGATAAATAAAAAGATGTACATGCCCTTTAAAGTCATCCAGGCACTCCAAAGACACCAAAAGTCCCAAGATAAAAAAATGTTGTCTCAGGAACTAAGAAACCTTGAAATAAAATCGAGAAGTACTGAGAGAGAATCTCTGAGCTAAAGAGAACTGTGTATCACTATATCATCCATTCCTTTAAATCTCAGCCAAGTTACACCATATCAAAGATAATTCCTGGTGGCTAAAGAATTAAATGCAAAAACATCAAATCATAAAGATCAGAAGCATATTATGGCATATTAGAAGGGAAGGAAAACAACTTCCTAAGAGTAAAAGCAATGAGAGAAATAAAAAAGAAAGGCTAGGTGCAGTAGCTCATGCCTATAATCCTAGGACTTTGGGAGGACAAGGCAGGAGGATCAATTGAGCCCATGAGTTCAAAACCAGCCTGGGCAACATAGCAACCCCGTTTCTACAAAACAAACAAAAATCAGCTGAGTGTGATGGTGCCTGCCAGTAGTCCTAGCTACTCAGGAGGCTGGGGCAGGAGGATTGCTTGAGCCCAGGAATTTGAGGTTACAGTGAGCAAACATTGTACCACTGCATTTCAGCAGCCTGGGTGACAGAGCGAGATGCTAGCTCTTAAAAAAAAAAGAAGAAGAAGAAGAAGAAGAAGAAGAAGAAGAAGAAGAAAGAGAAAAGAAGAAGAAAAACATTCGTAGTTTTGCTATGCAAAAATAAAATCTCCATACACTAAAAAATTAAAGGCAATAACAAGCCAGGCAAATACTTTCAACAAATATACCTGATGATTAGTTAAGAGCCATACTAAAGAAACCATATAAAGATATAAGAAAAATATTAGCAAACCCAATGAGTGAACAAGGGAAATGAAAAAATAAAGCCTTTGAAGAAATAAAGGGTTAATGAAAATATTTTCCCAACTTCACTATATGCAAATTAAAGTAACAATAGGACACAATTTTATTTGTTTTGTATTTAGAGAAGGGGGTCTCTCTGTTGCCTAGGCTAGAGTGCAGTGGTTATTCATAGGTGTAATTATAGTACACTGCAGTCTCAAACTCCTGGCCTCAAGCGATCCTCCTGCCTCAGCCTCCCAAACAGTTGGGACTACAGGTGTGCACCACTACACCTGGCTCAGGATACAATTTTAAAATTGATAATGTTCAATGGTTCAACATACTATGGGGGGGGGGGTTATATTAATTGCTACAGTCTTTTAGTAAGCAATTTATTCATACTTATCAAGAGACTTAAAATGCTCCTATACCTATCCCCTATAACTCTACTTTTAGGAAATGATTTGAAGGAAATAATTTTCAAAGCATTCAAAGATCTATTTACAATGATGCTTATAGTAATATTATTTACGACAACAAAATTTGCAAACAACTCAACCCATTCAAGTAGTGACTAAGTAAATTATTGCATATCCATATTATGGAATGCCATTTACCCTTTAAGTCATAGGGGCAAAGCTTGTGATATAACGGTAAGTAGAAAAGTAGAATAAGAGATTGCATGTCAACTATGTTACATATCTAAGAGCATACTGAAAGGAAAAACACTAAAATCTGAAGAGGTATTATCTCTGACTAGTTGGATCATGAGTGATTTCTATTCTTTCTGTATTTTCCAAAATTGACATTCATTCTCTTATAATAAGAAAAACATTTAATAAAAATGTTTTAAAACTCCTAATAGGTTCCTCAGGGAAGTTTAAATAAAGATTTTGAGTGGCAGTAATAGAAGGTAAAACTCCGATGATGGAATAGAGACCTTTTTACATAATTTAATAAAACATTAATGCATAGATTTTGCCTGCCAGTCTCAATTTCTTTTTCCCAATTTCTTAAGCCAATAATTCCCAATCTAGATCTTGGAATACTTCACAAATTTTTTCTTGGATGGTTTCCAAGACACCATTTGTTTTTAAAATTTGCAAGGGCTGGGCATGGTGGCTCACACCTGTAATCCCAGCACTTTGGGAGGCCAAAGTGCTTAGGGTCAGGAATTAAGAGACCAGCCTGGCCAACATAGTGAAACCCCATTTCTACGAAAAATACAAAAATTAGCTGGGCATGGTGGCAGACTGAGGCAGGAGAATCACTCGACCTCCTGGAGGCGGAGGTTGCAGTGGGCCAAGATCACGCCACTGCACTCCAGCCTGAGTGACAGGATGAGACTCCATCTCAAAAATAAATAAATAAAATTAATTAATTAATTAATTAAATTTGCAAGGAAAACAATACTGCAGAGAAATTCACCCTGAATAATGCAGCCAACATCTGTTTTGACACTTGTCAGATAATTGAAAAGCAATCTTTACAAATGATTGTAATGTAATTTTGTAGGTTGGGGGTAGTGACTCATGTGTGTAATTCTAGAACTTTGGAAGGCCAAGGCAGGAGTATCACTTCAGCCCAGGAGTTCAAGATCAACTTGGGCAACACAGTGAGGCCCTATTGCTACAAAAATTTAAAACATTAGTCAGGTGTGGTGGCCCCTGTAGTCCTGGCTACTTGGGAGGCTCAGGTGGGAGGAGGATGGCTTGGGCTGAGGAATTTGAGGCTGTAGTAAGCTATGATCACACCATCCTGGTTGACAGAGGGAGACCTTGTCTCTAAAATAATAATAATAATAATAATAACTTTGTAGTGCTGGCAGCTAGATTGAGGTGTGGGACCGGAGAACACAGAAATTAACAGGAGAATGTCTTTGTTTTGTTTTGTTTCCTGTTGTGCATCATTTCAAAATCATTTACTCTACCTAAACAGGGGACAGGGAACAAATAATGAAGGGGCACCCTGATTCTATTCATTGTTTGGTTTTTCAGTGATCTATATCTTTTCATTTACCCTACAGCTTCTTTTTGTTAGCCATACACATTTTACAGAACAAACCAACAAATCCATCAACTGAAACTGGTAGAGATTTACAAGTAAATCTTTTCCCTTGCAAACTGATCCAGGATAAAATCTTCTAGTTTATTATCCCCTAGTTTTTATTTTACATCGGGGATTAGCACACTAAGGCCTGCAGGCCAACTCTGGCACACCACCTGTTTTTGTAGATAGAGTTTTATCGGAAGAGCCACATTGCAATTGTAATACAGCCGTGTCCATGGCTGCTTTAGTGCTACAATGGGAGAAAGTTGAGCAGTTGCAATAGAGACTGCGTGGCTGACAGGGCCTAAAATACTTACCACCTAGACCTTTAGAGTAAAAGTTTGCCAACCTCTGTTTTAGGAGTCTAGAGGTTTGCTTAACACAGTGTCTTCTTTTTGCACTTTTATAACCTTCACTGAAGAGGAATAAGCACTCCTAAAACTCTAATTGGTATTATCAGATAATTGTATTACAACTCAAGCTCAAGTTTATCCAATCCTGGATAAACTTAAAGACAGGAAAAAATTGCCCACAGTCTTAAATGCAGTTCAAAATCTGAATAATTCTTAAATTTACTTACTTTTTTTTTGACTACTGTTGTAGCTATCCTCCAAAACATCCCACATGCTCCTCACCTCCTGGTATTTACGCCTGTGTCCTCTCTTATACAAAGTGGTGATACCTCACTTCCAAGACTAGGTAATAACAGTGTGTCCTCTTTCTCCTTTCTCTCTCTCTCTTTCTTTCTTTCTCTTTGTCTCTCAATCTCTCTCTCTCTGATACATCATTTTCTCTGGGCCTCCAGCCAATAGCCAGTGAGGAACTGAGACCTCCTGATAACAGCCTCATGTGCGAACCTGGAAATGGATCTTCCAGTCCCAGTCAAACCTTCAGATGCCTACAGCCCTGGTTGACAGCTTGACGGCAACCTAAGAGAGAACCTGAACTGCAACCAATCAGCTAAGCGGCTCCTAAATTCTTGACCTGCCCAAACTGAGAGATAATGAATGTTCGTTGTTTTGTTTCAAGACACTAAATTTTGGGGTAATTTGTTACATGGCAATAGAAAATTAGTGTCTTTACCTCTGTCACTACTACTGCATATATATATGTATGTATGTGTATGTTTATATATATATATTTCCCAGTTTCTAGCAATGAAAAGCAAACAAAAACTGTCAGATGCAATCTTTTCCTTCAAATGAATTGTAAATTAGATCTAGCCCAGGTCTCAGCCCCAGAAATGTCATGAACTTCAAACCAACTGGAGACTTTCCTCTATATTATAACAATTCCAATATCAGCCATTAAAGCAGGTCTCAATGACTCCATTCTATTGCTACAGTGACACTAGTCAAAGAATTAAATCCCAGATAATATGGAGGTACTGCAATCAACACAACATTCACCCCAGGAGGGCTATTAGGATGTTTTACAAAGAATGTATAAAGCCCGGGAGTTTAATGGAGGGGCCTCAAAGGCCGAATCATGGGTTAAGGAGGACAGGCGGAGGTGTGCGTGGTGAACACATTCCCAAGAGTCTACCAGAGAACTCCATTTTTTTGCACCTGTTTAGCAGAGCCCAGGTACATTCACCAGCTCCTATGTTTGGGTTAGAGATTTGCACCCTTAACTCTCAATTGTTCAAGCCCTCCAATAACCTACTGATTTCCCCTGGAACATACTTAACTCCTTGCGGGGTAGGTACTGGGTCATCTTTCATCTTTGTACCTACAACAGCTTGTACAACAATGAATTCACATAGAAGGCCCTCAACAGATGTCTGAGAAGGGATAGAAGGGAGGAAAGGAGAAAGGGAGTGAAGAGCAGGTTTGAAGTACAATAGGGTTTTCTTCCAACTACATAATCTATTGTATTGCAAACTATTTCAAACAAAGTTGTATAATTTCTCTTGATGGACCTCCTTCCATTGAAAATTTCTGAAGTGAGCAAAGTCATGCAGAAAACATTAATGAAAGTACAAAGTAGGGTGGAAAACTCCTCCGCGTTGACAGTGATTCATCTCCCAAGGAATCTAGGTTATGAGGTACAATTAAGAGTTGTTATTTGAATATTTCACTCTCAAAGAGCTTCAAGACACAAGAGGCATTTAGAAGACAGCAATGATTTTTGCCACGCTAGAATTAATATTCTGGTCTTTAAGTATATAGTCAGTTTTTAGAGCATTGTTTTCAGTAAAACAGGGACCTACCCACAAGCACTTATAATTGAACTGATGCCTAAGTAAACAATGTAAAGAAACCCCTCCATGTCAACACAGCCTTGTGGGTGGCAAATTCACCATGTCATTTGCATCTGATGATGATATCTGGTTCTATGAAGCCAGAGTGGGCCCATACCAGATGTTAGCCTTGATAGAATTCCCTGGGAGCCAGCTGGCCCTCTGTAGGGTAGGTGCTGTAGGGTACAGAAACATTCCAAAGGGCCCCTTGTCACTTCTGCAGGCAAGTCCCATGACAAACGACTTAGGGTGTTCAATAACAAAAATACAGCACACTACAAAACAGCATGGCCATTCCTGCATGTATTTTTCCCCGCTCATAGGGTAGTCTGTCCACCTACAGGTAGAATAATTAAGTCAATAAAACAGAATACAGTGACGTTTTTTCAGATTGGTGCATTTGTTTAACTGGAACAAGCAAGTTATTTGCCCATCTAGGTTTATAATCTCCTCATCTTTTTTTTTGAGATGAAGTTTCGCTCTGTCACCCAGGCTGGAGTGCAGTGGGGCAATCTCAGCTCACTGCAAGCTCCACCTCCCGGGTTCACGCCATTCTCCTGCCTCAGCCTCCCCAGTAGCTGGGACTACAGGCGCCCGACACCACACCCGGCTAATTTTGGTATTTTTAGTAGAAACGGGGTTTCACTGTGTTAGCCAGAATGGTCTCAGTTTCCTGACCTTGTGATCCGCCCGGCTCGGCCTCCCAAAGTGCTGGGATTACAGGGTTGAGCGACGGCACCCGGCTTTTTTTTTTTTCTTTCAACTTTTATTTTAGAATTAGGGGAATTGAGCAGGCTTTTCCCAAAGGCATATCGCGTGGTGCTGAATTATCTCCTCATCTTACAGTGTAACTCAGACATCATTCTCAAGATGGCTTAGAATCTAAATGCTTTAGTTTAAAAAGACTGTGTGAAGAAAGAATCTGCACTAAATGAAAGATTAAAGTGTCCAGCTAAGAATGTACTTATATCATATTTAAGCAGGTTGTTGACTATTTTGAGAGAGGTTTATTCCAAAGTGGGGTTTAGGAGACTACATGGCAGAGGACTAAATGAATTCATTTTTAGGAGGCTATGGTAACTTGTCTCCAAAGACAGTCCCTACACCGGGTTTGGGAATCACTTGAGGTCAGGAGTTTGAGACCAGCCTGGCTGACATGGTGAAACCCCATCTCCACTAAAAATACAAAAATAAGCCAGGCATGGTGGTGCACACCTGTAGTCCCAGCTACTCGGGAGGCTGAGGCATGACAATCACTTGAACCCGAGAGGCGGAGGTTGCAGTGAGCCAAGATCATGCCATTGCACTGCAGCCTGGGTGACAGAGTGAGACTCCGTCTCAAAACAAAAACAAAAACAAAAACAAAAACAAAGACAGTTCCGACCGTTGCCCCCTCTGTAATGCATGATGCTCTTCACATTGAAGCATAGTTATTTTCCTCTCCTGAGCTGCGTGTAAGAGGTGCAGCTACCGAGCTACAGACGCCTCATGGAGAAGGAAAGGCCATGAGATAATATGGGAAGAAACTTTGAACCCAACAGACAACAAGAACTGAGGCCCCATACATGTGACCTGGGTGGAGTGGCTCAACCAGCTCCCACCATTCAAGCCACCCTAGCTGATTCACCAGGCATGTGACTGAAGGAGCCACGTTACACGTTCCCACCTCAGAAAGCCCCAGATGCACAGAATCATTACACACAATAAAGAATCATTATTTTAGTTCACCAAATTTGGGGGTAGATGTAATGCAGCAATAGATAACCAAAGCAGGCTAAAGTCATATAGCCCTGTGCTAAAATCCTTTTGCTTTTTTTGTTTGTTTGTTTTTGAGACACGGTCTTGCTCTGTTGCCCAGGTTGGAGTGTAGTGGCACCATCATGGCTCACGGCAGCCTCAGCCTCCCAAGTAGCTGAGATCACAGGCATGAGCCACCATACCCAGCTAATTTTTAAATTTTTTTTGTAGAGACAGGGGTTTCGCTATGTTGCCCAGGCTGGTTTCAAACTCTGGGACTCAGGTGATCCTTCTGCCTTGGCCTCCCAGAGTGCTGGGATTTACAGGCCTGAGCCACCACACCCAGCCTAAAATCCATTTTTCATAAAGATATTACATTGGGTCATTTCTTATGAAAATCATTCATAGAAAATCCAGTTGTTGTAAGTGTTTATTAGGAGAAACCTGAAATCTAAATATATTTTAGAAATGATGGATAGATTAAAAGAAGATTAAAAAAAATAATATGTAATATATTTCTGAATTGATCTTTTACTATTTTAAATGAACAGGGCAGTAGGAAAGGGCAAATAAAGAATCAACTCAAAAGTACTAAGCACCTTGACAATTTTAGTTTAATAGTAATAACTACATTTTATCCAGTGATTGCTATAGCCCCAGCACTGTGCTAAGTATGCACTTTACATCTGTTACCTCATTTAATCCTCACAACAAACCTGTGAGATAGGTGTTATTACTGGCATTTTATGCATAGGAAGAAACTGAGGCTAAAAGAGGTTAAGTAATGGGCCTACAGTCACACAGGAAGTTGTGGAGCTGGGATCTGAACCCGACCAGCATGATCTGAAAGCTGTTTAACTATTTACTGTAGTATAAGGCCTCCACCTTTAATAATAAAATGGTTTCATTATTCGGTTACTTTCATGCTTAGAAAGGAATATATCTCACAGCAATAATAGCTAAAAATAAAAGCCATATTTTGGTCTACAGTAAGTGACTTAAAGTGTTTTGTATGCAACTTGGCATACTTTTGTATTTAAACTATGGTATTTGGCCAGTCTCATCTCATGCCACATGGTTCCTCTGAATTTTATATATATATATGGATGTAGGAGAAATTCCCATATACAGCATGGACATTTTCCTTTTGTTAGTTTATTTTATAGTCCCTAAAAGAGTATTTGTTTTATAAAAGGGAGAACTGAGGCACAATCATCTCATTCCAATGGTTTATCCAGATCAACCCTCCCCTTACTCAAGCACATGTTATCCTTTCATTATTCAGAGAGGGCATAGCCCTGATTAGCAAGGCTAATCAACGATATGTTCCACATAGAGATAGAAAATAGAAGGAAATGAAAGGAAAATAATTTTGCCAAAGGGTAAAATTTTCAGGTCATCAACTCTGCCAGCCTTACAGATTGGTTTTATCCATTTCAAAGAGTCTAAAACTATAAAAATCTCCACAAAGAGAAGTTGTTCTAATACCAAGTGAACAGCTGGCTTGGGTTGTTTCTAGAACCTCAATGAGCAACTTGCATTCACAAAAGATCAAGGGAAAGGATACTCTGACTTATCTGATAACAAGTTGGAGAAGACGCCTCAACTGAGGACAACTGATCTGTTACTTCCACAAAGCTCCTTCACAGGCTAGAATTTGGGGTGATGCTTTGATGCACGGAAAGGACAATGAACTGAAGGACTGAAACACCTGCCTTATGCCAAATATTTTCTTTGTGTTCCTACAGTAAAAGGAGAACCTGATGTGGTATCAGAAGACCTTACATAAATGCTAACTCTGCCATATCTAACTGTATCATCTGAGGCAAGATACTTTCTCTTGGACTTTAAGATTCTTCACCTGTAGAATAAGGATGACCATACAACTCAACACAGGGTTGTTAGAGGAATTAAATGGGATAGTACCTGTGATTGTACTTTGTCAACTGCAAATCTCCTTACAAATGTTAATTCTTATAAGTTTCCCAGAAACATTTTACGATATATCACATGAGTATACTGCCTTCAACTTTCCAAAGAAAATATAGCAGATCTGAGAGTCTAAAGAAGTCAGTTTAAAAAGAAGAAAAGAAAAAGTAAAATATACCAGATATTATTATCCATCATATTGGTTGTTTACATAAGACATAAAAAAGTGAGAAGAGTGGAGATATTTAATTTTTAACACCTGACCAATTTCTAATACACTATGTCCAATTCAATGGAAATATTCATTAATTCTTTCAACAAAAAAAATTTTTGTGTGACTTACCACAGTGAATAAAATGCCCTCAGGGAGCTTACTTTTGAATGAGAGAGACATAGAATAAACACAAAAGGAAGCTAATATTAATTATAGTGTCAAGTATTGATAAGTTCTACAAAGAAAAATGAAGTGGCTTCAGAGGATAAAGTGATGGAAGGTACTGTCTTAAGGGCAGTTGAACAGAGGTCTCTCAGGAGGAAAATGTTTGAACAGAGACTTAAATAATGTGAGGAGGATGAGCCAAGCACACAGCTGGGGAAGAGCATTACCATACAGAGGGAATAGCAAGCACACAGGCTTGAGCTTAATGTGGTCCAGAAAGTGAAAAAGGCCGAATGTGCCCAGGAGGGCTGCGAGAGGCAGACAGAGGCAGGAGGTGATGCAGTTTTAGGGACCAGGCCATAAGCCAGGTAGCTACGGGTTTTATTCTGAGTGTAATGAGGAAGCACTGAAGGGTTGTGAGCAGGAGGAAAACACCATTACATTTAGGTTTTTCAAGAATCCCTCTGGGGGGAAAATGTTTTTTAATTAAAAAAAAAAAAAAAAAAAAAGAATCTCTCTGGCTATTACGTAGAGAATTGACTTTAGTGGGGAGAGTGAGCAGCAGGAAACAAAAAAGGAAGACTACAAAGGCTGCTCTTTGAATAATCCAAGCTAGACATCACAGAAGAATGGACTAAGATGATAGCAGCTGGGAATGAGCTAAGAAGTGTGGTCAGATTCTAGACATATGTTAATGATAGAATGATACTGACAGATTGAAGGTGGGGTGTAAGAGGAAGAACGGTTTCCAGGATGATTCCAAGATTTGGAGGCCTGAAATACTGAATTATTTAGATTTACTGAGATAGGGAACATTCAGGAAGGAGCAGGTTTGGGGAGAGAATTAATCAACAGTTGGATTTTGGAACTGTTATTTAATATATTACAAAAGCATATTAGACGTTCAAGTCAAGAGGCTGGGAAGGCTGTTGGATACATGTGTCTGGGATGCAGAGAGAGTTGGATACTGGAGATATAAATGTGGAGTCAGAATCATAGAGATGATTTAAAGCTGTGAGTCTAGAAAGCTCACCTGGAAAGTAAATGCAGAGAGAAAGGAGCTCCAAGAACTGAGCCCTGAGGCCCTTCCACATTTAAAAGTTGGGAAGAGGAGGAATAACCAGCAGAAGAGGCAAAAAGAGAGTTCATGGAGATAGGAGGAAAGTGAGCAGGGCCTAGTGTCATAGGACGCCAGTGAAAAAAGGAAACCTGCAGGTGTTGCGAGATGTTGCTGATAATTTGAGTAAAAGGAGGTCTAAGAATGAATTACTGAATTTGGCAGCATGGAAGTAAATGACAGCCCCTAAACCTGACGTTTCCTTCCACGTGGAAGGAATTCTTTCAGGCGACTCCTAGTCCCTCTTCTCACTCTGCCTCTGTGGAGACAGTGACTTCTCTGGTTGATAAATGTGGGTAGAATTAATGAGCATGCCTGGTGCATTCTTCCTCCTTTTAGGAGCCAGCTGCGTGCAGGGAACACGCAGGCATTCTTCTCTGCTTCTCCAGGGGCAGACTCTGCCCACTGGGGACACCTGAGCTCTCCTAATCTGTCTAGAACCCAGGCAAGAAAATAGTGTTATTCTGATGTTGACTGTGGGTTTGAAAAAAAGAAAAGAGTGTTATTAATTAGGCATTCCTTTGAGACCTCAAGACCCTCATAGACTGTTTCAGAGGAGCCCAATTGGAGTGGGTTCCAATCAGAAAGGGGAAGAAAGTGGGATAAGAGGAAATGAAAATAGCAAAGTATAAACACTCTTCTGTGGTTTTTTTTTCTCTGTAAAGAGGATCAGATAAATGAGTGGCTGTGGGGTCTAGGAAAGCGTGTGTGTGTGTGTTTAAGATACATGATATTACAGCACATCCATATGTTGATAGGAATGACCCAGAAGAGAAAGGAAGAATAATGACTCGGGAAGGAGGGAACTTTGAGTAGGTAAGAGGGGATGGGGTCAGGAGCAAAAGTGAAAGGCTTGACTTAGACATGAACATGGACATCCACAGCAATAGGAGAAAAGTTGAGGACATGAGTACAGATGAAGACAAGTTGGTAGTGGGTGTGGGATTCTATATGATAGATTTCGTTTTCTCAGAATAAAAAGCGAGGGCATCAGCTGAGATGGGGAGTGATGTTTAAAGTTTTGAGGAGAGATGAAGAGAATGGAGAATAAAAGACGTGAGGAAATACAGTAGGATTTGCCGGGTCAGCACCTAGGGCCCACACAGCATATGTGCTCATAAATTTAAAGTGAAACTGGCTGGGCACGGTGGCTCATACCTGTAATCCCAGCACTTTGGGAGGCTGAGGCAGGTGGATCACCTGAGGTCAGGAGTTCAAGACTGGCCTGGCCAACTGGTGAAACCCTGTCTCTATTAAAATATAAAAATTAGCCGGGTGTGGTGGCACACACCTGTAATCCCAGCTACTCAGGAGGCTGAGGCAGGAGAATTGCTTGAACCTGGGAGGCAGAGGTTGCAGTGAGCTGAGATCACACCATTGCACTCCAGCCTGGGTGACAAGAGTGAAACTCTGTCTCATAAATAAATAAATAAACAAGTAAATAATAAAGTGAAACCAGTCAACATAGTTGTGACCTTTTCTCCAGTCACATTGCGTTAGAAAGTGTATTTAGTTAGAGAGCTGCCTATGTCAGTATTGGAATTTTCCCAGATGACTATAAAAGATAGGGGGTGAGGGAGCTGAGGCTGTGTGCAAAGGCATGATGATAATGGACCAAAAACCCTACACTGAAGGGAGTTAGCTGCAACCATAGAACGTCAAGGAGTAGGATAAATTGAGGTTTTGGAAGTCGTAAAATTGCTGGCAATGACAAGACAACAGTGAGTGTGGCAGAGGTGGGACAGGCAGCAAAACTGAGAAGCAAAGGTGCAAGGATGGGTCCTCTACTTGGATACTGAAATCACTGCCAGCAGAGCTGGAAGGAGAGAGGGTGGCTCAGGTGTTACTCCTCATTGAATGAGGGGCAGCACTCAGGAGGACTAGAGTGTAGCAAGGATGGCATGTATCCCCAAGGGGCTGAGGAGGCAGACAGAACAAGGGTCTGGAAAGAGCCAGGAGGAGCAAGGAAAATACCTCTTACTCCACTGGGTGAGAGGTAGAACTGACAAAGGAAAGATGGCCAGTGCTGGTGCTGATGAGGGAGGCAAGAAAGGTAACATCCTCAGGGGAGGTCCAGGTTTTGCTCAGAGAAAGGAGGCACCTCAGAGAGTCTGGGGGATTTTCCTGATGATGCACCCCAAGTTCCAGAGAACACAGTGGAAGGCCTTGGGGGTGAGGCAGAGGTGAGGAGTCTCCAGAAAGTATAGGGTGAAGATGCCAATGACAAGAAGTGACCAGAGAGGCTGGACTTCTGTGGTGACAGGCAGACAGGACTGGTGGTATTAGTCCTGATGGTCTCTTAAGAGGAGGTTGGTAGGCTGGGCGCATTGGCTCACGCCTGTAATCTCAGCACTTTGGGAGGCCAAGGTGGGTGGATTGCCTGAGGTCAGGAGTTTGAGACTAGCCTGGCAAACATGGTGAAACCCCGTCTCTACTAATAATACCAAAATTAGCTGGGCGTGGTGGTGGGTGCCTGTAATCTCAGCTACTCGGGAGGCTGAGGCAGCAGATTCAGTTGAACCCGGGAGGTGGAGGCTGCAGTGAGCCGAGATTGCACCATTTCACTCTGGCCTGGGTGACAAGAGTAAAAATTGTCTTAAAAAAAAGAGGTGGTGGGTAATCAGTTCTCACAGCAGCGTCCTTCTGGGGCTGGTCCTCCAGGCCATATGCAGTAGGGAGGGAGGATGAGTAAAATGGTCATGTCATGTGAGTAAAATGGTCTTGTGTCATCATTAGGTTTTTATTGAAATATACATTGTTAATAACGTTTGTATTTTTGCTTGAAAGCTTAGGAAAAGTCAATTGAGTAACTATCCTTCAAAGAGGGTGCCAAATAGGAGAAAAAAATACATTTTACTATGGGGTCCTAGAAAGATAGTTTGGATATGAAATTTGATAAACCAAATATTACATATAGGATTTGCTAGTTAAAAGAAGTTAAATTACTTCAAAAAGTGGATACCCTTTGCAATGCAAACAATCCTTTGCTTTGTTTCTAATATTTTGCCTTTTATACATTAGGTTATTTTAAATCATGAGAGAGAGAGAAGGAAAGGAGGGAGAGTCTGGGCGCGGTGGCTCACACCTGTAATCCCAGCACTTTGGGAGGCCGAGGTGAGGAGATTGCTTGAGCCCAGGAGTTCAAGACCAGCCTGGGCAACATGGCAAAACCCCGTCTCTATAAAAATTACAAAAATTAGCCAGGCATAGTGGTGTGGGCCTGTAGTTCCACCTACTGAGGGGCTGAGGCAGGAGGAATCACTTGAACCCAGGATATTGAGGCTGCACTGAGCCGTGATCATACCATTGCATTCCAACCTTGGTGACAGATGAGAACTTGTCTCAGGAAAAAAAAAAAAAAAAAAACAGGAGGGAGAACTGAGGACTGGAGAGCTGGAGGAGAAGAGGAGATTTAAAAAGTAAAAGTGAATTAAATCCTTTAGTATTTAAAAAACCTCCATAGTTCAACTGGAAAAGTTCACTAGAGCCAAACTTACATCATTCTAGTGCTTCAGTGCATCTCTTGTACTGACATAAATAGCATAAATGTTATGCTTATATCTATAACACAGGTAAAAATGTTTCTGCTGCAGTTTTACATGGAAATTGCTCTACAGATCAAACTTTTTAATTTACAGAATTAATCTAAGAAAGATAAAGGAGTTTTTTTGTTTTTTTTTTTTTTTTTTTTTTTTTAATTCTGTGACTCTAGCCAATGCAAAGGGAGATTTTAAAGTTGAATGATTGAACTGTGGATGCCAACTGTGGAAGGTAACTTAGCAAAACGTATTGTTATGAAAAAGTTTTATTGATAGCAAAAAAAAAAAAAACAAAAACAACTCTAGCACTTACTTTGATGAGGCAAGTTTCTTTTAGTCTGCAGGTAATACTAATCCTGCTACTATTTCAACCCAACTGTGATTCTCTAAAGTCAATTCATTATTTTCTGTAGATCAAGGGGTCATTCATTAAAAGGTAAATGGATTCTTTCCATAACACCAAGAAGTAACTACATCAAGACAGCAAATTACCAAATGGTGGTCTGATATCCTCCAAGACTACAGGAGCAATTCACTTCCAGAGTATTTTAATCACTATCCATCTCCGAAGGCCTTTAAAAAGTAGCCACTTTTTTTTTTTAAATTTTTTTTTTATTATTATTATACTTTAAGTTCTAGGGTACATGTGCATAACGTGCAGGTTTGTTACATATGTATACTTGTGCCATGTTGCTGTGCTGCACCCATCAACTTGTCAGCACCCATCACTTTTAACCTACTTTTCCATCACAACATCACTTCTAAAATGAAGTTCCTGAAAAGAGTGATAATGTGACTCACACTAGTTTTGGGCGCCTAATCATGCTCCCACGGTGCCTTGTTGATCGCATTATCACTTCCTTATCCAGCTGTTGATTCAGTCCCATTACTTGAAAAGAACCCCTTAAGAGTAGGAACCATCTTTCAACATCCCCCAAATAAACATTATGGAATGAGTGAGTAAATGAAGGCATGCAACATGAATTGTCCCAAGTCACAGTAGCAGAAGATGATGAAATATGTGTTTTAAAATTCTTGAACAAATAGGTCAGATGTGGTGGCCCACACCTGTAATCCCAGCACTTTGGGACGCTGGGGCGGGAGGATTGCTTGAGGCCAGAAGTTCAATATCAGCCTGGGCAACATGGTGAAACCACCTCTCCAAAAAAAAAAAAAAAAAAAAAATGCAAAAATTAGCTGGGCATGGTGGCTCATGCCTGTGGTTCCAGCTACTCGGGAGGCTGAGGTGGCAGGATCACCTGAGCTTGGGGAGGTCAAGACTGCAGTGAGACACGATGGTGCCACTGCACTCCAGCGTAGGTGACCGAATGAGACCCTGTCTCAAAATAAATAAATAAACAAATAGAAAACAAACAAAACCCTATTGGGATTTTGATTAGAAAGGCATTAAACCAAGATCCCTGCACTCAAGAATTTACCCACCACTTGGTCATGTGAAGACTAAGTTCTAACAGGATTGTGGCCATAAAGGAAATATGTGTGGATAGGCTGCAGGAATCCAAAAGGGAGTCACCAATTCTAATGAGAAAAGGTCAGAAAAAAAACCCCACAAACTGACATCAAGGCCCAGAACACTGAAAGAAAGCTGAATCTGGGGTTGATATGGTTTGGCTCTGTGTCCCCACCCAAATCTCATCTTGTAGCTCCCATAATTCCCATGTGTTGTGGGAGGGACCTGGTGGGAGATGACTGAATCACGGGGGCGGGTCTTTCCCATGCTGTTCTCGTGATAGTGAGTGGGTCTCAGGAGATCTGATGGTTTTAAAAATGGGAGTTTCCTTGCACAGCTCTTTTTTTTGCCTGCCGCCATCCACATAAGACGTGACTTGCTCCTCCTTGCCTTCCACCATGACTGTGAGGTTTCCCCAGTCACGTGGAACTGTGAGTTCTCCATTAAACCTCTTTCCTTTGTAAATTGCCCAGTCTCGGGTTATGTCTTTATCAGCAGCACGAAAATGGACTAATACAGGTGTGGATGCCAAAAATGGACAAGGTGAGAGCAGAAAGAAACCATAGGAATGTTGAGATCCTAGCCCATAGGTTAACAGGACAAGACTGAGTCACATCCGAGGCAGGGTCCAAATGACATTCATGCAAAGCCCTCCCTTTTGGAGGGCTTCATGAAGAGGCCATACTCTCTAGGCTCAGCTCTAGTGGTACTAAAAGCATTCTGAACCCAAATTCCTGAAGAGAGTATCCAGATAGAGTCCTCAACCATCTTGAACTCAACATACATAAAACACTGTGGTTTCCACCACCCCATCTTCCCCACTGCCAAAAATGATTTTACATGAAGTTCTGTCAAGGGCATGGCAAGGGTAATGCATCACCCAGACTTGAAACCTTGGAGCTGCTTTCCACTCTTCTATTCCCGTGCCACTCACATCCAGCCAACTGCTGCCTCATGATTCTCCCTCCATTCTTATGCTCATATCTGACTCTTATTTTCCACTGCCTTTGTTGCCTCTTAAATCCAGGATCTTATACCCTGAGGCCTGAATAGTAACAATCATCTCCTCTGTTCACCTTCCTGGGCCTCAAGTGCACTGCACTCCAGTTCTCCTGAGTGTGTTGATTGCCTCAGATTCTCAGAGTGGGATGGCTTCCTGTCTCCATTCCAGCACACACCCACACCCTCAGGAGTCCTCCCCACAATCCCAGGAAGCTCAGAGGTTTCTCCCATTTGCACAGGTCCAGGGTTCTTACTTTCCTCGCTGCTCTTGGCACATTTCAGTCTTACCCTGACTCCTCTGGTATTTGGCATTATCAGCAATTGAGGCTCTACCCATACGTGGATGTACTAGAAAACAGAGGCTTACCAAAAATATAACTTTACCAAAAAACACTACCTTTTTCCCCTAATTATTATTTTTCTTTTTAAGGCGAGTCAAGTGAAGCAGTAGGAGTGGGGAAGGAACAAAGAAATCTGTAACTGGTTGTGATCAACTAGTTATAAACACCACTGCGCTCAGACCAGTCAGACACAACCATTTTGACAGAATTTTTGCCAAAGGGATTATGTGCTTCTTTGCCCTCAGAGTATGTTGAATGTACTTCATCTTTTCCTTCTGTGAAGAAAAATAGAATCTCAGGACCCCAAACTCACTATGTCAAAGGGAAGTTAAAATTGGGAACTGAGGCATGCAAAATGTGCTTTGCTTTTGTTCCCAAACAGACAGCTATCATTTCACAACCTTGTGTCATGGCTTCATTTCCTCTACTCCCTCTTTTCACATGTGTATCTTATGTAAAATGTAGACTTACTGAGCACAAGACAATGTAATTACTTTTTCCTCCACTCATCTTTTTACATGTAAAATGTAGATTTACCGAGACTAATCAGAGCCTGCAAGAACATAGCCATCTGCTTTATGAACCTCTCTTTTTTTCCCTCCAGACTGCTCTTTCCCCTTTAAATACTGAAGTTCCCAAAGCCCCCTTTAGAAAAAGCACAGGTCGCCCATGTTCCTGTATGCTTATATTTTTTCCTGGGTGTGTCTTCAACCTTGGCTAAATAAACTTGTATTTGTTTTGAGACCTGCCTCAGTCACTTTTTGGTTTACACTTCAATACTTGGAATGATATCAAAATGTACAAAATTACTGTATTGCGCAGTCAGAGCCAGCTAGGAGGACTTCTGTGGGGCTCATCCCTTGTTGTAAGTTGATGTTAAAGGTTTCTCATCTGCTAGATTCAGGAAGAACCACAGAGTAAATCAGAGAGCCAAGTTTATTAGATCAGTGACTTTATAGATAAACAATTTGAAATCAGTATCAATTGACCTAGGGACAACTTCAACTTTCTGTATGGAAAGGAATAGAGACTTCAAAACAGTTATATTTGCCTGCTCAGATGATTTTTTTCCTGCCTCATGATTCTTGATTATAAGTCAGAGTGAAGCTTGCTGGAGGCTATCTTTTGAGTGAGTGGCATAATAGAACATTTCTGTATTTAACTTCTCTGGTATGACCCCCTAATCACTTAAAAACTTGTAAGGAGGCCAGGTGGGGTGGCTCACGCCTGTAATCCCAGCACTTAGGGAGGCCAAGTTGGGAGGATTGCTTGAGCCCAAGAGTTTGAGACCAGCCTAGGCAACACAGTGAGACTCTGTCTCTACAAAAATTTTTAAGAATTCACCTGGCATAGTGGTGTGTGCCTGTAGTCCCAGCTACTCAGGGGGCTGAGGTGGGAAGACTGCTTGAGCCCAGGATGTTGAAGCTGCAGTGAGCTGTGATCACACCATTGCACTCCAGCCTGGGTGACAGAGTGAGGCCCTGTCTCAAAAACCAACAAACAAAACTTAGAAGAGTTAGGTTTTATTCTTACATTTATTTGTCTTTCTCATGGTGACATAGGAGTTAAAAAGAAGTTAGGCAGTTAGTAAGGATATGGAAGTCTTTGGTGAGATTTTCCTTTTAGTGAAAAGCAGCCCCCAAATCATTTCTTTTCTAACAAAGAGCAGCCTGTAAAACTGGGCTGCAGACATAGATAAGCAAGGTGGAAGCTTGTACAGGTGAATGCCAGCAGCTGTTTCAATAGGAAAAGGCTACCTGGGGGCTAGACATGTTCAACATGGCGGCTCCATCTTCCCTTTTCTTTGTCAACCATGTGTATAGCAAGGGGCAAACAACATGGCACTGGCCAGGTAAAAAACTTATTTTCATAATAAAAGATTAGGGTAGGGTGGCCAGCTTCTTCATGTACTATGTAAACATCATGCCTGGTCCAACCAATCTTTAGGCCCTATGTAAATCAGACACTGCCTCCTCAAGCCAGTCTATAAAACCCCATACACCTTACCATGGGACCAGAAGACCCACTCGGGTGCCCCTCTCTGCAGAAGACAGAACTATTCTCTTTTCTCTTTCTTTCACTTACTAAACCTCTGCTCTTAACCTCGCTCCACGTGTGTCCACGTCCTTGCTTTCCTTGGCATGAGGCAACAAACCTTGGATATTACCCCAGACGAATGACATTGCTTCAATAGTACAATGCTTACTCTATACATGTAACAAATATCTACTGAATCTACAATTATGCACCCAAGTCATTGCCAAGACACCTGTCATGATGGCAAGTTAACAGGTTGGAAAAATAGTTGTAAGTTGATGGTGAGGTTGTTCAGGCTAAAACAATAGTGGAGTTTGAAAAAGGAATGTAGAATTAAATTTTAGAGTTGTTAACAGTAAAGAAATGTTAATGATAGCAACAAGAGTCAGCTAAATGCCTAGGCAGATAGGGGTGGGTCCCTGGTAAAACTCCACCTTCAAGCCAAAAAAAAGCCTGAAGGCTGAAAGATCAGACTGCTGGTCCCAGATAAAAAGTGTGATGCAGGGTGAGAACTTCTGTTCCTGTTTGCCTGCCTTTTCCCAGTTGATTCTTTCTGAATAATGCCTTTTAATCAATTGAATGTTGCCTTTTCCAATACTAGCTATGGCCTGCCCTTCCCCTATTCTAAGCTCATAAAAGCCCCAGACTCAGCCACATTGGGGGGACTTTCCTGTCTTCAAGTAGGGGGACCACCCCTGTGTCCCCTCTCCACAGAAAGCTATTTTGTCACTAGATGAAACTCCTGCTTTGCTCACGGTTTTATTGTCAGCATATCCTCATTCTTCTTGGATGTTGGACAAGAGCTCAGGACCCAGAAAGGTTGCCACACTGATCTTTTGCCCTCACTGGTGAAGAGTAGCCACTCCATGTGACAGGGCCAGGAGCCGACTGACCTGCCAACACACTACCATCCATTGAGCTGTGGACAGTGGAACTAAAAGAGCTAATCAGCACACTAACACCTCTTCCGGGGCTTCAGAGTTGCAGGCACCCTTGCCTGGGCAACATGACATTCCCCTCAAGGCAACACTCCTGGTCTGGCTGCAGGCCCCACATGGAGCTTACTCCTGTGTTGGCACCTGGAGTGGTCGGCTGGCTCCTGCACTTGCTCTCTCACATGCACCCTCCCACAAGAGACTGAGTGTGGCAGGCCAAGTAGACAGGATGCCCCTGATGTGAGTCCAGCAAAGGGGCTGAGAGAAAATTCCTTGTCAATAAGATATTCATTTTATCCCTAACCTATGAAAGAAGATAAAGCAGAGAGCAAGGGTAAGTGCCTTGGTTATCTTTACAGAAACTAGACTTTGAGGGACTTCCAAACCTTTATATCTACGGTGGTAGTCTGTGGGGACAGAGTACTATCTTTCACGTTTTGTTCTTTTTGGTTTCTTTCCAACAAGGCTAGGAATAGGGTGAGTCAAGAGAGGCATCTAGGGTGCAAATGTAATATAGCCTTCACCTTCAGGCCACCTGCCTCAGGTCATCTGCACGATCTTGAGCATTACATCTTATGCCCTCGATGCCTCTCTTGTCTCTCCCAGCTCAGCTGCCACATTTTCTTCTTTCCTCTTCAATAGCTCATCTGCCAGTCTGTAGCCCTGCTTTTTAAATTTTTTAAAATACAGAAATTAAATTTTAGTGAGACCCTGTCTTTAAAAAAAAAAAATAACTGAGCATGGTGGTACATGTCTGTAGTCTCAGCTACTCAGGAGGCTGAGGTAGGAGGGTTAAGCCTGGGAGGTCAAGACTGCAGTGAGCTGTGATTGTGCCACTGCACTCCAGCCTCGGCAGCAGAGCAAGACCCCATCTCAAAAGAAAAAAAAAGTAAATCTCACCATTGCCTTTGTTCTCAATTAATGTAAAACAAACTCAATGTAAAACAATTCAAGAAACACAGAAATCAGATGGAAAACAAAATCCCCATAATGTCACACCTAGACATAACATATTTTTCAGTACCCCTTCCCATATATTTTTCAACCAAGTGAGATTAGACTATACACTGTTCTTTTTAAAATGTATTAACAGTATATCACAAGTGTCTTTTATGTCAACAAACACACAATGTGTATAATGAATACTATAATTTGTTTAGCAAATCCTTGATTGAAGGACTTTTAGGATGGTTCTAGTTTTTCACTTTCATAAATCACTCTAAGAGAAACATCATTCATTTGTTCAAGTATTTACACCTTTCCTCCTCATCTCAAAATTTCAGCCAAAGATCTGCATTGGAGAACATTGGGCAATATATTCTGAAGAAAGATATCGGAAAAATCTGTGCCAGAGGTACTAACATACAGCAGAACCAGCCAAGCAACTGTCAAGCCCCACTTTTAACCTCAGGCTTATATAAAATGAAACTGGAAATCTGAAAGACTGAAGAGTACCATCGAAGTAGAGCTCATGCTTGGGTGTCTCCCCTCTCCCACCGGGGGAACAGTGAATGCTTCTCTCCCTGCTGCTGCAAACCAAGTGAGGGAAGCCCCAAGAAAACCAAATACAGAAATCAGGAATGCCTGCAAGAAGGAAAGACAGAACTTCCTCCCCATGCATGTGCATCACGCTACGGGCTCTGGGCCCTGGAGCGGCCGTGGGTCCACAGTGGGAGTGGTATTGAGAGAGTTTGGCCAGTATGTTCTGGAATCTGGGGACAGAGATAGACACAGACGGTAGTGCTGGCTTCCTGCCAGGGGAATTTTGAAAGCTGTGGGGCCAAGAAAGGGGGCAGCAGAGGGAGCAGTCTTGGGTGGGGAGAATAGAGCAGATAAACTCTGCAGGAGTTTTCCAGATGGCCACTGCGAAGCTGGCAGGCTTATGCTTTCTCGATTGGGCCCCTCTAAGAGGCCTGCTTGCTCGAGCAAGGGGAACTGGGTACTAAAAAAGAGGCCCGGGATGGACTGTCAGGCAGAGCTCAGGGAAGGCATCTGAAGAGGAGAAGCACATCGTTGCCCACATGAGGAAATGTTACATGAGAGAAGCCCCTGTGCCTCATCCCAAGAGAGACACAGCCAGCATCTGAATGCCTGTCATATATACAGGTCAAGAGAAGACCGCCAAAGTGCACCAACTAAGCAGAAAAACCTTTTTTTTTTTTTTTTTTGGAGACAGGGTCTCACTCTGTCACCCAGGCTGGAGTGCAGTGGTATGATCGTGGCTCACTGCAACCTCCGCCTCCCAAATTCAAGCAATCCTCCTACCTCAGCATCCTGAGTAGCTGGGTCTACAGGTATATACCACCGTACCTGGGTAATTTTCGTATTTTTTTTTTTGTAGAGACAGGATTTTTCCATGTTACCCAGGCTCGTCTCGAACTCCTGGGTTCAAGCGATCTGCCTGCCTTGGCCTCCCAAATTGCTGGGATTACAGGCATGAGCCTACTAAGTAGACCACCATGCCTGGCCTACTAAGCAGAAGGACTTTTGTTCCTTTTCCTGCAATTCCTCTCCTCCCTACCCAACCTTGAGGGCAGAGGTAGAGAAAGAGCCCTGGAGATTACTTTTATATAAACAGACTTACTAAAGGCACTTTTTACACAGAACTACATCATCTACTATTATTTCTACGCAAAAGCAAAATAATGGCCACTTCCTGAAAACAAATACATCTAAAATGTATAAACATGTATCTTCATGAGAAACACGATATTTTACTCAAGTAAGAAGCTGAAATCACAAGACAGTCTTTGACATTCTGCCAATTTTGACTTTGCATATTAATGACAACCACAGGTGGACTCATAAAGATTGTAGGAGCAGGTAAAATCAGAGCTCCCATCTCTTGCTTTGTCAGATTAAAGATGCATTTATGTGGGGGAAAAAAAAAAGGATTTCTTCAAAATTCTGCGAGTTGAATGCATTTGTATTATTTCTTTTGTTCTCAAGTTAATGAGGTTATGTTTAGCAGGGTTTGTGTCCCTGATGTAGCTTCTATCAGAAAAAAATGGATTATAAATCTACTTTTAATTTTGAAGTCACATGGGTTGAAAAGTACCCTTCAAAGGAGTTGCATAGTGTTTCTGGGTAACTTTTGCCTGCAGAGAAAGTGATAAAAAGCCTCTGCCTCAACAACTCCTCCACTGCTGCAAAGTGCATATGGTTGTACTCCTCCAATTTCTTCTTCCACTCGCACCATGTTCCTCTCTGGTCCAGGGGCAGCATCCTTAACATTGCCTGCAGGGTTTTGCATACTAAAGTTCGCATCATTGATAAAGCCAAAAATATACACCAAGTAAGCCAAGACAAACATTGACCGCTCCCAGTCTACTCGCTGAGTGGACTTTTCTTATCTCTGTCTCTCAAAGAGAAAGTGGACATTTTGAAGAACTCAAACTTGTCTTCCCACATCAGTGATCTCCTTTGTAATAGCGAAAAACTTGATAGTCTGCCTCCAATTTTGGGGAGAACTTCTCAAAAAGGAGGTAATTCCAGGCCGTGGCTCTGCAGGAGTAGACAGCAGTAGACAAGGCTTTCTCTGGCCTAGGCCAGTCCATGCTGATGCAGAAGTCAAGAAGCCATCTTCCTTGTGGAGCTTCTTTCTCCCAAAGGGGCAAACGAGATACGTTGCTAAGCATCAGAGGAGTTCTCCAGGTGCACAGAAGGTCAAGATTCACTCCCACTTGAAGCGCTGTTTGGAATGGTAATTTTTCACTCTTTCAAAGACAACAGAAATCTTTGAAGTATCCAAAAAGGGCTCGCACGACAGAAATTCTTATCAGGTGGAACCACTTGCACAGGATGAAGGAAAACCAGGAGCTTGCTGTACTGAGAGGTGTCAGTAATTTCACTGAGTCGGATGCTAAAGGAAATGAAATAATTGTCCATTTCCTTAAAATCTGCTTTTAAAACTAAAAGAAACACCAGCAACTCTGGAATTAATGTAATATGACAGACAGTCTGATACAATTTGTTCCTTTGCAAGAAACCCTAAAACAGCCTGTAAATGTTAGATCACACAGCTTTACCATCATCTGTCCAATTGTATGTGCTTTCTTATACCCAGCAGGGCAATAAAAATTTTCAGAATATTTAAAAACGAGGCTTTTGTGATGGAGCAAATCCAAATTTTGGTAGTTAAATCCTTCAAACATTCACCCTCTTCCCATGACAAAGATCTGCTTTGTCTGCAGTGAACATGTGTTCATTTTTTTTTTTTTTTTTTTTTTTGAGATGAAATCTCACTCTTTTCACCCAGGCTGGAGTGCAATGGAGAAATCTGGGCTCACTGCAACCCCTGCCTCCCGGGTTCAAGCGATTCTCCTGCCTCAGCCTCCCAAGTAGCTGGGATTACAGGTGCACACCACCACTCCAGGCTAATTTTTGTGTTTTTAGCAGAGACAGTGTTTCACCATGTTGGCTAGGCTGGTCTCAAACTCCTGACCTCAGGCGATCCACCCACTTCAGCCTCCTAAAGTGCTGGGATTATAGGTGTGAGCCACCATGCCTGGTCAACATCTGTCTACTTTTGTTGTCCCAGAATTTCATCCACTTTTCTTCCAGTTACAGCACAATGATTTTTCTTGGGGGAATCACTCCTACTTGCTCTGACTGTGTGGATCTGCTGGGACCAAACCAGTGCCCATTGCCATGGGTGGGCACAATCACTGTGGCCAGGAAGATGAAATATACTGATTTCACAAGCACAGACATGTAACCCAACCCAGGAAGTTCTCTTTCTGCAGGAATTGCTGGCTATGGGGGTGATGGAAGACTACAGTTGAGGAGGCCACTTCATGGCAGAGGGTGGGAGCAGGCTTACCTGAGGATGTTGTTCTCACAGGAAAACAAAGCAGGAGATGACAAAATGAACCTCTGGACCCAGTCATTCTTACAGCCAGGACCACCTTGAAATTTTCAGATATGTAATCCAAAAGCTCTTTTTTTTTTTTTTAAAGAATTTGTGTTGGATTTCTGTACCGACAGATGCCTGGGTAACCATGTCCGATGTTCAATTTACTTTCCGCTGGACAGATAGAAGGCTCTCCTTCAGCCTTTTCATTTTCAGGTGTCCACTAATAAGAAATCTGCCACACAAGAAAGCACTGACATTTGGAGCCTCATCAGGTTCAGAGTTAAAAGTAAAATAAAGGATAATAACCTTTGTCTTATTTTCTTTGCTTTAATGTTTCCCAACTTATGTTAGGACAATGTCAACAAAGACAAATGTCCCTAATAGTAATTGCAGGCCATGTGTTTTCTCATTCCTATCAGTGGCAAACTACTCTAGACATCATAACCTGGCAACAATGACCAGCACACCACCCTACACATGTGTGGGGTAAAATGGTAATGGAATAACATATGTTTTTCCTTAACAAAGTCAGGTTTTTAAAGTAACAGAAAGAACTTCGGTTGAGATGATAAAATGAAGTATTCAAGAAGTCTCTCTGCTCTCCAAATACATAGAAAATCTGGATACATTATAATAAAATATTTAAAACCCATAATTACACTCAAAAAAGAGAATTTTAAAGTGGCAAAAGAAGAGGAAACTCAAGCCATCAGCATAAGCAGTGTGAGGCTGCCTGGCATAGTACTGGGGACAAACACATTCAATCAAGCTGGGTCTTTAATGTCAGCACCAGGGTGGTGCCCCACAATGAGGAAGGTGAAACTGGGCTTCCCACACAAATGCCAGTGTTGAAAAAGCTGTCCTGTCTGAATAACGATGCGATGTTTAATACCAGGTGTCAACTTGACAGGATTGAGAGATGCCTAGATGGCTGTTGAAGCATTGTTTCTGGGTGTGTTTGTGAAAGGCGACTGACATTTGAGTCAGCCAATAGGGAGAGGAAGACCCAACCTCAATGTGGGTGGACACCATTCAATCGGCTGCCAGTACAGCTAGAACAAAGCAGGTGGAAGAAGAGGGAGAAGCAGCTTGCTGGGACCTCTTGCTCTCTCTCTTTCTTCTTGTGCCAGATGCCTGCTTCCTCTCCTCCTGCCCTTGGGCATCTGACTCCAGGTTCTTCGGCCTTTGTACTCTGGGACTTGAATCAGCGGCCTCCCAGGTGCTCTCAGGCCTTTGGCAACAGACTGAAGGCTGCACTGTTGGCTTCTCTGGTTTTGAGGGTTTCAGATTGAACAGAGCCACTACTGGCGTCTCTATCCCCAGCTTGTAGACAGTCTATTGTGGGACTTCACTATGTAATCCAGTGAGCCAATTCTCCCTAATAAACTCACTTTTATATATACATATATCCTATTGGTTCTGTCCCTCTGAAAAATCCTGACTAATAAAAAGGACTAGAAGAATTTCACCTGCTAGCCTGGTGACAAAGTGTGAAGAGTGACAGAAACAATAATGTAAAACTCAAGACCCAAAGCCTATGTAGATACAAATATGTGACTCTGAGCTAAGAAACTATGAGCTAAGAAACTAAACTAATCAAAATTGCTGAGTCCTGATGAGAACAGTGGGCAGAAGCTAAGCTGCCTCTAGTTACACCCCCACAGAACAGGGAGCACATGGGATTCCCATGGAAATCAACCCCTGCTAAAGATAAGCTCGAATCAGACAAGTTTTCCCAATCAAAAGTAGGTCAATATTAGTCTAACATTTTATTATGGCCCCGAAAGCCAATTTCCTCTAGAAACCCAGCAGCCTGTGGTAGAAAGCATGTTTCAAATGCATTTTATTGCCTTACTTCAGCATACCAGATGCTTTCTGATTATGTACGAACATTACTTATTAACCACACTTTATCATTTTTTTAACCCAGTTCTTAAGATTAAAATCAATCTCCCAGGAGCTCTCTACCTTTAGCATTTTTATGATGAATGCATTTTAAACTCTTTTTAAAATTATTATTATACTTTAGGTTCTGTGATACATGTGCAGAACGTGCAGGTTTGTTACATAGGTATTATACATGAGCCGTGGTGGTTTGCTGCACCCATCAACCCATCATCTACATTAGGTATTTTTCCTGATGCTATCCCTCCCCTCGCCTCCCCCTCTCCACCCCTCGACAAGCCCCAGTGTGTGAGGTTTCCCTCCCTGTGTCCATGTGTTCTCATTGTTCAACTCCCACTTATGAGTGAGAACATGCGGTGCTTGGTTTTCTGTTCCTGTGTTAGTTTGCTGAGAATCATGGTTTCCAGCTTCACCCATGACCCTGCAAAAAACATGAGCTCATCCTCTTTTATGGCTGCTTAGTATTCCATGGTATATATGTGGCATGTTTTCTTTATCCAGTCTATCGTTGATAGGCTTTAGGTTGGTTCCAAGTCTTTGCTATTGTGAATAGTGCTGCAATAAACATATGTGTGCATGTGTCTTTATAGTAGGATGATTTATAATCCTTTTGGTATATACCCAGTAATGGGATTGCTGGGTCAAATGGTAGTTCTGGTTCAAGATCCTTGAGGAATCGCCACACTGTCTTCCACAATGGTTGAACTAGTTTACAGTCCCACCAACAGTGTAAAAGTGTTCCTATTTCTCCACATCCTCTCCAGCATTTGTTGTTTCCTGACTCTTTAATGATCGCCATTCTAACTGGTGTGAGATGGTATCTCATTGTGTTTTGATTTGCATTTCTCTAATTACCAGTGATAATGAGCTTTTTTTCTTTCATATGTTTGTTGGCCACATAAATCTCTTATTTTGAGAAGTGTCTGTTCATATCTTTCACCTACTTTTTGATGGGGTTGTTTTTTTCTTGTAAATTTGTTTAAGTTCCTTGTAGATTCTGGATATTAGCCCTTTGTCAGATGGATATGGCAAAAATTTTCTCCCATTCTGTAGGTTGCCTGTTCACTCTGATGATAGTTTCCTTCACTGTGCAGAAGCTGTTTAGTTTAATTAGATCCCATTTGTCAATTTTCGCTTTTGTTGCCATTGCTTTTGGTATTTTAGTCATGAAGTCTTTGCCCATGCCTATGTCCTGAATGGTATTACCTGGGTTTTCTTCTAGGGTATTTATGGTTTTAGGCCTTATGTTCAAGTCTTTAATCCATCTTGAGTTAATTTTTGTATAAGGTGTAAGGAAAGGGTACAGATTCAGTTTTCTGCATATGGCTAGCCAGTTTTCCCAACACCATTTATTAAATACGGAATCCTTTTCCCATTGCTTCTTTTTGTCAAGTTTGTCAAAGATCAGATGGTCGTAGATGTGTGGTATTATTTCTGAGGCCTCTGTTCTGTTCCATTGGTCTATATATCTGTTTTGGTACCAGTACCATGGTGTTTTGGTTACTGTAGTCTTGCAGTATAGTTTGAAGTCAGGTAGCATGATATCTCTAGCTTTGTTTGTTTTGCTTAGGATTGTCTTGGCTGCATGGGCTCTTTTTTTGGTTTTGTATGAAATTTAAAGTAGTTTTTTCTAATTCTGTGAAGAAAGTCAGTAGTAACTTGATGGGAATAGCACTGAATCTATAAATTACTTTGGGCCGTATGGCCATTTTCACAATATTGCTTCTTCCCATCCATGAGCATGGAATGTTCTTACATTTGTTTGTGTCCTCTCTTATTTCCTCAAGCAGTTGTTTGTAGTTCTCCTTGAGCAGTGGTATGCAGTTCTCCTTGAAGAGGTCCTTCACATCCCTTGTAAATTGTATTCGTAGGTATTTTATTCTCTTTGGAGCAATTGTGAATGGGAGTTCGCTCATGATTTGGCTCTCTGTCTACTATTGGTGTGTAGGAATACTTGTGATTTTTTTGCATTGATTTTGTATCCTGAGACTTTACTGAAGTTGTTTATCAGCTTACAAAGATTTTTGGGCTGAGACAATGGGGTTTTCTAAATATACAATCATGTCATCTGCAAACAGAGACAATTTGACTTCCTCTGTTCCTATTTGAATACCCTTTATTTCTGTCTCTTGCCTGATTAGCCTGGCCAGAACTTCCAACACTATGTTGAATAGGAGTGGTGAGAGAGGGCATCCCTGTCTTGTGCCAGTTTTCAAAGGGAACGCTTCCAGCTTTTGCCCATTCAGTATGATATTGGCTGTGGGTTTGTCATAAATAGCTCTTATTTTTAGATATGTTCCATCAATACTTAGTTTATTGAGAGTTTTTAGCATGAAGGGGTGTTGAATTTTATCAAAGGCCTTTTCTGCATCTATTATGATAATAGTGTGGTTTTTGTCATTGGTTCTGTTTATGTGATGGATTACGTTTATTGATTTGCATATGTTGAACCAGCCTTGCATCATCCCAGGGATGAAGCCGACTTGATCGTGGTGGATAAGCTTTCTGATGTGCCGCTGGATTCAGTTTGCCAGTATTTTCTTGAGGATTTTCACATCAATGTTCATCAGGGATACCAGCCTGACATTTTCTTTTTTTGTTGTGTCTCTGCCAGGTTTTGGTATCAGGATGATGCTGACCTCATAAAATGAGTTAGGGAGGAGTACCTGTTTTTCTATTGATTGGAATAGTTTCAGAAGGAATGGTATCAGCTCCTCATTGTACCTCTGGTATAATTCGGCTGTGAATCTGTCTGGTCCTAGGCTTTTTTTGGTTAATAGGCTATTCATTGCTGCCTCAATTTCAGAACTTGTTATTGGTCTATTCAGGGATTCGACTTCTTCCTGGTTTAGTCTTGGGCAGGTGTATGTGTCCAGGAATTTATCCATTTCTTCTAGATTTTCTAGTTAATTTGCATAGAGGTGTTTCTAGTATTCTCTGACAGTAGTTTGTACTTCTGTGGGATCAGTGATGATATCCCCTTCATCATTTTTTATTACATCTACTTGATTCTCCTCTTTTATCTTCTTTATTAGTCTGGCTAGCGGTCTATCTATTTTGTTAATCTTTTCAAAAAACCATCTCCTGGATTCACTGATTCTTTGAAGGGTTTTCATGTCTCTGTCTCCTTCAGTTCTGCTCTGATCTTAGTTATTTCTTGTCTTCTGCTAGTTTTGAATTTATTTGCCCTTGCTTCTCTGGTTCTTTTAATTGTGATGTTAGGGTGTTGATTTTAGATCTTTCCTGCTTTCTCCTGTAGGCATTTAGTGCTATAAATTTCCCTCTTGACACTGCTTTGGCTGTGTCCCAGAGATTCTAGTACATTGTGTCTTTGTTTTCATTGGTTTCAGAGAACTTATTTATTTCTGCCTTAATTTCATTATTTACCCAGTAGTCATTCAGGAGCAGGTTGCTCAGGTTCCATGTAGTTGTGTGGTTTTGAGCGAGTTTCTTAATCCTGAGTTCTAATTTGATTGCACTGTGGTCTGAGAGACTGTTATGATTTCCATTCTTTTGCATTTGCTGAGGAGTGTTTTACTTCCAATTATGTGGTAAGTTTTAGAATAAGTGTGATGTGGTGCTGAGACGAATCTATATTCTGTTGATTTGGGATGGAGAGTTCTGTAGATGTCTATTAGGTCCACTTGGTCCAGAGCTAAGTTCAAGTCCTGAATACCCTTGTTAATTTTCTGTCTTGTTGATCTGTGTAATATTGACAGTGGGGTTTTAAAGTCTCCCACTACTATTGCGTGGGAGTCAAAGTCTCTTTGCAGGTCTCTAAGAACTTGCTTTATGAATCCGGGTGCTCCTGTATTGGGTGCATATATATATAGGATAGTTAGCTCCTCTTATTGCATTGATCTCTTTACCATTATGTAATGCCCTTCTTTGTCTTTTTTGGTCTTTGTTCGTTTAAAGTTTTTTTATCAGAGACTAGGATTGCAACCACTGCCTTTTTTTGCTTTCCATATTCTTGGTAAATATTCCTCCATCCCTTTATTTTGAGGCTATGTGTGTCTTTGCACGTGAGATGGGTCTCCTGAATACAGCACACTGATGGGTCCTGATTCTTGATCCAATTTGCCAGTCTGTGTCTTAATTGGGGGCACTTAGCTCGTTTACATTTAAGGTTAATACTGTTATATGTGAATTTGATCCTGTCATTACGATGCTAGTTGTTTATTTTGCTGTTAGTTGATGCAGTTTCTTCATAGTGCCAATACTCTTTACAATTTGGTATGTTTTTGCAGTGGTTGG
This sequence comes from Papio anubis, assembly GCF_008728515.1. NCBI lineage: Eukaryota > Metazoa > Chordata > Mammalia > Primates > Cercopithecidae > Papio > Papio anubis. Next base: position 101,769,404 of record NC_044981.1, on the reverse strand, counting down.
TACTGGTTGTTCCTTTGCATATTTAGTGCTTCCTTCGGGAGCTCTTGTAAGCCAGGCCTGGTGGTGACAAAATCTCTCAGCATTTGCTTGTCTGTAAAGGATTTTATTTCTCATTTTCTTATGAAGCTTAGTTTGGCTGGATATGAAATTCTGGGTTGAAAATTCTTTTCTTCAAGAATGTTGACTATTGGCCCCCACTCTCTTCTGGCTTGTAGGGTTTCTGCAGAGAGATCCACAGTGATGGGCTTCCCTTTGTGGGTAACCCGACCTTTCTCTCTGGCTGCCCTTAACATTTTTTCCTTCATTTCAACATTGGTGAATCTGATGATTGTGTGTCTTTGGGTTGCTCTTCTCGAGGAGTATCTTTGTGGTGTTCTCTGTATCTCCTGAATTTGAATGCTGGCCTACCTTGCTAGGTTGAGGAAGTTCTCCTGGATAATATCCTGAAGAGTGTTTTAGTGTTTTCCAACTTGGTTCCATTCTTCCCATCACTTTCAGGTACACCACTCAACCGTAGGTTTGATCTTTTCATATAGGCCCATATTTCTTGTAGGCTTTGTTCATTTCTTTTTTCTCTAATCTTGTCTTCACACTTGATTCCATTAAGTTGATCTTCAATCTCTGATATCCTTTCTTCCACTTGATCAATTTGGCTATTGATACTTGTGTATGCTTCACGAAGTTCTCGTGCTGTGTTTTTCTGCTGCATCAGGTCATTTATATTCTTCTCTTAACCGGCTATTCTAGTTAGCAATTCCTCTAACCTTTTTTCAAGGTTCTTAGCTTCCTTGCACTGGGTTAGAACATGCTCCTTTAGCTCAGAGGAGTTTGTTATCTGTCAATTTGTCAAACTCATTCTCCATCCAGTGTTGTTTCCTTGCTGACGAGGAGTTGTGATCCTTTGGAGGAGAAGAGCTGTCCTGGTTTTTGGAATTTTCAGCCTTTTTGTTCTGGTTTTTCCTCATCTTCGTGGATTTATCTACCTTTGGTCTTTGACGTTGGTGACCTTCAGATGGGGTTTTTGTGTGGACGTCCTCTTTGTTGATACTGATTCTATTCCTTTCTGTTTGTTAGTTTTCCCTCTAACAGTCAGGCCCCTCTGCTGCACATTTGCTGGAGTTTGCTGGAGGTCCACTCCAGACCCTGTTTGCCTGGGTATCACCAGCAGAGTCTACAGAACTGCAAAGATTGCTGCCTGTTCCTTCCTCTGGAAGCTTCGTCCCAGAGGGGCACCCACCAGATGCCAGCCGGAGCTCTCCTGTATGAGGTGCCTGTCCATCTCTGCTGGGAGATGTCTCCCAGTCAGGAGGCACAGGGGTCAGGGACCCACTTGAGGAGGCAGTCAGTCCCTTAGCAGAGCTCGAGCACTGTGCTAGGAGATCTGCTGCTCTCTTCAGAGCCAGCAGGCAGGAACGTTTAAGTCTGCTGAAGCTGTGCCCACAGCTGCCCCTTCCCCCAGGTGCTCTGTCCCAGGGAGATAGGAGTTTTATCTATAAGCCCCTGACTGGGGTTGCTGCCTTTCTTTCAGAGAAGCCCTGCCCAGTGAGGAGGAATCTAGAGAGGCAGTCTGGCTACAGTGACTCTGCCAAGCTGCAGTGGGCTCTGCCTAGTTTGAACTTCCTAGTGGCTTTGTTTATACTATGAGGGGAAAACTGCCTACTTACGCCTCAGTAATGGCGGACACCCCTACCTCCACCAAGCTCGAGCATCCCAGGTTGACTTTGGACTGCTGTGCTGGCAGCGAGAATTTCAAGCCAGTGGATCTTAGCTTGCTGGGCTCCATGGGGTGGGATCCACTGAGCTAGACCACTTGGCTCCCTGGCTTCAGTCCCCTTTCCAGGGGAGTGAATGGTTCTGTCTTGCCGGCATTTCAGGCACCACTGGGGTATGAAAAAAAACTCCTGCGGCTAGCTTGGTGTCTGCCCAAGCAGCCGCCCAGTTTTGTGCTTGAAACCCAGGGTCCTGGTGGCGTAGGTACATGAAGGAATCTCCTGGTCTGTGGGTTGCGAAGACTGTGGGAAAAGTGTAGTATCTGGGCCAGAGTGCACAGAGTGCACCGTTCCTCAAGGCACAGTCCCTCACAGCTTACCTTGGGTTGGGGAGGGAGTTCCCCAACCTCTTGCACTTCCTGGATGAGGTGATGCCCCACCCTGCTTCTGCTCACCCTCCATGAGCTGCACCCACTGTCTAATCAGTCCCAGTGAGATGAGCCAGGTACCTCAGTTGGAAATGCAGAAATTACCCACCTTCTGTGCTGATCTCACCGGGAGCTGCAGACTGGAGCTGTTCCTACTTGGGCATCTTGCCAGCCCCCCACTTTTCTAATTCTTACTTTCCCACTCTTTCAGCCAAGATATCAGTCAAGATATTATGTGACTGAGATTTGGATGTTCAGATAGAATCTTTCTTTTTATGAAACAGATGAAATATTATGTTATTAGATTCCTGAAGATATTCATACACCTCAATTTTAATTTTAACACCAAATCAATTACATGATATTAGCAGAACTCTTAGAGTTCCAGCACAGAAATGTTTACGTGCTGAAATGCTGTGTTGCCATTTTGTAATCCTAATTAATTTTTCATGCATATGTATGAAACAGTGCAGTACAATGGGAAGATCGCCAGACCAGTGATAAGGAAGCCTGGAAGCCAGCCCTGGTCTGTCCTCTTCCTAGGCATCTAACCTTGCAGCAAGCCACCTCCCAACTTCACTTTCCAGGTTTATAAGATGGTCATAACACCACCAAGCCACTGTGCCCCACAGCTTGCTGTGAAAAGCACCAACAGCAGAGGCTGAAAGAAAGTTAGGACAGATCACAGACGCGTGAGAAATCTGGGCAGAGTGCTCTTCTGATAGGACTCCCATGTCCTCTGAGCAAGTTTACTTAACTTTGATACTTTTCAGCTGGATTCTAGAATGCCTAACATCCTTTCTACACTTAACATTCTCTCATGAGTTCCGCTTCTCAAATTCCTAGCATCTCTCTAGATTTCTGTTTTGCACATTGTTTTTAAGCTACTGTGTTTTGACCTTTCTTAGATCACCTCAAGTTGTTATTTTTAATGATTTTAGGCACATAACCTTCATCATTAGGGTATCCATTCCTCATAGGAGTGTTTTTCACACCATACTTATGACTCATGAGTCATACTGATTTTGACCACTACTTTTTACAAATATCACATAGGACAGAAAATAAGGGAGCACATCACGCTTAGTAAGGCTACCCATTGTTCATAAAAAACTATTTCAAGTGCGTGTGTATATATATGTGTTTTACTAGGTTACAATATAAAATGTGTTTCTTACTGTTGGTTACAATAAAAAAGGTAGAAAGTAGTGCTCGCACTATAGAACAAATCCAATTGCCATCCCCTTGCTTAGAATCCTTTAACAGTGACCCACTGCAGAGGACAAAGCTCACTACCTTTAATGTGAATTACAGGGCCTTGCACAACCCTGCCTTTCAGAATCATGTTATTCCACGTGGCCCCTTGCTCTCTGTTTCCCAGTCACAAATTAACCTTTTATTTCTTTATTTATTTTTACTGAGACTGGGTCTTGCCCTGTCAGCCAGATTGGAGTGCAGTGGAACCATCATAGCCCACTGCAGCCTTGGGCTCAAGTAATCCTCCCACCTCAGCCTCCTGAGTAGCTGGGACTACAGGCACATGCTGCTCTGCCCAGTTTGTTTGTTTATTTGTTTTTAAGAGAAGGTGTCTGGCTTTGTTGCCCAGGCTAGTCTCAAACTTCTGGCCTCAAGGAATCCTCCCCCATCTTAGCATCTCAAGGCGTGGTTACAGGTGTGAGCCACTGCACCCAGCTAAAACCTTTTAAATTCCTCTTCAACAAACATCTTTTCATTAGGAAGCTGCTGTGTGTTAATGTTCTAGGTACATGAGACAGTCCTGAGAACAAAACAGACCAGTTTCCTGCCCTCATAGAGCTTACATTTCAGTCCTTAAATCCAGCATGTGCCATGTCATTGGAGATTGTGCTCATCACACCACTGCATTCTTCCCCCACTCTCCCTCACTCATCCTGCACACTGTTGAGCTAATTATCACTGCTTCAGGCGATAGATCAAGGGCTCAGTCGTCATTTCCTCAGGGTCACCCTCCCTGACATGTCTCCACCATTCACTGAATAATCCTGAGTGACTCTCAAAGAATCATTCAGCAAACAAGAAAACAAAGATATCCCTAATAATAGAAAATATGACTAGAAATTCTCAGAATCTAAATGAAGGTTATACCCTCTCTGCAGTAGATAATCTATATAAAATATAAGTGAAGTCCAAAGCATTCCCCAGTTCTTACTTAAATGAACCCAACTCTATTATTTGCTCTGTAGGTTGAAAACAGGTAAGAGGATCTTCATAATTTTAGATTTAGTATCAAGAAGAATGACAATCTTCCTTTTGCACCTCCTTTTATGTGAAAATTCAATTATGACCAAAAGGTCCTTGGATGATGTAGGAGCTTGGAGGAGGAAATGTCGAGTCTGCTGGACAGTGTCTCGTCAGAGCATAGCACACTAAGCCACTGACAGTATCTCAACTAGCTGGCAAGAAAGACGGCTTCCCGAAGCCCGTGCACTTTCATAGGTCTGGTCACATTGCTTTCTTTGCTTGAAATGCTCTTCCTCTTACCCTCCTCTACATGGCAAAATCTTGTACCTACTTTCTGACTTAGTGCACATGTGTCTTTTGTGAAACCTCTGACTTTCCTTTAAAGAACTGATCACCCTCCTGTCTGTCCTCATTGACACTGTAGGTGCTGTAATTTTCTTCTGGCATTATAGTGTCTATCTACCTCACTAGATTATGAGGTCCAAGTAGGCAGGAATTGTATCATATTCATTTTTTTCTTACTTCTGGTATATTGCCTGACACTTACTAGGGTTTATTCTGTATGCACGAAGATTTATTGAATACTTATAGAGTCTCCCTTTAAAAGGCTATTAAGTTATTCAGTTTCCTCCAACACCAAGGCAAATCTTTCTACAGCGCTTACAAATATTCTGCCTACTCTCTGACCAAGCTTCTGTTGTTTGTTTCTATTCCTATCCTTCTGAAATATTTTCTTCATCCATTGCTGAGATTCAATAAAGTCAAAGAAAAGATGAAGAAAACATAAGCACAATTAACTAATATTAAAAACAAAGTAAAAAGGGCATTGTCTCAAATAAGATTTGACAATGTCTATTGTTACATGTGCAGGTGAACATATTTAATTAATATTGCATCTTAAAGGGCAGATCTGGGTAGGGCATGGTGGCTCACGCCTGTAATCTCAATACTTTGAGAGGCCAAGGTGGGAGGATTACTCAAGCCCAGGGGCGGATTACTAAAGCCCAGGAGTTTGAGATCAGCCTGAGCAACATGGGGAGACCTTTTTTTTTAGACAGAGCCTCACTCTTGTCACCAGGCTGAAGCGTGGTGTAGCAATCTCGGCTCACCACCACCTCTGCTTCCTGGGTTCAAGCGATTCTCCCACCTCAGCTTCCTGAGTACCTGGGATTACACGCATGCGCCACCACGCCTGGCTAATTTTTGTATTTTCAGTATAGACGGGGTTTCACCATGCTGGCCAGGCTTGTCTCAAACTCCTGACCTCAGGTAATCTGTCTGCCTTGGCTTTTTCCAAAGTGCTGGGATTACAGGTGTGAGCCACCATGCCCACCCGGAGACATTTTCTCTACAAAAAGTAAAAGAATTAGCTGGGTATGGTGGTGCATGCCTATGGTCCCATCTACTCAGGAAGCTGAGGTGGCAGGATGTCTTGAGCCCAGGAGTTTGAGGCTACAGTAAGCCGTGTTCACACCACTGCACTCCAGGCTGGGCAACAGAGTGAGACCCTGTCTCAAGAAAAAAAAAAAAAAAGAAAAACTGAAAAAAGGACAGATCTGGAAAACCCAGACTGAAGTTATCACATGGAAAATTTCTTACTAAGCCATAAGAGAACACTGCAAGTTTCCTTTACTAGGTCCATATGGTCTTTAACGTTTTTAACATCCCTATGTTACACATCCAAATAGTTGTTCAAATGGATATTCTTGGCAAGTTCAACACTAACAGAGACGTGAACTATGTTATTGACATTTAATGGTTGGGATATAACAAGGGCACCAAATAAGTTATAAAGTGGTAGTAAGTTATCTTTTTTCTGTAGAAAGTTAGAAGGGCAAACTAAAGCAGGAGACAAATGATAACTTATACGATCAAAGGGTGGAAAGTTGAAATCACTTTTATGCAGTTTGAAAAAACTGACTATGATGTTGGATTTATTGGCTCATGTCAGGATTTTCTGCATACAAAATTAACAAAGGGCTGACCAAAAGGTTTTTCTGAGGTGAAGAGGTTTTGACAGGAAGTGGGAAGGTAATTCATCAGGCTTCTTCAACAGCTGAAATTAAATTGGGAATTTCCAAGTACTGGTATGTGTTTGTTACCTTCTACTATGCAAAATAAACCGGCTCTCTGGGCAAACTTACTCACTGAGAGGGTTTAATGGAAAGATAAACTGTAGTTCTTAATAGCATGTTGGTTAAAAAGCACTTAAGGTATGTTTCACCAGAGGACTATCTCCTAGCCTTCATTTATTCACTCGACAAATCTTTATGGGAAACATACCATATGCCACATGTCATGCGAGGCACCAGGGATAAAAGGATGGTACTTGTCTTTAAGGAACTTATGCTCTGGTGGAGAGAAACAGGCCTATAAACAAACATGAAAGAAAGCATTGTGGGAGTTGTGACAGAGAGACTAAGAAGAAATGAAAAAGAGAAGAAGGGGGTTGATTTTGATTGGAGCAAGCGAAAAAGATTTCATAGGAAAGATCACATTGAAAAGATAACATTCCAGCACTGAGAAGTTGTAGAAGTAAATGAATGAATAGGAGTTTAAGACAGCATAGAGGTCAGAAAAAAGGCCTCCTAACCGAAGTGCAGGAGCACGACAGCCCACTGCAACCTCTGCCCCCCAGGCTGAAGCGATCTTCCCGTCTCAGCCTCTTTGCCATATTGCCCAGGTTGATCTTGAACTCATGAGCTCAAGCCATCCTCCTGCCTTGGACTCCTAATGTGCTGGGATTACAGGTGTGAGCCAACCGCACCCGGCTGGTTTGCTGAATTTTGAAATTGTTATTTTGTTCTCTCCATTTAGTATGCCCATGTCTAGTAGGTCTGAGAACCTTTAAAAGCAGAGAAGATGGGCAAGGGTTCAATCTATATATTGCACTTCAAAACTTCCTGGAGAACAAAATGAAAGCAATCGTGTATAATAGCTCAGTGAGAACTATTTTGGTACTTATTGTGTCATATTTTGGTACTTCATGTATTTTGGTACTTATTGATAAACTATAAGGTGGGTACTTCTCTTGATGACACTGAGGGCTAAAAAAGGTGGGGCAATATAAATTTGATACAGAGATAGTCAATATCCAAAGTTTCCATTGACACTGAGATACCGCAGCTCAAATTCCCACATTTATACCAGCAAAAGGTAAAAACACAGGATTTCCTGGAAGTGTACAGGGAATAGGTGACAATTATAGTTTATCTCTAGTTAATCCTTGTTAGAAACATTCCAAATGCAGAGATTATCACTCAGTGGTCACGGAGTTAGTGGCGATACACCCTGCTGGTTTCATAGAGGCAGAGATAGCAGTAGCCTTCCACTGACCCTAAACCATCTCAGTCCGGGAATAATGTGCTGACTACTGAACTCTGTGTTCCTTGGTCACACCCTGCCTTTTATCAGAGATGGGGAGCCTAAAGCTGAGGATTATAGAAAGATTACGCTGAAGCACTGAACTGAACCAAGCTCATTAAAAGTGCCCAACCCATAAAACTCTTAAACTCTTACACCGTGTTTGTCTTATTTGACGCAATTTCTAAAACAATGATTCCAAGTTCTCTTTGGGTCTATAGTTACACACGTATTAAAAATAAAATGGTTTCAGTTATGCAGGATGAATAAGTTCTAGAGATCTAATTCATTATAGTAAGCATGGTGACTATAATTAATAATACTATACTGCAAACTTGAAGTTTGCTAAGACAGAAGATCTTAAATGTTCTTACCACACACCAAAAAAAGGTAACTATGTGAGGTGATAAATATGCTAATTAGTTTGATTGCGGTAATCATTTCACAATATATACTTATGTCAAAACACTATGTTGTGTACCTTAAGTATATATTCTTTTTATTTGCCAATTACACTTTAGTAAAGCTTGGGGAAAGAAAAAAGAATTGGTAAAAGCCACTTGGAAAGATATAGCTCTTAATACTAAAACTTAATGTAATGTCACAGCAACTTAAGTTTGGATGTCTCTGCATACCACGATGTAATCAATCAAAAATGTCCATGTTTTGGCCGTGCGTGGTGGTTCATGCCTGTAATCCCAGCACTTTGGGAGGCCAAGGCGGGCAGATCACGAGGTCAGGAGTTCAAGACCAGCTAGGCCAACATGGTGAAACCTCGTCTCTACTACAAATACAAAAATTAGCTGGGTGTGGTGGCATGCACCTATAATCCCAGATATTTGGGAGGCTGAGGAAGGAGAATTGCTTGAACCTGGGAGGCGGAGGTTGCAGTGAGCAGAGATCATGCCACTGCACTCCAGCCTGGGCAACAGAGCAAGACTCCATTGCACGGGGAAAAGAAATGCCCATGTTTCAATAGCAGGTGTTGCCCTGAGGTCTTGTTTTTCTGGTAGAACAGGTCCTCAGAAAGTCCACAGTCTGTACATGTGGTCAAGAAGCAATACCATTAAACTTGACCTTTCCACTTACTCCATGCTAAGAGTGGTATGCCAGAGATTTTAGGTGCTGGTTTTTCTGTCTCTGGTGCTGTTTGTCAGAAAGAATAAATGAGTTCTTCTTGAAATGCTGGAAATGAAATTACATATTCCAGCAAAAGTTGTAGAATTCTCCTTTGCTAGAGGTTGGTGAAGTCATACATACAGATGATAATACTGTAATTACATGATGTTTAAATATGAAAGAATTTGCTTTCCACTGAATTTATAAGTTCATTCAGTGTTGACACTGAAACAGCAGTCAAAATTCTATTTGGAAAGGATCTGGGAGACTAATCAGTGGTTGATACTCTTTCACTGTAAACACAAGAAATGTGAAATAAAACATAATAAATTAAAATTCATAGCTGAGTTCAAAGGAAAAAAATTACCCTGACATAAGAAATAAAATACTCAAAGCTAAGCAATGAGTATACAAGCTGGCACCTAGGCATCCTAGCAAAATAATAAATCCAGAAATAAGTTCTTATATCTAGGGACTAAGACTTCAATGCCTATGAGGGGATCAGAGACATAGCTCTGGGATCATGCAAGGCAGAGAGCTGGAAATAAGACCCTTTCATACAGCTGGATCCATGGATAGGTTATCTCCTCCACGAAAATAGAAGCAGAAACATGACCAATGACTCAGGTAAGTATTGTCATTTGCCTAAAGCTTGTCATTTGCCTAGAGTTCAGGGTAGGGAAGAAATTCTCCAACAAAAAACAAAATGCCAAAGAGTGATTTGGACCCCAGATCTATATATATATGTATATGGGATCTGAATGTATAGTATATTTGTAATGTAATAATCACAAACTGAGGATTAATATAAAAATTGGTCTCGAATAGATGAGACTCCTGCAGGGATGGCAAATCACCACTTAAGGAAGCAACCCAAAATCTCCTATACTTCTGAAAATCTATAATCTCACTTCTAAATTATTCATGGTCCAAGTAGAAATCATAATTAAAATTATAAAACAGAATTGAACAAAAATAAAAAACTATATAACAAAATTAAAGGTAAGCAGATAAAGCAGTATCTAGAAGATAAATTATAGCATTAAAATATATGTATACATATTTGAAAATTAAATATATGTTAAAAAAAGAAAAACTGAAAATCAATTAACTAAGCAGTCACTCAAAAAGCTACAAAAATAATGGCATAAATTCAAATGAATGAGGAGGAAGCAAATATAAAGATAAGATGAGAAATTAATAAAATAAAAAAGAGAGGAAAAGAAAATGAAAAATATTAAGAATAGAGAAACCTAACTATAAAAACCGAAGCTGTTTTTTATTTTTTTATATTTTTAAAATTGTTTTTTTTAGAGAAGGAGTTTTTCCATGTTTTCCAGGCTGGTCTCAAACTCCAGAGCTCAAGCGATCCGCCCACCTCAGCCTCTCAAAGTGCTGGGATTACAGGCATGAGCCTCTGTGCCCAGCCTAGAAGCAGTTTTTTAAATAATAAAAATATTACATCAATACATTTGAAAATTGAAAGACGGTAGAAACTTTTATAAAAAATATATATACATTTCCAGGTGCAGTGGCTCATGCCTGTAATCCCAGCTACTTGGGAGGCTGAGACAGAAGAATCGCTTGAATCTGGGAGGCAGAGGTCGTAGTGAGCTGAGATTGTACCACTGCACTCCAGCCTGGGTGATAGAACAAGACTCTGTCTCAAAAAAAATAATAATAATAAATAAATTCTGCTGTGTGCATTTAACACACCATTGTTAAAACCTCTCTAAGGCACTGTACTACCTACTGAGGGATATTCTTCTTTTCTTTTTTGAAAGATTAAGCCTGTCAAGTTTTCTTCCATGTTTTTGTTCTAACTTAACATCCATAAGCAGAAATTACACGGTTCATTTAACTCCAATGCACTATTATGAAACAAACTTAACGTACTTGTTTAAAAACTGTGTTACCTTGAAAAACAAGCTTATATTTCAGAAACAACTTTTAGAATCACTTTATTCCTTTCTTGCTTAACAATGCCTGGAATAAAAGTCAATGTGTTCTGATGTTCAGTTTACTTAGAATTCAGCCTCTAAAACAATCCCTTAGTAACAACCTTAAGAAATCCTACAAGAACATTAGAGAAGCTTGGAGATGTGCAAGAAAAAGTATTTTTTCAATAAATTCTCAATTATATGTGATAAACGGAAATGAACATGATGCAGAAAATACAGACATTAATTAGACATTGAATGGGTCATGGAGCACTCATGAGTGGAAGACACTGTTGTATATGTATCGTAAGAAAGGTAGAAAAATGAAATATGTTCCTTCAGAGCCTTTGGAAAATATAAGAATATAAGGGTAAAGAGGACAAGGATAAACAATGTTAGAGACATTTATTAACAAGCTATATTCAGAAATGCCAAAGAAATATGATGTCAAGGCACCTGAATCAAGTGTACCTAAAGCTTTGTGGCCTAGATAAACTTTAAGTGCATGGATTAGAAGTGATAGACTATTCTAGGCTGTGCTGAAATCCAGTATTGGCCATATACCCTTTCATTCAATTTCTGATAAAAGTGCTATTGATCAGTAGTCTAAAGGCAGGAAAAGACAAAAAAGGAAGAGGAGGCCAGGTGTGGTGGCTCACACCTGTAATCCCAGCACTATGGGAAGCCGAGGTGGGTGGATCACCTGAGGTCAGGAGTTTGAGACCAGCCTGGCTAACATGGCAAAACCTTGTCTCTACTAAAAATACAAAAATTAGCCAAGCATGGTGGTGCATGCCTGTAGTCTCAGCTCAGAAGGCTGAAATAGGAGAATTGCTTGAACCTGGGAGGCGGAGGTTGCAGTGAGCCGAGATCATGCCACTGCATTCCAGCCTGGGCAACAGAGCAAGACTCTATCTCAAAAAAACCAACAGCATGTTCTAGGACTAAAATAAGACTTGTGAATAAATAAAACTCTAGTACAGAGATTTTATTGTTTTGAAATCTAAAAATTGTATGACCAAGTGCAGTGGCTCATGCCTGTAATCCCAGCACTTTGAGAGGCCAAGGTGGGTGGATCACTTGAGGTCAGGAGTTTGAGACCAGCCTGGCCAACATGGTGAAATAATACAAAAATTAGCCAGGTGTGGTGGCAGGCACCTATAATCCTAGCTACTCGGGAGGCTGAGGCGGGAGAATCACTTGAACCTGGAAGGCGGAGGTTGCAGCGAGCTGAGATTGTGCCACTACACTCCAGCCATTCCAGCCTGTGCAACACAGCAAAACTCTGTCTCAAAAAAAAAAAATTATTTCTCTTTTAAATAACCAAAAATTCTAACAGCTCTTAGCAGGGTTGTCCTTTGCACAATGGTAAAATTCATTTGTGGAAGATCTATTGTCATAATCCCTTTACTTCCATCTTCAACTATCTCCAGTATAGTTTATATCAGGCACCAAAGCCATTGTGTATTTTCTTTCCCCTAGGCCCAGGACCAGCAAAGCTCCCTCACTCTCCCCTCACTTCATGTGGCCAAAAAGCACTAGATAAACTATTTTATATTACAGAGAAAAATTTAATCTTAGATAAACACATTGTTTAATTTTCAAAATTTCAAGATGGTATCGGTCCCATCAGATCTCCCTCCACCATCTCTTTCCTGTGTCCCCCGCTCCCCTCTTACCACGGTCCTTATCCCTTCCTGATTCTCTTTTGCCTTCACTGGGTCTCTCTAAGTCCTACCTCCCTAAGTGTAGTCTGCTGCCTCTTTACTTTGATTCTTTATTTGCCTTGTTATTTTTCTGTCCTGACATAAGAAAGAGGATGAGAAATTAGACACTGAAGAGATAATACATGAGGAGAGCAGGAGATTCCCATTTTCGTTCGGTTGCCTTTTTCAAGATAATGGGGTAGCTTTCCTCTCACTATTGTGCATGTGGCAGGGGAGGAGCAGGCTTGAGGAGCAAAGGGCAGTTTATACCCTGAACAAGCCAAAGAAAAGATTGGGGTAAAGAGCCCAGCTTATTCCCCAAGCTCTCCCATCCCCCATTACAACTCCCACAGCACAGCCACACAGATTTGCGGGGACTAAACCTCATCGCCCTGAGAGCCTTCTTTGCATTTTCTAAGGTGGTAATCAGCTAATATGATGAACTTATCTGAATGCTCACAGCTGCTCATATTTTCCTGAGGGAAGATTAACTCCTTTGCTTTCCTTCTGTTTTCAAGAAACACCCACACCCACACACACACACACACACGCACACACACACGTTTTAAACAATGGGCTTTTGGAAACAACTCCACTTTTGTGATCTAGCCAGTGGGAGCGCCTCTAATGCCAAGAATTTGGAGTGCAAGAACGAAGCGAGTGTGGTGTGCTGGCAAAGCTGAGGGGAGCTCTGCCCCTTGGCTTCAGTATAGTTTATATCAGGCACCAAAGCCATCATGTATTTCTTTCCCCTAGGCCCAGGACCAGCAAAGCTCCCTCACTCTCCCCTCACTTCATATGGCCAAAAAGCACTAGACAAATAAGGCAGTCCCTTAAGAAGATCATGACATGTAATTCAAAAATGGAGTATTTGCATATATATACAGAATGCCTGATGGTCCAGTTTCTAAAATGGGAAAAATATGTGAACAGGCACAACAAAAGGATATCAAATGGCCAACAGATTTCTGAAAAGTTGTCCAACATCATTAGTCATTAGGAAAATGTAAATTAAAACCACAACGAGATATATTATCAACTAGCACTGGACCTAAGAATAGCTAAAATTAAAAGAACTGGATGGGCACGGTGGCTCACACCTGTAATCTCTGCACTTTGGGAGGCCTAGGTGGGCAGATCCCTTGAGGTCAGAAGATCGAGACCATCCTGGCCAACACAGTGAAACCCCATCTCGACTAAAAACACAAAAATTAGCTGGGTATGGTGGTGCATGCCTGTAATCCCAGCTACTTGGGAGGCTGAGGCACAAGAATTGCTTGAACCTGGGAGGCAGAGGTTGCAGTGAGTCAAGATCATGCCAGTGCACTCCAGCCTGGGTGACTGACCGAGACTCCATCTCAAAACAAAAACACAAAAAAAGAACTGACAAGCAACTGGAACTCTTCACAAACTGTTGGTAGGAGTGTACACTGATACAATCACTTCAGAAAACAGTCTGAAAGTATGTACTAAATGAAGCATATGTTTGCCCTATGTCCCAGCAACTCAAATTCTGAGTATATATCCAACAGAAATGAGTACATACTAACGTTCACCAAAAGACACACATGAAAATGTACATAGGACCTTTCCTCATAATATTGTAGTAAAAAACTGGAAATAACCCAAATATCCAATGATAATAGAATGTATAAAATAAACTGTAACACAGTCATAAAATAAAATATTACATAGCAATAACTATCGCTATTCAAAATATGAATGACTCTCATGGACATAATATTCAGTGAAAGATGCCAGACACATACTATATGATTCCAATGAAATGAAAAGAAAAAGAACAAAATTAATCTACGGTGAATAGAAGTCAGAATAGTAGTTATTTTCATGTCAGGGGCATGGGGGGAGTGCACAAGAGAGGCTTCTGGAGTAACAGTAATGTTTTATATTTTTATCTGGGTTGTGGTTACATGTGTATACACAAATGTAAAAATTAATTGATCTGTGCACTTAATATTTTTATATTTTGCTCTATGTAAGATATACAACAATTACAAGGGAAAGAAGGGAGAAGAAAAGAAAGAAAAGAGAGAGAGAGGAGGGAAGGGGAGGGGAGAGGAGATCAGATTTATTATATCATGTCACTGCTTTAGACAATGTGATTTAGTAAGGAAGTACCAAAGAACCAATGGTAACTTTTGTAATCCTATTTCCTGCTTTGGAACTAAGTCCCTAAAACCAAGTAGTATTTCCAAACAATACGATATTTGTTCTTTGGTATTTCTGATCAGAACATAGTTTTCTTTACAGCTCCATTTTATAAATGATTCATCTTAATGCTATTTGTCCCTGAACAATAACAGGCTTCATGGATAAAATTAATTAAATTGTAAGCTTGGAACCTGGAAAAATAATGTTCAAAAAAATTAATTAAAGGGTTTACCTAGACCTAGGGATTATTTCCAATTAAAATCAGCATAGGCATACAAAAATAACAATATTTCCAAAGGTTTACACAAAAATATGTCCTTTGCCAAAAGGGTGAACAACGAAATATTTTCATAGCTATTATGAAATAAAGTTAATATTTCATATTAAGGACTTAAGTTGTAGCAGCTGAAAAAAGTTAAAACATCACAATACAACAGAAACCCGCCTCTCACTATAGGAGTCGACTGAACCAAAACACATGCAAAAATATATAAAGTGATCAAAATATGCTTTTATATTATATATAAGTATATCCATAAAAGCAACTACCAAAGAAGACTCAACTATCTCTCCCACACACAAAAGTATGCAGCTAACATATATAAGTTCCTTCATATTCCTGCTCAGGAAAGAAAGCTCACACTGCATCTGGGAGACAGAGGCAAATCATTGCTATTTTTCGAAAATGTGACTCGCAAAGACAAACTAAACAAATGAGATCAATGCCTTGCTTCTTAATGCAACTGATCTGTTTATTTCATAGTGTATTTTTGAAAGAATACATTAATTTTGACACATTTTGGAACACTACTATGGTTGATTTAAAATTTTTTAATTGGACATGTAGAATTGAATTCTGTAAAAGAAAAGTAGTTTCACTTATAATCTTAAGAAAAAGCATAATACTGTCCAATTCAAGCCAAATCCAGGGTGCCCAATTTAATTTTACCACTGAGTTCTTACAAACCAATTAAGAAAACACAAACACATCAATATTAAAATGGGAAAAGAATATTCCACAAAAGAATAAATACAAGTAAGTGGTCAATAAATATATAAGGCAATTTTCTAATTCCCTAGTAAGCAAACAAACACAAACCACATTACAAAAAGCAATTTTTAATCTAAAAATATGAAAGATTTAAAAAATGATAAAAAGTCACAGAGGAAACTATAAAGGAAGATTTGGGAAAGAAATTTTAACCCCAAGTGTCACTTCAGTACTGAGCTGAGGATAGCTAGGTGAAAATAAACGCAAACTAGACTCTGGCAATTAAAAAAATGGTGAAAACGCCAGTGTTACGCCAGTGTTAATTTTTATGCTTTTATGCCATAAATTTTTATGACTTTATGCCAGTGTTAATTTCTCTGCTTAGGTACAGTCTCTTCAGGTTTAAAAGTACAAAATAGTCCTAGCTATCATGATAAAGAATTCTGTTTTTCTTTTAAAATAAATAATATTGTAAAAAGCACTGATCTTTCTCTCAGCTAGCCATCCCTCTGATATAAACCTAGCGATTTTAAAAGATAGCAATAACCAAAATATTGCTTCTTATATGGTGTCATCTTATTCTAATCATCAGCAAAGTACATAAAAAGAAACAACTTGAGAAATAAACTTGCCAACTGGAACCTATAAAGTAAAAAGGGTAATTCATAAGGTCATATGTCAGATGGTATTTTTCTCTGCACACTGAGGAGTGATGCCAGAAATTATAATTCTACTCTAGAACTGAAGTATGTTCCCCTTTTTAAGAGGCTTCTGCTTAAAATGAAACTTTTTAACACACGTAAAACTACATATTCAAAATATTATTAAACCATAAGAGCCTTTGATCTTAAGTTGCTAATAATAAAATTACTAGGAGAAATTCAACAAAACATTTGCCAAAAATGTATGAAGAGGACAGGTTCTGGGCTGGGGACAGAGGGAGGGGCAGGTGGAAAAGGGGATCAAATCTCTCCTTCCTTCCTTCCTTAAATTTATTAAATAAGTGCAGGGCCAAAACATGTGATGTCAGCCCCAGGATAGTTCAGGACCCAGAAAATTTGGGAGGTGCAAAGATGAACATAGCAAGCCTATCCACACAGTGATTTTCAGACTTCGGAGGAAGTTTTTCAACATACATAGAAAAGAAGTGCATGTGATTTACCCCTCGACTATTGTGGCAGCAGGAGCTTGCAAAGGATTCATAGCACAAGCCAGGTTCATAGTGAGGTGGCATAACTAGACATCCAAACAAGGATCTTCTCAGAGTAAAAGGGAGTGCCAGTCATAACTGTGGAGGGAAAACAGGCATACACCAGGACACACAGCCTTCCTACCAATGCCCTAATCTGGCACACTCATGGCTCAATAAATCTTTTAGAGAGTAGCAGACAGGACCTGAAATAACTGCTCCAATGGAAGAATAAAAGGTCCCGGATAATCTTTAGAGCACCTGAGAACTCACTAGTCACGTTCGTGGATGACAAGACATAGGAAAAAGCTATTTCTGAGCTATTTTTATGGGTCTTCATGGTGATAACCCCATAATTTTGTTACTTTGAGAATCTAAAAAGCTCCTCTCTTGCACTACACCAAGCAAAGAGTGCTAGAGACAATCCTCCCACAACAAAATTTCCACCTCCCTCAACCCAATTGAGTTAACCCAGTCGTTAAACCTGTTCATCTAGGGGTGAGCAGAATTTTACACAGTGATAGAAGAAACTTTGCATGCATCGCAAATGTCCTGTCGAATATCTAAAACCCTTACTAGGGTGGAGGTATGACAAGAATAAAAGTAAATATTACCTGTTGAGCAAAAAAGAGACAGGGAGATGACAGCAGGAGGGAGGAGTGATGGTGTGTGTAGGAATTGGCTGTGAGTATAGAGGGACATACAATCCTCTCATGCTTAAGACCCCATGAGGGGAGCAGAGCCTCTTCCATCTCTCCTGGGTATGAAACGCAGGTTACAAGATTATCTTCCTCAGCTTCTTGTTCCCTCCCCACTTCTCCCAGTATTTATATCACAATCTTTCTTTCTATTCAGAGTTCAAAGATTTTGTAATTCCAGTGACAGCCTTACTATGGAAATTCTGATAATTCAATATGTTCCATAAATCCTTACAACTTCATACTGACATTTTATTAATTTGCACATCAGGTCCTAGACCAACTGGCTTAGCCTTATTCCTTATTAACTTGGGTTCCAGCTCTGGTTTTTTTCTTCCTTGTTTTACTATACTTTTAAGTTATGCTACTTCGTTATATTTTATGTTCCATGGTAAATCCCTTGAAATCCTTACTAAAGATACAGTTATAAGAATAAAAGAAAAGAGAGTAGAAATTAGAGCTATTGTCTCAATTTTATTTTAAGCGATGTCAAAATCAACCCTCTTTCCAAATCAACCCTGTCTCAACTCTGTCTCCTCTATAGCAGGGGTCCCAAATCCTGGGGCCATGGACGGATAGTGGTCCAGGGCCTATTAAGAACCAGGCCACATAGCAGGAAAGGAATGACAGGCAAGTGAGTGAAGCTTCATCTGTTATTTACAGCCGATCCCCATCACTCGCATTACCACCTGAGCTCTGCCTCCTGATGGTATGTCCAGCGGTGGCATTCGATTCTCATAGGAGTGCAACCCCTATTGTGAACTGTACAAACAAGGGATCTAGGTTGCATGCTCCTTATAAGAATCTGATACCTGATGATCTGAGGTGGGGTTGGGGCAGTGATGCTAGCACTGGGGAGCAGCTGCAAATACAGATTAACATTAGCAGAGAGGTTTGCACAGAGACCGTAATAAATCAATTGCTTGCAGACTCACATCAAAACCCTATCAGTGAGTGGCAAGTGACAATTAAGCTGTATCTGGTGGCAGACTTTAAGTCAGAATCCAACACTTAGTTTAGTCCAGGTAGCTCATCCATTATTTTATTTACCATTTCTGTCCACACCTATTTCCTGCACTATGCACTTGCCTCAGTCACAGTTTTGGTAAGCTCACAAGCCAACCTTAGTCAAAATGAGTAAAAAACAAATGTCACTGGAGACCTTCTTTGAAAAACGGGAAAAGGCCCAGTGATTAGACAGCAGAAGACTATGAACTGTCAACAAATAGAAAGCTGCATTTAAAAGAAAATACCAAGAGTCCTACTTAAATTACAGGTTCATTGTAACAGGTTATTCACATTCTCCAAGCCCACTTTGTATAATATGTTGTGACCGGCTATCCAATGAAGCCATGAAACCTTCAAAACTGCTTCGCCACATGGAGACCAAGTACCCTGCATTAAAAGATGAGCCTTTGGAGGGTTTTTGTTGTTGTTGTTGTTGTTGTTTGTTTTTTTGTTTTTTTGGTTTTTTTAAATGTGAACACCGAGAACAGAAGCAGTTATTGAAGGCCATGACATCATCAAATGTGCCTGCAGTGACAGCGTCATTCTTAGTGGTTAACTGCATTGCTAAAGCCAAGAAGCTCTTTACTATTGGTGAAGAGTTGATCCTGCCTGCTGCTAAGAATGTTTGTCATGAACTTTTAAGACAGGCTGCAGTTCAAAAGGTGGCACGTGTTCCTCTTTGGGCTAGCACCATAACTAGACGAACTGATGAATACCAGAGGATATTGAAACATAATTATTAGAGAGGATTAATGAGTCACCGTGGTATGCAATTCAGGTTGACAAGTCTACCAATGTTTACAACGAAACAACAATGCTTGTTTTTGCGCGATGTATTTTTCAGGAGGATGTGCATGAGGATATGTCATGTGCACTGTTATTACCAACCAACATGACATCTGCAGAAGTATTCAAGTCTTTGAATGATTATGTATCAGGAAAACCGAATTGGTCATTTTGTGTCAGTATATGCATGGACAGAGTAGCTGCCATGACTGGATGGCTTTCTGGCTTCACTACTCAGGTCAAAGAGATTGCTTCTGAATGTGAGTCTGTGCACTGTGGTATCCAATAGATAAACACTGACTAGCCAAAAACTGTCACCTGAACTTAACAATGTCTTGCAGGATGTGATTAATATTATCAACCGCCATTAAAGTACATGCCATTAACTCATGTTTGTTTGAATAGCTCTGAGAGGAGACAGATGCAGAGCACACATGTCTTCTCTTATACACAGAAGTGAGATGGTTTTCTAAAGGTAGATCACTGGCCAGAGTTTTTAGGTTGTGAGAGCTGTTCCAGAGATTTCTTTTAGAAAAACAGTCACAACTGGCAGCACATTTCACTGACACAGAATCAGTGGCAAAACTTGCTTACTTGTGTGACATATTCAACCTGCTCAATGAACTCAACCTGTCACTTCACGGGAGAATGACAACTATGTTCAAGTCGGCACATAAAGTGGCTGCATTCAAAGCCAAACTGGAATTATGGGAGCAATGAGTGAACATTGGGATTTCTGACATGTTTCAAACATTAGCAGAGATTTTGAAAGAGACTGAGCCAGAGTCCTTCTTTCTCCCAGCTGGTGCATGATCACCTATCTCAGCTTTCAAAAGAGTTTGAGCATTGCTCCCCAACCACAAAACACATCCGAACTGGGAAGAATGTATCTGTGACCCATTTGTGAACAAGCCAGGTGAATTGACGTCTGAGTTAGAAGAGGATCACCTGCTTGAGATCACAAATGATAGTGGCCTTAAAAGTATGTTTTACTTTTAAAACATACTTAACATACTTAAAAGTATGTTTTTCTCATACTTAAAAGTAGGAGAAAATTTCAAATCTCCATACATTCTGGATGGAATCAAGCCAGAATATCCTGAGATTGAGATTGCCACAAAAGCACTGAGAAGCATCTTTGTGAAGCAGGGTTTTCTTCAGTGACTGCAACCAAAATGAGATTATGGAGTAGACTGGACATAAGCAATGTAATTCGACTGTCACTCTCTCCCATTACCGCCAGATGGGACCATCTAGTTGCAGGAAAACATGCTTAGGGCTCCCACTGATTCTACATTATGGTGAGTTGTATAATTATTTCATTATACATTATAATGTAGTAATAAGAGAGACAAAGTGCACAACAAATATAATGCACTTAAATCATCCTGAAACCATCCCCGTCCCCCTCATCACCCAGTCTATTGAAAAATCATCTTCCATGAAACTGGTCCCTGGTGCCAAAAAGGTTGGGGACCACTGCTCTAAAGAACAGGGCCCCAGTTACTGATGGGAAGTCCCCGGAGGACCAGTGGGTCAAAGAGGAGTCTCTGTAGCCTTGTTTTGGGTCACAGTTTAAACTCATGCTATTTTCCATCCTAAGAAAGGTGACACTGACCTCACACCATCAGCAGTAATTGCTCTGCAAGCTGCTCCTCAAGAGAGGTGATGTGCTGTGCTGAGTTCACACCTGCTCTCACCTGGTACCTGCATGGCCAACACTGCACATCTGCAGGAAGACTTGCCCTGTTAGAAATGCAGTTTATGAACAAGGAAGCTTTTTTTTTCTCTCTGTGCAAAGCTGACTGGCCACACACAGGGTTGAGAACCACAATTATAACTTCCCTAGCCCCAAGTACTAATCACAAAAAACTCACCAGCCCAGGTAGTCATCAACTATGTGGTTCTAAGTAGTGTATTCACATTGGAACACCTAGGAGATTGCATATGAAAAACTGCAGGAGGAAGTTATCTGTGGCAAACTTGCCAAATATGAACAAGACATGTGGAAATAAAGAACTGATCAGAGGAAAAACACGTGTGACACATCACATGATACATTCATATGGGAGCCTTGTTAGAGATCATTCATACCAGCACTTTTTGTCTGTTTTGTTTCACAGTCTTTCAGGAACTAAAGTCCAGCCTTTCAAAACTATAAACTATTCTATTATTCTAGTCTGTGTAAATTCCATTTGCACATTTACATATATGAAAGGATTGAGACAATACATCTGCTATGTTTGATTCTATAGTAAAAGATTACTTATCATCACTTATGCAAAGGATAAGTTTGGGAAATGCATTTATGAACATTAAACTAGAGAAAGCTTGGTTCTGGCCCCAGCTTTGCCACTGAATAGCTGGGTGCCCTTGGAAGGTCCCTTTTGGGATTTCAATTTCCTAATCCCAACTGGGCTAGATCCTTGGTTCTCAACCTTTAATGACTACTTATGGAGGTTAAGATGCAGACCTCAGATCTATCAAATTTGAATTTCTAGAGGAAGAGAAATCTGGTTTTTACCCGAGTGATTTTGACTTGGATATTTAAGTAACACATTTTGAGAAATACTAGATGAGATAAAACCTTCTTATACTTTAAAAAAATCTTTAAAATTGTGGTTCCATGACTAGTTCAAGTTGAACTCACAACCTCCATTCCGGAAAAAGCTACCTCAAGAGTCTTTCTGCCCACTTAATTACTTACTTGCCTTTCGTGGATATAGAGACATAAAAAAAAAACAATTGCAGGATTTCTCATTAGCCCTACTTGGATGCCAATAATTTTGTAGTAAGCAGATTATTTGATAGTAATAAAGTCATGATGTTCTAATTATCATTGTCTTTTACAATGTGGCTAACTCAAGGATAATGATTCATCAGGTCATATTATAGTTAATCATAATTTTTTATAATAATCACAAGTACATGGATTATTATCCAAAGCTAGCTTTTGCATGCCAATAGCACAGAAACTGTTTCTAAACACTTAGCTTTTGATTCTGGCATAAATATTAAAAATAAAATCTAAATTATTACAAAAATATGAAAGAAAATTATAATTCCAACAGAGATTACATTCTTTTCCATTGTATAAAGAGCAATTGGTAGAAAATTTGATTTTTATTATTTTTTTTCTATCCTTGGCCTTCCAAAGTGCTGGTATTACAGGTATGAGCCCCCGTGCTTGGCCAAAAAATTCATTTTTAAAAGTCAACTTTACCTAGAAAGCAATAGGGAGTTTTCACAAAACTGGTGACACTGAAGGAACAAAAATTTCAAAGCCCAGATGTTTCAAAATCTGTCACGAATGCTGCTAATAACTGGTTTGATTTCCCATAAAACCTAACAAAAATTTCCGTATCTCCTAATATTCTTCTACAACATACCAGAGAATTTCTTGCTCTATCAAAAGAAGAATTTCCACAAAACAAATCAGATTCTCCGTGCAGTTCTGCTCTTTGCATCAACAAAGTCCTCACAGAAGCTACTCCCCTTAAAGTGCTATGTCCTAGATGTAGCCAGCAATTAGGCCCTGCAATTTTGACTACTAACCACACGTGTACTGTCAACATGTTTTTTGCAATGCCCATGGCTGGCTTCCCAAATCTAAGGCTATTAAGAGCTCAGGAGCCTGCCCCTCCCTGGCTGCTGCATGCCTTTGTTTAGAGGCAGACAGGAAACCGACACAGCTGAGGAGGACTGTTCAATGCTTCCTGGTATCTTGCTTCAGTGTCTCTTAGCGGTGTTTCCTTCTAGAAGTGAGTGCATATCTATCTTCCCTTGGTGCACCCTAGTCCAGCAGTTTAGATGTCCTCTGGCTGTACCCCTGTAACTAGATTATGACAGACATTGTCCATGCCCCGTCCATATCACCTCAAGATAATATAGCCTGGGACAACTGGACTTCCAACCACCTGGGGGCTTTCTGGCCAGCAGGAGCACACATTGCCCAAAGCAGAAAGTACCAGAGAAACAGTGCCTGTTTCTAAGGATCAGCCCTTAACCAATGACTGGCAGAACTTGGTGTTTTAATACTCTGGCTCCTGTCCCCAAAGATGGCATAGCTCTGAGTTCTACAATGGTGTCCAGAATTTCCCAAGAGGATCAACCTCTATTTACCAACAGTGGAAAATGGCATTGTAATTCCCCCTTTACTGGTTGGCTTCTTACTCACTTCCCACAGGTATCTCCTGGATTACATCTACACTTACATCCTAGTGTAAGTCACAGAGTTTGCTTCTAGCTGAGCTCACCTAAGATGCCAATCTCCTAGGTAACCTTCTCTCAGTAAAAGTGTCTTTCACTGGATATGGTTTTTAGCACTTAGGATTCATGGTTGAAAGAACTGAGCTCCAAATAGGTAAAATGCTTCACCTAAGGTAACACACCCAGGAAATGGCTGAATTAGGAGCAGAATTTAGGAATTTTGGCCACAAGACACTGTGATTCAAACGTGTAAAGAAAGCAATATGCTATTTTATTAAGTCAGCAGACACATTATGACTACAAAGAAGTCAGACATAAATTTTGTAAGCTTTTTTGTCCCCTGAATTTTTGTCATTAGTTAAGTTCTTCTATGCCACATATAGGAGTGTCTGGACATACCTCAGTTTCTATGTTATGATCCTATGCTGAATTTGTAAAGTGATCATCAAACATACAGACACAAATGCATGTTCATCTTAAGAGATTCCTTGAAATAGCATTTATGTAATCCACTCTTGCATGTTATGTGTCCAAAAAAATACATAACTTTTGCAGTTTTCCTCCTTCCCATTTGCAATCATCCAAGATGTTTAAGATTTCTACTCAGAAGGGGTTTGAAACATCTTGATTTTGATGACTCTACTTTTCATCAAGGGCACCCCCACTGAAAGGGTGGAAATAACTATCGTTAGAATGAGTTCAACTTCCTTACACATTACATATTGCTGCTTATTGTACTTACTTGACAAACTTTCCTGTAAGAATTATCAACTAAACTATGTAATTCAGAGACTTTAAGATCAGAACAAACCCTATGATAAAAGACTGAATTCACCCTTCCTATTATAAATGAGGAATCTAAGCCTCAAGAAAGTCAAGTGACGTCACTGAATAAACATAGCTAATATTAGCAAAGATCCAAGACTTTGGATTTCTGGTTTAGTTCTTTTCTAAAATTGTTATGATTACTCATCTTTTCTGAATTCATCTAAATTATTAGAACACAGAAGAAATTCCAAAGGTTGTCACAGAAACAGGTAGCATCACCTAATCACACTCTCCTCTCTGTGCTAACCCATCCGAGTCATTTAGGTGGCTAGTCTGTCAGCCCTCTGACCCCCCACCAAGCTCTGATGCCTCAGAGAAGCTGGATTTCAGGCACTCTGGGTTCCTGTCCCACATCCAAGCCCTGAATTTTGGGTTCCAGAATCTCTTGGGAATTCAAATAGTAACCTTTTCAAATCACATGTTCCCAAAGGAAATTACTCTAGAGATATTTGAAATTACTCAATATTTAAATTTCCTAAATATATTGTGTTCAATGCTACCGAGTTTCCACTTAAGAAAAAAACGGAAGCTGCATGTTGGGACCTGAACATGAACAGCTCTGATCAGAAAGGTATCTTGTGGGGTGACAACTTCTGGGTTTTTCTTTTTTGAAATTGCGCAAGTCAGGGCAGTGTCTTTGGTTATCAAAATCTAAACATGGAAATGCCCTAGAGACAGTGTATTTCAAAAGAGCCCAAAGTAGGTGAGAGTCAAACTAAGGATTCAATGACCAGCCATTTGTTACTAACAACAATCCATTATTTTCTACATATAGAATTTATTATATTAAAAGTGTTACATCCACCTTAGTGTGATCTGTAATTAGAATGTAAAAATCATGGCTGAGCATGGTAGACATGCCTGTAATCCTAGCACGTTGGGAGGCCAAGGCAGGAGGATTTTTTGAGGCCAGGAGTTGGAGACTAGGCCTCAAGCAATCCTCAAGCTGGGCAATACAGCGAGACCACCATCTTTACAAAAAAATTTTTTAAAGTAGCCAGGCATGGTGGTGCACATCTATAGTCCCAGCTACTCAGGAGGCTAAGGTGGGAGGATTGCTTGAGCCCAGGAATTGCAGGCTTCAGTGAGCTATGATTGTACTACTACACTCCAGCCTGGATGACAGAGCAAGACCTCATCTCTTAAAGAAAAAAAAGATTATTATTTTACTTTACTAATCAAATAAATGTTTTCATTTATTCTCTTACTTCAACATCATTTTATTCTATTTGTATTTGTTTATTTATTTTTGAGACAGAGTCTGGCTCTGTCGCCCAGGCTGGAGTGCAGTGGCGCGATCTCGACTCACTGCAACCTCTGCCTCCTGGGTTCAAGCAATTCTCATTCCTCAGCCTTGCATAGTAGCTGGGACTACTCATGCCTCAGTTGTTTAATCTGTGAAATGGAGACAACCAAAACTAACTACCTCTGGAAATTATCTGGGAAGCCCATATGTGCTTCCTCTGAAATACGTAGTGTCTGTAAGAGAGGGCACCTGGTAGGAGCAGTTGAAGAAGAAATATGGGTGTGTGTATCTAGGCACAGCAATCCCCACAGGCACTTGGGTGGTGCAAGACCGAGGTGAGTGGGGAACAGTGCTGAGTACTGAGCCCTGTGGCGTGGCAGTGATGGGATCTATAGGCCCCACACTTCCACCTTGCCACTTTGCACAGGGAAATGGATGGGAATGCCCCATACCAGCTTCAGAACAGAACTTTGGAGATGTTTCAGAAATAAGTTGAGAAGTTGGAGAGGAATCGCTAGAAAGAAGATTAGAATGGACAAAAGGTAGGGGAAAGTGAATCCTGCCCTCTGTCTACTCACCTCTGGGAAGACCGCAGGAAAAGGGAAAGAATGCTCAAGGCTTCCAGAAAAGAAGTGGTGAGAGCTGTGTGAGGGATGACCGGGGGGTGACAGGGCTTCCCTAAACCTGAGGCTTCCCACTCCTCACCATGCTCTCACACATGGCTTCAAGGGAGCCACTCAACAGGCTGGTTAGGGAGCAGGGAGATTGGTATCATCCCTGTTTCATGGAAAAATACCCTGAAGCACAAAGAATTTACGTAATTTGCTCAAAGTCACCTAATTTGTAACTGAGAAATCTAAAATTAAAACCCAAGTCCTCTCATTTCTATACCAGTAAATTTTTGTTTTTGTCTTTTCTGCCATCAGTGGTCATTGGTAAATGATGGAAATTTCACATACTGAATTTTAAGTAAATTATACTTATTTATACCTGTGGTAGGATACACTAAGAGTAATTCACATTTCTAAGAGCATGAAATATAATGTGAATATCTGATCAACAAAGACATATTTAAAAATAGGTTAAAATAGATAAAATTTATTTAAATATTGGACAGACTGCAAATGAATATATATATTATATATATATATATATACACCACTAGGACTTATGAGTAACACAGTGAGTCATGGAATAAGCCTTAATATTCTCTCAGTCAGAGATTCTGTCAGTGATAACCTGGTAATCACAGAAAACACTGACATTCTTCCATTACATTTATTGAATTTAAAAGACCTGTGAAGTATTAACAACCCCTAGTAAGTCTGATGACTGCTTTGGCATTTGTTTTTAAAAGTCATGATTCAGATCTAGAGCTGAAGCAAAACGGAATGAAGTTAGCTTTTTGCTACATGCTTTGTGTCTCCTTTAAGGAAGAAAAGGGTTATTGTTCATATAAGGGAGCATGCCAAAAACATGGTATCCATTCAGTTCACAAAACCCTGAGAGTGCTTTCTACAAGGCAGCAACACATGGATGAAGAAGGACTATCCAAGTGGAGATAGAGGACTGTACGTACGGATATGCAAACTGCCCAGAAACCAGGAGGAAAAGCAGAAGTGAATTAGTCATGAGAGCTCAGGATGAAAAGGAAAATGAAACAATTGAACTAATATTATCCAAATAAAACAAGAGAACTGGAAACATTTGGCAGGGAAGGTATCCTGCTTGCCTTTTAAGTGCAGGTGTTCAATACAGTGCTTGCAAGAATTGATTGCTCCTTTTTCCCTGTTCCAGAAACAATTTGCTTATATCTCTTAAGTGTAATTTAATTTATTCTATGCCATTTTTCACTAACACCAGCTCAGACCTGAACTAATTTAACTCTCTTACCTAATCCTGAACTGTCTTTTATCTTTCTGCAGGACAAAGCCCCAAACCTAAAACATAAAGAGCGTACCACTTGGATTCAGATGTCAGCCAGGTTCTCAGCAAAGAACCGATGGTACGCATAAAGAGATAATTGAGAAGTGTTTAAATAACTGACTAGTTACAAGATATGGACAGGTAACGGAAAACCAATAAGGAATGGTAAGCAGACCAGGGCTCCCAATGGCAGGAAGCCACTACTACCCCTCAGCATAAAGGCAAGGGGACGGAATGAGTACTGGAACTGGCAAGATCGGAGCTATAGAAGAGGTCAACCCATCAG
Source organism: Papio anubis (assembly GCF_008728515.1). Classification (NCBI taxonomy): domain Eukaryota; kingdom Metazoa; phylum Chordata; class Mammalia; order Primates; family Cercopithecidae; genus Papio; species Papio anubis. The sequence continues at coordinate 101,741,580 of NC_044981.1, read as the reverse complement.
AAGCTGTGGCCTTCTGCAAAGTAACAAAACCACTACCTAACTTCAGCCTGACCTCCCACGCCTGCCCTCGCCTCCAGAGCTTCCCATTGGCAGAACCTAACGGTTATAGAAGCCAGAGGACAAAGAGCTAGGTTCATGTAGTCATTAAACACAGCCTCTGAGCGCAGAGGAGGGTGGAGAGTGGGTCTGGAAAAACAAATAGAGAATATCCAGAGACTGAGGTTCAACATGTGGATAAAGGTCTTACACAGAGGGGAATGAGTAAGGAAATTATTTCACATGTTTTAATGAAGTAGGGAGAGGCTTATGATAAAATGTGAAATGAAAAACAAAACAAGATACAAAAGCCATCTAAATTACTCGCTCTATAATTTCATCTTTACTGCTAAGCTATATGAAAATATGTACCAAAAAGGAACACAATGTTAATAGTGTAATCCATAGACAGTGAGATTGTGAATTATTATAGCTATAGCAGTCTTCCCTTATGCATGGTTTCAGTCACTCACAGTCAACCGTGGTCCAAAAATCTCACATACAATAAGATATTCTGACACACAGAGAGAGAAATACCATATTTATGTAACTTTTATCATAGTATATTGTTATAATTGTTCTATCTTATTACTTACTATTGTTAATCTCTTACTGTGCCTAATTCATAAATTTAGCTTTATCATACGTACATGTACTTAGGAAAAAGCATAGTATATAGAGGGTTCAGCGCTATCAACAGTTTCAGAAATCCACAGGGGGTCTTGGTATATATACCCCCATGGGTGAAGGGGAACTACTCAATATCGTGAAGCCTCCAAAGCAGCTAAGCCAAGTGTATCAAAAAATAAATGTATCAAAAAATAAAACTGGAGTCTCAAACCATAAAAGAACAGTTACTGGAGATGTTCACTGATCTGACCACTTACCCAGAACTGGACGGGACATTTAACAAGTGATGCTAACCAACTGAGCCTCTTTAAGGAAGATAAAGTGGTACCTTTGGGCCTGGAATCCGACTCATGAGATGAACACAAGAATAAATGGGGCATATTTCTCTGTTACCTTTCACAGTTCACATCATACTTTTTCTCCCACCTCCACCCTAACCCCTGCTCTCTTCTATTTATTTACTTATTTATTTATTTACTTACTTACTTACTTACTTACTTACTTAAAGACAGGGCCTCACTCTGCCTTCCAGGCCGGAGGGCAGTGGCTTAATCACAGCTCACTACAGCTTTGAACTCCTGGGCTCAAGCAATTCTCCTGCCTCAGCCTTTCGAGTAGTTGGGACTACAGGCACATGCCACCACACCTGTCTAATTTCAAAATGTTTTTTATGGAGACAGGGTCTCACTATGTTGTCCAGGCTGGTCTCAAATTTTGGCCTCAAGTGATCCTCCCGCCTCAGCCTCCCCAAGGTGTTATGATTATACACATAAGCCACCATGCCTGGCCACAGTGCTCTTTAAACAAGGTATATACAGAGGTCTGTATCATTGTCTTTAGAAACATTAATCATCAAAAAGGTTATGCCTCCCCCACCTCAATATGTCATTCAAAATAAAATCAATTCTAAACCCTACAACAAAATTTAATATCTGAAAATAACACAGAACTTTCAGGTGTATTTTGGCTTTTCTTTTCTCTCTTATTCCTGCTTTGCTGATGTTGTAAGTACATGTTTAATTTACTAAGTAGGTAGTCTAGCACTGAGTACTTATATCAGTAAAGAACTTAGTGCTAGAATGTATGTATGTGTATATATGTATGAATGTGTCTATATATACAAATGTATATATCTATATGTATATCTTTAGATCATAGACAAATAGAACCATCCATTTAGAGAATTTCTATATACTAACATCATGAAGCGTTCTCTGGAATTCCTTTAGCAGTAACAATTACACTCAAGAAATATAAATTCTTCACCTTCTGTGGGGATTAAGTTCTTTTATCGCTCAGCCTCTGTCTTGAGCATATTTGTTTGTTTTTAGCAAGACGTCTTGCTCTGTTGCGCAGGCTGGAGTGCAGTGGCACGATCACAGCTCACTTGAACTCTTGGCCTCAAGCAACCCTCCCACCTCAGCCTCCCAAGTAGCTGGGACTACAGGGGCATGCCACCCTGCCCAGTTAATTTTTTTATTTTTTTATTTTTTTAAAGAGACATAGTCTTCCAATGTTGGTCAGACTGGTCTCGAACTCCTGGCTTCAAGCAATCCTTCCACCTTAGCCTCCTATTGTGCTGGGATTACAGGCGTGAGCCACCGTGCCAGGCTGTCTTATGTATATTTGAATATTTTCTCTTCTTTATGATAGCGGTAAGTGTAGCAACTTTTTATCATTTTAATGGTGAATATTACGGTTTCTCTAGAAGATCGGGGAGTGAGACTCAATTTGCCAACCATAGAACTTGAACTGGTTTGCCAGCCCACACTCCAGGGCTTCACATATGGCAGGTGTCTATAAATGTTTGTTTAATAAATGAATTATACTAGTGCAGTTTCAATGTCACACTTACTTACCTTTCTGAGTGTGACCAACACAGTCACTGAAAACCACACATCAAGACCACTTTGGAGAGAAGTAACAACTGCTCCGGTACAGTCACACATAAAAGAAGCAAACCTTCTGCTTCAATTACCATTATCACTGGGTAATTGTTTCTAAAATTAGAGAAAGTCTATAATAAAAGAGTGTGGTTTAAGATAAAGTAGCAAATTTCCAGTTGTACTTTGGAAAACGAACAGTATTAATGACTATAATCATTTAGGCTTTAAGCCAACAACATGTAATCTAAATACTAGAGCATACAAATGTCCAGTCTAGTAAAATGGAAACAGAAAGTTACTCTTTTCTATGACCTACTGACAGAGAAGTTAGCTCTGCGTATACAGTAATATTCATAGAAACTAATGAACACTCTTAAACATAATTTTAAAACTCTCTCACATACATAAAAATCAAAATAAAACTCAGTTTTGAGAGAAATGGGCACTAAAGACAATTTTACTAGTTCTTATAAAGACAAAGATTATTTACAAGGTTTTCATAATCCTTTTACATCAAGTCTCTAGATCTACATCTTTCATGCCAACAGTATCACCTATGAATTTGAAGTTTAGGTCACCAGCATTTTCTTTCCTCTTTTGGGGTTGTGACCTTTACGCAGAGTGAAAAATCCTCAACATTTGTCACCTTAGTTCCTTTATACACTCAGTGAATCATCCCAGTAGCAGGTACTAAGACTTTGTGGCTAGATTGGAAATCAGGTGCAACAGGTTTAGTTAACACTTCAGGAACTGAGTCACAGATCATTTCAAGTCAGGGGTTCCCAGGAAAATAAGAATGCACCATTAACTTTATAAGGCATATGAATTCTTTGTTCCTGGATACCCTTCTGAACAATGGGACCAGGTTGGGTGCATGTAATCAAAAGGAGGAAATGCTTCCCTGCTCAGGGAGATAGCTCTGAGAGTAAATGGGCACCTACATTTCTACGGGAAGCTTTATTCATCAGCTAGTTACCTCCCCTGTACACACACACCCTCTACCAACTACTCATTCAATGAGCTTTAGTTTTTTCATGGTGTGGTGAAAATAGTTTGAGGTTTAGAGCCAGAAAGAAGTATTTCAAATACTGCTCTGTCATTTATTAGCTAAAATACTACTTTCAGGTTTTGTCTTCTCAGTTATAAACATGAAGGAAGAAATACCTATTTGGCACAGCTACTATGAAGATTAAATGAGATACACTGATATGAAAGCAACTGTCACATAATAAGGAATTGTTCATGTCCCTTGTCTTATATCTACTTGACAAAAGTTCCTTATATTTATTTAGTTTATAGGAGAGATTAAGAATTATCTGGCCAAAAATAATCCTTTTCCTTCATTCCCGCACGCCACATCCATTTTTCTCAGTAAACATGCCCAAACCCAACTGTTGTTATTAGGTTGGTGCAAAAGTAATTGCAGTTTTTGCCATTAAAAGTAATGACAAAAGGCCAGGCACGGTGGCTCACGCCTGTAATCCCAGAATTTTGGGAGGCCAAGGTGGGTGTATCACCTGAGGTCAGGAGTTTGAGAGCAGCCTGGCCAACATGGCCAAATCCCATCTCTACTAAAAATACAAAAATTAGCCAGGCACGATGGCATGTGCCTGTAGTCCCAGCTACTTGGGAGGCTGAGGTGGGAGGATCACCTGAGCCCAGGGAGTCAAGGCTACAGTGAGTTGAGATTGTGCCATTGAGCTCCAGCCTGAGCAACTGGAGACCCTATCTAAAAAACAAAAAGTAATAACAAAAACAAAGTAATGACAAAAACCTCAATTACTTTTGCACCAACTTACTCTTTTGTTCTTTGTTGATCAGTTATGGAGTGGCATTAAGATATAAATTGGTGCTCCTCTTTGTTTAACTTCTGCTGGCTTTGTAAATTAGTGGAATTGTAGCCAATGTATGCTTATACACAGAAAGGCAACCAGAAATTCTGCAGTAAGTGAGAAAGCTGATGCATGAATTCCTGAGGAGCGTCTCTGTAGGAAGAAACTGCATGATGATGAAGACATCACCTCTCTACATCATCAACAGTTATCAGCTGTTCTGACTGGTTGTTTCCTTATGGGCATACAAAAAAGCTTTTAATAAAAGTGAAACAACAGGAAAGGATACAAGTAAGTGCCAGCAATGCACCTAGCTACTAAGACTTCTAGGTCAAAGTACTTGAAACCTTTTACAGGGCGAGATTACAAGAATCACAAAATGCAAATTAGTAAAAGTCAAAACATTTGAGCAAATGCCAGACATTCAGTCCTACTTCGCTTTTATCTTGAAAGAAATCCAAAATCTAGTTTCAGACAAGCTTGTTTAAACACGTTTACTGATACACAGGAATACAAGTGCTCTTGTTTCAAACCCTAAGTATGTTCCAATGTAGGACTCCTGATTGATAATTGAGTCCACTCCAGACAAAATTGTTTTGGATAGCCAATACAAAAGAGAATAGTTCTGTAATCCCACCCTTGTAGTAACTACATATTCTTGTTTTGCTGATAATAACCACTTAGTTCATGGGAGCTAAATAGTGGGGAAGGAAGCCAACAGTGGGGAAGGAAGCAAGGCAGCAGAGCCAAGAGTGGCTGGCAAGGCCTGGGTGAGCCTCCTCTGCCCAGGCTTGAAAAGGCCAGTTCTTAGGTTTGTAATGACATGTATGATAAAAGAGACACTGAATTTCAGTGTGAATGTCAACAGCTGCTTCAACTATCATACCTTTTCCTAACAGCAGATGCAAAAATAGTCAAGCTGTGCTTTCATGAGATATTTATGAATCCATCAGTATTATGAAAACATTTAAATGACAAATTATGACTAAATTATATTATGTGTTACAGTACCAGCATCACTTCAAGCCTTGTAAAGGGAGTTCTTGCATAGATACAATATCATACTGGTAGGCTCTATCACTTTAAGTGACATTTTGTTGTTATAAAATATGGCTTGTGCAAGCTTTAACTTTTTAAAAAATCATGAATTGAGTTATTTTTATTTTTGTTGGCTTTTTTTAGGTAGTAGGTGAGGTACTGATTATAGTAGAAACCCGGAAATTATCCAGTATGTCAATAACCAGACTATAGGTGCCGGTTGAATAACTAGTAACTCAATCTAGGGATCAGACAGTCTCATCGTTGTTGGCTTATGAAACTAAGGGAAGATTTCCAGAAGAATAGTCATCAGGAAGTTAGATGAGTCAGTTGGGTTCCTGTCAAAGGTGGGTACAGGCCAGGAGTAGAGGTATAGTACGCAATGCAAGAGAACCCAAAAAGACAGCTAAGAAAAAATCAGAAAATCTGAGTTTTAGTCCTGCTTCCTCCACCTGCATTACCTTCCATGAACTTCAGTTTCCTTATCCTCAGAATGGCGGTATGGCCTTATCTCACACAACCCTTATAAACTTCAAGTGGGATAAAGTATCCATAATGGTTTGAAATCCTTGAAGTGTCAATGTAAGGTGGAACCTGTATTCATTGCCAGGGAATCCTCAAGAATAAGTCAGGAGGTAAAACCAATGGATTCAAGTAGCAGGGCTTCCAGAGGCCTAAAGTGAGAGCAGCCAGGAGCAGCTTTCTGCAGCAACTGGTAAAGCAACTACTTGAGAAATTCTGCCATTCCTATTTAGCATGGGCAGCAACTAGAGGGCCCCTATCTACCACTTATCTCTGACCTTGCATTCTACTGCCTGTGCCAGGGCAGAAGAAGGGGTATGAACTAGATCTACCTCTTGGTAATGCCTTTTTCTGACACAGCTTGGGCAGAAGCCCCAAACTCAGAATCTAGACATGATACTTTCATTGATAACACATACTTTTGAATTTCTGTTTTAAAATCTTTTTTCTTCTAAGATTTCAATGAACTTATATTTCTATTAATTAATATATTTTATCTCCACTACTTAACATAGAAATTGTCTAGTACAAAAACTTAATTTGATTTCCCATATGTATTTTAATTTCTACTTGTGAGATCTGGAGGCTGAAAGAACTCATATAAGAATATAAAGAAAGCAGCATTAACCACAGTGATTAACCTGTAGTGATTAACCTGCAGTGATTAACCACAAAGACTCAAGACCACCAGTTAGGGAATCCCAGCCTCACTCTTATGAGCTCTGTGACTTTGGCCAAATAATCACACCCCGCTGTGCCTCATTTTTCCTCAAGATGGGACTAATAACAGGGCCTACCTCTGAGGAAAGTTATGAATTCACTGTAGTGGGTTAATATTTGTAAAGCACTTAGAACAGTGTCTGATACATAGTGCACATTGAATAAACTGCATCTCGCAATTCAAATCTTGATGGAAAACAATGTTTTCACAAACATGGTCTGAAGTTATTATAAAGCACATGCTTCCTCTATTTTCTTATCTTATATGCAGCACATATTATTTTGACCCTTGATCCTAATCATCAGATTAAAAAAGGAATCCAAAGACTATCATGAGCTTATGCTACTACTTGTAAACAAATTTGAAAAAAATTAAGAGGTGTACTGTGCATGGTGACTTTATGTAACTGTTGGCCAAATCTTTTATTTGAGCTGTCGATACTACCTTTGGAATAACCCTAAATTCTCTTGACTGAGACTCAGTTAGGGTTGCTAGCTTGAAATGGCACAAACAATAAACACAACCAGAAGCCAACTTTCTTCCCCACAGTATCTTTTGCCAAGCTTAACACCAACTTACTTTTACTCATTTAATTGCCATTTATGAGAACGTAACAAACAAAAGGCACTTGTTCATTGTGTTTCTTTTTGTGTGTGTTAGCTACGGGTGCAACCTTTACTTGTCTATAACATGCCAGTGAGAGAGGTTGGGGACGCTGCAAATGGATTCTGATTCTCTGCCTCATTTGTATGTCCTTGAGCCCCCTGATACTTTGTCAAAATTTGTGCTTTCATGAGATATTTATGAATCCATCAGCATTCTGAACACATTTAAATGACAAATCATGAATAAAATATATTATGTGTCACAGTACTAGCATTACTTCAAGCTCTGTAAAGGGAGTTCTTGCATAGGTAACAATATATTGATAGGTTCCATCATTTTCAGTGACATTTGGTTGTTATAAATATGGTTCCTTCAAGCTTTCAATTTTGTTTGAAAACATGAATTAAGTTATTTTTTTAAAGTAGCAGGTGAGGTACTAATTATGGCAGAAACTCTTAAACTATTCAGTATCTCAGTAACCACACTATAGTGTATACTGTATACTGGCTGAATAATTAGCAACTCAATCTAGGTCTCTGTTATGAGGGGTCATTGCTTCTCTTCCACTGAACAGACCCATCCAGAAGATGCACAGTGCTGTAAAGGCAGCATTAAGCAAGGGCTTGCTCTCTAGAGGGAAGATTTCTCATATATTTGAATCTGTACAGGTATGTTGATGAGGCATTTGAGTTAGCCCAATGCAGCTATGTTTTAAGGGAACTGTAAATGAGCTAATGAGACTCGTAAGCAATTTGCTGGTCGTTCTTGCCAAGCTCCTCACAAGCATTAGACAGTCATACATCCTATACCTTGAAAACTCACTTTGGGACAAGTTTTTCAAGGTAGACAGAAGAACACACCATTCAAGCTTCAAATGATCTTCTCATGTTGACCCGACACAGATTTTGAATACATAAATCACTTTTCTTCTGCATGGACATTCCTGAAACATAACTGAGCCCTTAGCTGAACTCAAACTTTAAGACAGATGTGTGTGTGTGTGTGTGTGTGTGTGTGTGTGTGTGTCTATCTTTTTAAGAGATGGGATCTCGCTATGTTGACCAGGTTGCTCTCAAACTCTTGGCCTCAAGCAAGTGATCCACCTGCCTCCACTTCCCAAAGTGCTGGGATTACAGGTATCAGCCACCATGCCTGGCCCAGATATGTATTTTTAATGTTCATAGTAAGATGTGTATTTTGAATGACTATTAGGAATTGGAAACTATTTCAACATCTAATATGTTCACTACATTGTTTTAATTGTGGACAAATACTACAGCAGCAACTCACTATCTCAGCTTACAAAAAAGATTTACTCATGTATTATTATGATTATTTTAGAGACAAGCTCTCACTCTGTCACCCAGGCTAGAGTGCAGTAGAATGATTGTAACTTACTGCAGACTCCAACTCCCGGGCTCAAGCAATCCTCCTACTTCAGCCTCCCCAGTAGCTGAGACCACAGATGTGTGTCACCACACTTGGCTAATTTTTTATTTTTTATTTTTTTTGTATAAGCAGGGTCTGACTTTGTTGCCCAGGCTGTCTTGAACTCCTAGGTTCAAGTAGTCCTCCTGTCTCAGCATCCCAAAGTGCTGTGATTACAGGCGTGAGCCACTATGCCTGACCTGCAAATAACATTTATAATCAAAAGCCATACATTCTGACGAAACTACTAATGAGAAAGGGAGTAGATATATATTTGAGGTTTTCTTTTTTTTTTAGACAGAGTCTGACTCTGTTGCCCAGGCTGGAGTACAGTGGTGCAGTCTTGGCTCACTGCAACCTCCGACTCCCTGGTTCAAGCAATTCTCCTGCCTCAACCTCCCAAGTAGCTGGGATTACAGGCATGCGCCACCACGCCTGGCTAATTTTTGTATTTTTAGTAGAGACAGGGTTTCACCATGTTGGCCAGACTGGTCTCGATCTCCTGACTTTGTGATCCACCCACTTTAGCCTCCCAAAGTGCTGGGATTACAGGTGTGAGCCACCACGCCCAGCCTGATATTTTTTTTTTTTTTTTAAAAAAGCTAAAGAAGAAAAAAGAAGTGAACTCAAGTTTCAAAGGTCTTACTAAAGGTCCCCAAAAGGGTTTATGTCACCGCCACTTGATTATGGAGAGTAGATTATGATGGAAAGTGTAGAAATAGAGGGTGGATAAAGTAATACAATGACAGAGATTAAGTGGCAAATGATTACCCTATGCTAAACTCAGACCCCTAAATCACTTCGGAAACACTCCTGTAATGTCAAGTATAAAGTTTAGCCTTGGCTTCCTCAGTGAGATGTGTTAAGACTTTTAAGGCACTGAGAGTGCATGAGGGGTCCCCCTTTTAGAGACCAACATGAACATCCAAATACTCCAAGGTACTTCAAAACTTGACAGACCTGGTTACAACTTCTGGGCTTCTGAAGTTTTTTACTCCACTCACAAAGTAACAATACATGTATTAATACTACTACCATTACTATAAAGACAACAATAATGGCAACTATCACTGCCACTATAGCCCCTGCTGCTGACCACCACCTTTCCTCTATCCAGCACTTGCTTTGAGCCAAGCTCTGTGCTGGGTGCTTTACATAGATACCATCCAATCCTCCTAGAGCTCCATTAAAAAAAAGTGTAATTGCCTCCATTTTACAGGTGAAGAAACTGAGACTTAAAGAAGTTAAAAATCTATCCCAATGGCAGAGGCAGATTTGAAACTAAGTCTACCCAACACCAAAGTCTACTAGCCTTTGACTGTGGCATGCTTTCAGAGGTACTATTTACTGAGCTTCTGTTATCTGCCAGGCACTAGGCTAGTCATTTTCTTAAAAATGTAAGTCTCAAAAACAATGTTAAGAGATAGGTCACAGATCATAAAACAGAAGTTAGCAGGGTAAAATAACTTCCCAAGAAGCTCACAGCTAGTAAGTGGCAGACTTACTTTTAAATTCCTGGTTTACACTGGTGAAATAAAATAAACCTAAAAATTAAAACTCTTTCCTTTAGTATAAGGAAAACAAGAGGGAAAACTCAGTACTAACCAGTTTAAATCTAACATTACATAAAACAAAAACAGACTTACCTGGCTATGTTTTTTATGCTAGAAAATAAGTAAACCTGTTTAGAGTTCTAAGCACCAAGCCGGCCACAAAAGACTGGAAACAAGAATCAATTTTAAGTTATGAAGACTAACACTCTACACAGTTCCAGAACGCTTTCAAATAACATTTTAAATGATTGTTCTTTTTCTGAAGAAAAAAGAAAAAACCTCCAAACAACAATAGTTTATCCTTACAACATTCTAGTGATATAAACCGGGAGTTAGTTGTTTTCTCTTCATAGAAAGGAAAGGTCCACTGAGTACAGAAAAACTAAGGGATTGTCTATAGTTCTGAAACTTGAGCCTGCTGGCCTTCACTCAGAGGTAGATCTCTGCCTGCCCAATGAGGATGCTCTGCCCTTGACACTAGCTACACTTTTCCTCCAATGAAACAAGGCGGGCGATTTTCACAGGATTATGTCCATCCATTGCTTGAATTTGGTTCTCCTGCAGATAGCATTAATATTTGCTTCTAGATGTGGGGTTCAATTCAGTTCAACTGTGATAATTTTTAATTCACTGCTTTTTAAAAAAAATATAGTTTCTTAAACAAAGAACTCAATGGAAATAATTCACTGCTTTTGACCTTTAGCTCAGAACCTACTTCTAATCAAAATATCAAAAAATGTGGCCACGTGAGGCGGCTCACACCTGTAATCCTAGCACTTTGGGAGGCCAAGGCGGGAGGATTGCTTGAGCCTAGGAGTTCGAGACCAGCCTGGGCAACATAGCGAGACCCTGTCTCTATTTATATTTTTTTCGGTTTTGTTTTGTTTTTTCTGAGACACAGTCTTGCTCTGTCACCCAGTCTGGAGTACAACGGCACGATCTCGGCTCACTGCAACCTCCACCTCCCAGGTTCAAGGAATTTTCCTGCCTCAGCCTCCCAAGTAACTGTGATTATGGGTGTCCACCCCTACCCCTGGCTAATTTTTTGTATTTTTAGTAGAAACAGGTTTCACCATGTTGGCCAGGCTGGTCTCGAACTCCTGACCTCAGATGATCCACCCAGCTCCACCTCCTAAAGTGCTGGGATTACAGGTGTGAGCCACCCCGCCCGGCCTTTTTATGTTTTACTTTTTAAATATTTTTAATATTTAAAAAAACCAAAATAACACAAAGTGGCTTGAATAGAGAAAATAAAAAGAAGGAATCACTTTCATTATATAGCAGAAAAACACACAAAATTCCTACTCAAAAGGAGGCATAGGCAAGATACTAGTAAGAAAAAGAGAAACAACTCCCATTGATTGAGCACTCACTATGTGCCAGCCACTGTTCTGAGCACTTGAAATGCATTAACTCATTTATTTTTAAAACAAATCTTATGACTGCCATTTTGTGAATGAGAAAATTGTGGCACAAAAATGTTAATAACTTTCCTACGATGATAGGATTCGGTGTCATGGTAAGTATTAACAGAAGAACAAGAATTTAAATCCAAATAGAGAATCCACATTCTGAACACATTATTCACAAGACAGAGTATAATTTAAAATGTGGTAAATGACAGTGCCACTAGTGGCTGCTAAGTGGCCTGGCCACAGCTCGCCATGCTCTTTCCACTACACCACTAGACCCTCTAATGGCAAGCGAATTACGGACTAGACAGGGGATGGGGCTGACTCAGGAGGGCAGCAACTCTATCTTTGTGAAAAATAACATCATATGACCATGTTTACCAAAACCAAGTTGGAAAAAAAAGCTTTAAGAGTAAATTTTGGAAAGAGAAGTAGCCATGTTCAAATTATTTTATATAAGGAAATAATTGATTAGAATGTCTATACCAAAAGCCACAAATATTTGCAGAATACAAAAATCTGACTTTAATAAACTTTAAATAATCTTTGGACTGGCAAGCTTTTCTTTCTTTCTTTCTTCCTTTCCTTCTTTCTTTCTTTCTTTTTTTTTTTTTTTTTTTTTTTCATACGGAGTTTCACTGTTGTTGCCCAGGCTGGAGTACAATGGCATGATCTCGGCTCACCACAACCTTCATCTCCTGGGTTCAAGGGATTCTCCTACCTCAGCCTCTAAGTAGCTGGGATTACAGGCGTGAGCCACCATGCCCGGCTAATTTTTTTGTATTCTTAGTAAAGACAAGGTTTCACTATGTTGGCCAAGCTGGTCTTGAACTCCTGACCTCAGGTGATCCGCCTGCCTTGGCCTCCCAAAGTATTGGGATTAGAGGCATGAGCCACCACGCCCAGCTGGACTGGTAACCTTTTCGAGGAAAAGAAGCTCTTCCTAGAGTTGGATTTTCCCCTATCCAAACCTATTTTTTCCATTTCTTCCATTAGACCTTTGCTTTGATGATGATGATAATGATGATGATGATGATGACGATGAGGATGCTTTTGCATTTACTGAGTTTCTACTTTATGCTCAGAAACGTGTTAAAGTTTTTGCACTTAATAACATAAACTTTCATTTAATATTCATGACAACCCTACAGAGTCAGCATCCTATTGTCTCCATATTACAGATGAGGAGAGTGAGAGTTTAAGAGGTGAAATAACTTGAGTTATTAATTCAATAATTAGATAAATTCATTTCTATCTGACCTAAACACCCATAATATTAATCAAATAAGCAAATAGGGGTGGTTACCTGACTGTTCCCTCCTTATTTAGAGACAAAAACCACAGTGAGTGCTGCACATTCCAGCCAAATTCCATCACTTCCAAGTACTGGACAGAAATGAACCGATATAGTCAGGAGGCTCAAGAGAGCCACACTGGGCAAAGACTGGCTAGAAATCTAAGGGTGCTTTTGCCACTCTCTTTAAACCAGAAAGAAGTACACTCTCTTAGAAGTAAATGAAATATTTATAAAGATGATCTAACTAGAAAAACATCCCAAAGACAGACCACATTTATTAATACAAAGTTCATCAGGGTTCTGAAGGAAAAAATAAGGTGTTTCAAGACTGCACTAAAATACAAAAACTCAAGGAGAGAAGTAAATCTCCTATTTTAAATTTTAGACTAAAATGTATTTACATTTGAATACATTATCTATAGCTGTATATTATTATGTTTTGACAAGCAGTAAATCATGAGACTAGATCTTAAAAGGAAAACCACGATGGAAATGTTTAAAAAATTTACTGAGGTAATAGAAAATAACTTCAATACTGTGTACATTATTATTAAGTAGTGTATTTTGTTAGAAAGTATAATCTATAAATAGGCACAGTAAATGTTTGCATAAGTAATATATTTCTACTACAACTGATTACCAATGTGGATGATAAAATATGAGAGAAAAATAAAATGACTTCTCTCTTAGCTTTCCTACCCTTACCCCCTCACACCTAGACCTCCCGCTCCAACCACTTGCGCTTCTCAGGAAGTGCCACACTCTTCTAAGTGCTGGTGATGTGCACAGTTCCGCCCCTGCCTGGAACTCGCTGCTCCTCCCTGTTTCTGCCTAAGCCACTTCACCTATCCTCCTCCAGGAAGCCTCCGAGATCCCCTCCTCTGTGCTGGCATCTATCATTGCACTTTTTGGTATCCACAAGAGACTAAGAATTCTTTGATGACAGAATTATTACTGTCTCTCATTGTTTTTTATATCGCAGCACATGGCACTTAGCTAAGGTACTCAATACAATAAGTGAATGAAAATAGATTGTAAATTTGACTTTTTTTTTTTTTTTTTTTTTTAAGAAATAAAAGGAGGGGCCGGGCGCGGTGGCTCACGCCTGTAATTCCAACACTTTGGGAGGCCGAGGTGGGCGGATCACCAAGTCAGGAGATCGAGACCATCCTGGCTAACACGGTGAAATCACGTTTCTACTAAAAATACAAAAAATTAGCCGGGCGTGGTGGCGGGCGCCTGTAGTCCCGGCTACTGGGGAGGCTGAGGCAGGAGAATGGCATGAACCCGGGAGGCGGAGCTTGCAGTGAGCCAAGATGGTGCGACTGCACTCCAGCCTGGGTGACAGAGCAAGACTCCGTCTCAAAGAAAAAAAAAAAAAGAAAAGAAAAGATATAAAAGGAAAAATATGTCTAAAATGCAAATCTTGCACAATTTTATTCTGGTCCTCATTGTTCATAGGGCGTGTTTTTAAAACACATGTAGAAGGATTTACTGGACATTGTCAACTGTCCATCACTATAAATATTTCACACCTCTGAGCCATGTAAACACGCTGTTACTTCAAATTGGTTATTATTCAACGAATGCATAAACTCTGATGGTATAGTTGAATAATTATGCATATAAAATAAAACCACTTCAAAACCATGATAAAAATTAAAAAGCACAATGGTAACGACAGTTTGGATTAACTAGACGCTCCCTAGCTCTGCCACTGGCTCCAGTGGGGAGAAGTCATTTATCCTTTGGTCTCATTCCCTTCACCCATGAAATGGGGGTAACCATTCCCGCCACTTCCTCCTCCCTTCGCATCTTGCGAGGAGAATGGGGGTAAAACATCTGTAAGAGCACAGATCTGACAGATATTCACAATAAAGAGCTTTACGATAAAGGCACTAGCTCAAAAGTAGTGCCTAACCCCAAAGAAGAGTTCCCACTATCACTTCCGACGGTAACAACCCTAACTCCCCGCCGCTCTGGTTAGCAGGCTGATGCAGGAGGCTCCTGCATGAAGACTTTGCAGTCATACTAAAGGCCACATGGGTGGGCACAAGTTCCTCTCGCCGGTGCTTGGTCTGAGCCAAAAGCCGCGAGGAACTTGGTCACCACCAGCGGCTACGATCGCTCCCCTCCGGACCCAGGTAAACCTGCAGAGTGAAACAGACCCCGGGGCTTTCCCCTCCTCCAAGTGGGGTCAGGAGCCGAAGGGCCAGAGCAGCGGGAGGAGGAGAAGGAGCGGGGACTGAAGGGCTCGGGCGAGGAGCTCACCTGGCCTCGCCGGCAGGCGCCGGGAACGGGTGCGGAACGAACACCCCACAGTCAGGCGGCGCCGGCTGCTGCTTCTTTTTGGAGCGCCAGAGGTGGAAGGTGGTATGCTTCTTAGGGGGCCTGCACTGGCTGGGCTCCCCGGGGTCGCCCTGGGCTGGCGGGGACAGCGGCATCGTCTTGTCCTCCTCCCCCTGCGACGGCCGGGACGCGATCCTCTCTGCCGCCCGGGCCCTGTGGAAGAACACACCTGGGCGCCAGCTCCCCAGACTTTCCCAGCGCGCCGTGGGACCCCGCCCCCTCGTCGCGGATGCGGGGGACGGCAGCGGGTTGCAGAACTAGTACCACGCGCAGCGCGAGCAGCACTGCAGCCCGAGCTCTTGGGGCGGAGGAGGGGACCCAGCCGCGGGAGAGCGCTGCGCGGGCGGCAAGGGGCGCGAGTCCAGGTGAGGCGCGCGAGCCGGGAGCCCCAGGTGAGGCAGACACGCCCCGGCTCCCCACCCCCAGCGGCCGCGGGACAGCGACACCTACTGGATGCTCTGGGCACCGCGTCTCCCAACACTGCATCCCAGGCTCTAAGCTGGGACCCAGAGCCGACCCGGCTTTGACAGCGCCTGGGGTGCAGCGGCCATTGTCGCCTGCGGAGTTGTTGGCTGCTCTTGGCCTGTGACAGGCTGGTAGGATGAGTCGCTGCTTAGCCACGAGCCCCGTCTGGAGAAGGATGGGAGAGGCACATCCCGGGGGCGGGCCGCCCAGCAATTAGGACTCTTCCACTCTGATCTTTGGGTGACTTGGGCAATGTCATGTGCTGGTGGCTTCTGTTCCTGTTCGTGAACACGGGTGGCAACTCTGCCAACGCCTCTCCTCTCTCAAGAGCCTGAATAATTAATTTGTACTCACATCTCGTAAAACACAAAAGGATTTAAAAAATTTAAAAAGCCAGAAGGGAATTAGGCATATTCCCTAATTCCCAAAGGGCTTAATAGATCCCTCGCAGTAAATTAAATGCCAGTCTCACAAGGTATTTACATCATCTGCATTACTGTTGATGACTTTCTTGTCTTAACTTCACAGTCGTGGCTAAATAGCAAAGGAAATTAATACTTAAGCAAAGTAAGTAAACGAACAATTATTTTGGGTATCATTAGAGCAAAAAAAGTGCAAGAACTAAGTACTACTTAAAAATTCAATGCAGTACAAGATCCTCTTTCATGGTAATAAGGCTTTATTTTCCTCTTGAAAAACACAACTCATTCATTCGTTTATTCTCTCATTCACAGAACATTCATTTTTATTTGTTTTTATTTACATTCTTATCAAGATGTAATTTGTAGACAGTAAAGTGCACAAATCATAAGGGTAAAACTCAAATTTTTACATATTTATGTGGTTGGGGTGTAAAAAGTTTTTTTAATGGAGAGTTCACATTGTCCTAGAAAATTATTCTGTATGTGGCTTTTAAATATATGATTATAGGCCGGGAGCGGTGGCTCATGCCTGTAATCCCAGCACTTTGGGAAGCCGAGGCAGGCAGATCACTTGAGGTCAGGAGTTCGAGATCAACCTGGCCAACATAGTGAACCCCCTTCTCTACTAAAAATACAAAAAGAAATTAGCTGGGCGTGGTGGCAGAGGCAAGCCTGTAATCCCAGGTACTTGGGAGGCTGAGATATGAAAATCGCTTGAACCCAGGAGGCAGAGGTTGCAGTGAACCGAGATGGTGCCACTGCACTCCAGCCTGGGCAACAGAATGAGATTATGTCTCAAATACTACTACTACTACTACTAATAATAATAATAATAAGAAGAAGAAGAAGAAGAAAATATATATGATTATAAAAACATAGAATACTTTCAAAACTTTAGAAATCTCCCTACTGTCCTCTTCCAGTACATTACCCCTCCCACCTGTAAAAGTTAATCACTATTTCGTCCTCTTTTGCTGGAGATTAATTTGATCTTTTCTGGAACTTCATTTTAGTGGAAAATCACAATATGTACTCTGTTTCTGGTTTGCTTTGCTCAATATCAGTTGGTAAAAATCATCTATATTGTTGCTTATATTTTAGCAGTTTTTTGTCTTGTTTTGTTTAAGACAGGGTCTCACTCTGTCACTCAGGTAGAAGTACAGTGTTACCATCACCTCTCACTGCACTCACTGCAGCCTTGACCCCCCGAGCTCAAGTGATCCTCCCACCTCAGCCTCCTGAGCAGCTAGGACTACAGGCACATACCACAGCACCCGGCTAACTTTTTTTTGGGAGGTACATTTGTAGAGACTGGGTTTTCCCATGTTGCCTAGGCTGGTCTAGAACTCCTGAGCTCAAGTGACTTGCCCGCCTCAGCCTCCCAAAGTGTTGAGATTACAGGAGTGAGCCCCTGCACCTGACCCATAGCAGTTTTTCATTTAAAAAAATTATTGTATACTGTTCCATGATATGAATATGCCACAATTCATTTATCCATTATTGTGGATGGATGTTAGGTTGTTTGAGTTTGGGGCTATTATGAATAAAACTGATATGAACCTTCTGAGATGTACACATTCACTTCTGTTGGATACTTATACCCAGCAGTTCAATCTTTGGGTAATACGATATGCATATGTTCAGCTTTAGTGAATTCTGCCAAAAACGTTTCCCAAAATGGTTGTGCCAATTTATATTCTTTCTAGCATGTTTGAAATTTCCAGTTTTTCAATATCTTCATCTACTCTTGATATTAACAATCCTTTTCATTGTGGCCATTCTGATGGGGATGTGGTGGTATCACTTTGCAGTTTTAATTTATATTTCCTCAAGAAACAGTTATTCAACTTATTGAGTACTGTACTAATTACATGCCAGGCCCTGACTTGGGAGAGGAGGCAATGACAGATGCATGGATTATATATATATGTATATTTAAAAAATCATCTGATACATATCATCTGATATATATATCATCTGATATATATATACACATCAAAGGCTAAAACAATCAGTGGAGGTATGTACAAGGCATTAGGGGAGTTTAGAAAAGTTTTAGAAAAGTGGTAGTTTGGAAGGAAGGAATGGGAGTGGTCAGTAAAGATTTGCTATGAAGATGGTCCTTGGATTGAACCTTAAAGGGCAAAGGGAACAGTAAGAAATGGTAAAGAAAAGGGAAAGGGAAGAAGGAAAAGAGAAGAAAAGGGGGGAAAGGGACAAGAAGAAATCTTTATGCACAGTCAAAAATATTTCTACATTCAGTAACTTAGTCTTTCATTCCTGGCTTTTCCAAGCAGAATTACTCACTCCACCCCTCCTTTGTGCCACCAGTGAATTAGGAACGTATTTTTGTTATCACACTTTTCAGGTTGCATCGAACTGGTTTACATTTCTATATCTTCTATTAGCCTCAGAGAAACTTAACATTTCTCATTTATCCTTATATTTTCCAGACGCAAATCTCCAGTAAGTGAAGTAAGTAATCAAAAGAATTGGTGTACTCACTCAGTTGGATACATAGGATGTTTCAGACAGATCTTTTTTTCTCTCTTTTTAAGAGATGGGGTCTCACTGTATTGCCCAGGTTGGTCTTGAACTCCTGGGCTCAAGTGATCCTCCTGCCTCAGCCTCCCAAAGTGCTGGGATTACAGGTGTGGGCCACCATGCCTGGTCACAGAGAGATTTTTTAAATTGTACACTTCATAAGAAAATATTTTACATGTCTCTTGTTCTCAATTATGTCCTCAATAACTAGCACAGTGCATGGCGCAGTGTAGGCACACAACATGTATTTGTTATAAGAGTTAAGAAAGTAGAACTCTGCATAGAAGGATAAGACACAGTACCTGAGATTAATCTAGTGAGAGAGACAGACACTTAAGAAAACATGAATAGTAAAACTTGGTAAGTGTTCTAACCAATGCGGGTCAGTTGCTGTTTTTCAGTCACTGCAAGAATGAATCCACTCAGACTTATTTAAGCAGTAAATTAACCTACCAAGGGATTTTAGGTGGCTCATAGAATATTCGAGAGAGCCGAGAGCAAGGCTCTGAAGCCCAAGCATCCTCAACCACTCCAGGTAGCTGTTTTGACAAACACCACTCTTACCATCTCTCAGCACTATGAGTTACATGCCAGCAGCTCTACCACTGGCCACCCCAATGATCAAAGGCCTCTTCACATCCATCTTACCTGAAGATTAATATCCTGCCTCACTCCCATGACCAGCGCATATATTGCTCACTTCAAGCAAAAAAGTTCCCTGCAGGTACATCTGATTAGAAGAGCCTAAGTTATTTAACTGTTTCCTAGCTAAAGGGAAATTTGGATTTCTGGGGTTCTACCTTAGAGAAATGGAATTCATGGGCTAAAATTTGTCAAACATAGTGGAGGTATTCAAAATAGGCGAGGCAGCCAAAAGTGTGAATGGTGGTGACTGCTCAAGGAAAGGGCAAAGGGCTACGGGAACACAGAATAAATGACTAACTCTGCCGATTAGCTCAAGGAAGTCATCAGCAGGGAGGTGACAGGTTTATGAGCTTAACTAATGCATAAGAATTTGCTAGATGAAGAAGAGAGGGCGGACAGTCCAAGAAGAGTAAACAACACGGGCCGAGGCCCAGGCTTGTGAAAGGACATGCATTGCTGGTGGGAAATAATCAGAAGGTCAGTGATGTTGGAGAAGAGAGGGATGGAGTGGGGCAAAGTGGCAGAAGGTGATTCTGGTAAAATCAGATATAAGTCATGCATAGATGATATATATCAAAGACTAAAAGAATCAGTGGAGGTATGTACAAGGCATTATGGGGGTTTAGAAAAATTACTAACTTAGTCTGGTAGTTTGGAAATGAGGAAGGGGAATGGTCAGTAAAGATTTACTGGATTTCTAAGCACTTGGTCAGTCACACTTTTAAGGAGTTTGGACTTAGTTTCGTAAGCACTAGGGACCCAGCTTACATTATTAAGTAGAGGAGTGACACAAACAAATTTGGGTTTTATAAAAAGTACCCTGGATGGAGTGAACTAGGAAGAAACTAGGAAAGTGAAACCATTTGAGGGAGACCAGCTAAGACGTTGGTGCAAGAGGTCAGGTAAGAGGTGATGGGATCCCCTACCAAGGCAGTGGGGTAGGAATGGAGAGGAGGGGATGGACACAAGACACATGTAGAAGATGGAATCACCAGGACTTGTAGTGAGTGAGAAAGAAGCCATCAAAGATGACTATGAGGTTAGCTTTCCAGCTTAGCTAAATGGATGGAAGAAAAGCCATGAACTAAAAACCAGAAATATAGGAGAAAGAAAGATCAGGGTCTCTGGGCATGAAAATAAATTAAGTTTTAAACACATTGTGATATGGCGGCTATATAGGCAGAGATGTCTAAGAATTCATTAAAAATATGGTTCTAGAGATCACAGTTCAGGTCTACATATGTAGATGTGGACATTATCACTGGATAGATGGGAGTTGATGCCATGAAATTGGATGAAATCCCCCAGGGCAAATGTGTAGAATAAGAATAAAAAAGGAACAAAGATAAAATCCTGGGTAACACGAACATTTAGGTGTCTTGCAGGTAAGGGAGAGCCTACATTCAACAGAGGCTAGGTGCAGCAGCTGGAGGTGTAGAAGGTTATCTGGGCAGAGTATTAGCCCTTTGGCCAAGGTCATATGATTCTTATGTTCAAGCTTTTTGCTCAGGCCGAGCCCTCTATCTTATAATGCCTTATTTTTATTTTTATTTTTCGGAGACGGAGTCTCACTCTGTCACCCAGGCTGGAGTGCAGTGGTGCGATCTCGGCTCACTGCAAGCTCCGCCTCCCGGATTCATGACATTCTCCTGCCTCAGTCTCCCAAGTAGCTGGGACTACAGGCGCCTGCCACCATGACCGGCTAATTTTTTGTATTTTTAGTAGAGACGGGGTTTCACCGTGTTAACCAGGATGGTTTCGATCTCCTGACCTCGTGATCCACCTGTCTCGGCCTCCCAAAGTGCTGGGATTACAGGCGTGAGCCACCGCACCTGGCTGGAGCAGGGAATTCTTGAACTGGTCTTCATGTCAAAAACATTTTATAGTACTCTTATTATACTTTATTAGAAAGATACTATTCAATTAAGCCACTAAAATTTGAGATGATTTGTTATATAACAATAGAAAACTGATACAGATACTAGAGGATTAAAATCTATTCTTTTTTACTATATTATTAAAGCAAAGTCATATTTTTGAAGTATCCAGAGTACAAATTAGCTATATCTTAAAGTCAATTGTTTGAAATGTAAAATACATTGTCTCATAGAAACAGATATATGTAGTGACTCTCTTCATTGACTAGTCCATAGAGTCATTTTAACATATACTGGGTCCAAATTCCTTATTTGCTATACAGAGAAAAATATTGAGAAATATGCATAGAAGGTCCCTTGCATCTGCTCCAGAATACCAACTCATGTCTGTGTAATGTGGAACTCCACAAGGGAAAGCAAAAAGCAAATAGCAACCAGTTGGCTGAGTAATTCCCAGAGCTCCCACAAGACTGGAAGATGTTCTGGGAGACTCTAACCAACAGGAGTAATGAGACCACACTGAACACTGGGGAATCCAACAGAGACCACAGGGGTCACACAGTAGAGCGGCTAAACTAACCCAGAGCAAAGGGTTTGCTCTAAAAAAAGAAGTTTAAAAACAAGCTCTAAAATTTGCTCTAAAATAAAGAAGTTTAAGAATAAGGCCCCAAAGCATCACACTGATCCATAAGTAGTTTAAGAAAACAAACTTCAACATTCTACATGAAGATTGATTTAAAAGTAATTTAACTGCATGCCAGAAAAACAATCAAAAACTCTTTAAAGGAAGACAACAAAATCCAGTCCTCAACAAAATACAATTTACAAGGTTCAGCATCCAATAAAAAATTACCCAACATATAAAGAGGGAGGAAAATGTGTCCCATAAGAAAAAAAAAAAAAAATCAGTCAATAGAAACTTACCCAGAAATGACAGGTGATGGAACTAGCAGGCAAGAACCTAAAACAATTATAAATATATTCAAGGACTTAAAGGAAAGCATGAACACAATGAGCCAGAGAAAGTAAAGACATAAATATAAGTCAAGTAAAAACTTTAAAGGTGAAAAATATAATATCAGAAATAAAAAAATCACTGTATCAGATTAACAATAGCTTATTCACTGCAGAAGAAATAATCAGTGAATCTGAAGAAATAGCAATAGAAACTCTCCAGATAGTTTCTGGATAAAAGAAAAGATTTTTTAAAAGAAAGAAAAGGAGAGAATGAGAGAGACAGAGTGTTGGGGAGAAAGGAGGGAGGAGAGATTGAAAAAAATCTGAAGAAACAATGGCAAAATTTTTACAAATTTAATACACAGCATAAATCCACAGGTGCAGGAAGTACAGTGAATCACAAATAGAATAAACACAAAGAAAACCACATCAGAATAATTTTTTGGAAACCAGTGACAAAAGGAAAAATTTTAAAGAAGGCAGAAAATAAAGATATTGTATGTGGAGGATAAAAGGTAAGAACAAATACATTTTTTTTTGACAGAAACTAGGCAAGCTAGAAAATAATACAACAACCTTAAAGTGCTTAAAGGAAAAAGAAGACAACCTACATCTAGTGAAAATATTCTGTGAAAATGAAGACAAAAGTAAGGATGAATTCAGTCAAACACAATCTAAGAGAATGCATCACCAATATCCCTCCCTGCACTACAAGAAATCTGGAGTTTTTTGGGTTTTTATTGTTGTTTTTGTTTGGTTTGGTTTGGTTTGGTTTGGTTTTTTTTTTTTTTTGAGACAGAGTCTCACTCTGTTGCCCAGGCTGGAGTGCAGTGGCATGATCTCGGCTCACTGCAACCTCTGCCTCCTGGGTTCAAGCAATTCTCCACCTTGTCCAGCTAATTTTTGTATTTTTAGTAGAGACAGGGTTTCACCATGTTGGCCAGGCTGGTCTTGAACTCCTGACCTCGTGATCCACCTGCCTCGGCCTCCCAAAATGCTGGGATTACAGGCGTGAGCCACCACACCTGGGCTACCAGGAGCTTTATTAAAGGAAGTGCTTCTGGCAAAGGAAAGTGATGTCAAAAACTTGGGTCTACATGAAAAAATGAAAAGTGCTGCAAATGGCAAAAGCAGATGGTCCCTGATTTATGATGATTCAATTTACTGTTTTCAGCTTTACAATGGTGCAAAAGTGATAGGCCTTCAGTAGAAACCACACTTCAAGAACCCATAAAACCATTCTGTTTTCCACTTTCAGTATAGTGTTCAATAAATTACATGAGATATTCAACATTTTATTATAAAATAGGCTCTCTGTTAGATGATTTTGCCCAACTGTAGGCTAATGTAAGTGTTCTGAGCACTTTTAAGGTCAGCTAAGCTAAGCTCTGATGTTCAGTAAATAATGTGCCTGAAATGCTTTTTTGACTTAGGATGAGTTCATCATGACATTACCCCATGATAAGTTGAGGAGCAGATGTGTATAGGTGACTACAAGAGACTTTTTTCTCATTTGCAAATTTTTAAAAAAGATAATTGACTGTTTAGCACATTGGGAGAATTATGTATAAAAGTAAAATAAATGACAACACTAGCAAAGGAAGGGAAGTAGGAAATGGAAGGATACAAAATGAGAGAAAGAGAATTACTACAATGATCATCCAGATATGCGTCACTCTGACTCATCAGTTGTTAAAATCTTGCCACTTTAATGTTAAATTCTCTCTTTCCAATTCAGCATTATTTTTGCTGAATTATTTGAAGGTAATACGCTGACATCAGGACACTTCACCCATAAATATCTCAATATGGGTCTGCTTAAGTACAAGAATAATCTCCTATGCAAACACAAAACAGTTACTACACTCAGAAAACTCAGTGTTGATACAGTGCCATCATCTAACATAAAGCCAATATTCAAATATTCCCAATTGCCCATAGATCACGTGCTTTGAACTCGTAATTGAAAATCTCTCCCAGAAGGAAGTTCCCTACCTTTAAGATTACAGTTGTCCTTTGGTATTCGTGGGGATACTCCTTCAGATACTGAAATCCACAGATGCTCAAGCCTCTGATATATAATGGTGTAGTATTTGCATATAATCTATGCACATCCTCCTGTATACTTTAAATTATCTCTAGATTATTTATAGTACCTAATGCAATGTAAAAGTTACGTAAATAGTTGTTATGCTGCATTATTTAGGAACTAATGACAATAAAAAGTTTGTACATGTTCAATACAAGTGCATACATTCTCTTTTTTTTCAAATATTTTTTATCTGTGGCTGGTTGAATCCACAGATGTGGCACCCATGGATATGGAGGGCCAACTGTATATTTTTTACCTTCTTGTCTGCACAACAAAAGGAAAACGCTTGGCTTACTCTCCTTTCTCTGGAATTTCAGATCAGCCATTCTTTTGTGTGAATGTTTCCAAGTCAGGAATCCATCTGTACTTATTTTTGTTACTTTTAATATTTATTTATGTAATTCTTGCGTTAAAGCTCATCTTTATAAATCTGGGGAGCTAAATGATAAGAACTTATGAACACAAAGAAGAAAACAGGCCGGGTGAGGTGACTCACACCTGTAATCCCAGCACTTTGGGAGGCTCAGGAGGGCAGATCACTTGAGGTCGGGCGTTCAAGACCAGCTTGGCCAACATGGTGAAACCCCATCTCTACTAAAAATACAAAAATTAGCCAGGCGTGGTGGCGCGTGCCTGTAATCCCAGCTACATGGGAGGCTGAGGCAGGAGAATCACTTGAACTAGGTGGTGGAGTTTGCAGTGAGCCGAGATCGCACCATTGCACTCCAGCCTGGGTGACAGAGTGAGACTCCGTCTGAAGAAAACCAACCCCCTCCCCCCTCAAAAAAAAAAAAAAGAAGAAGGAAACAACAGACACTGTGGTCTACTTAAGTGGGAGGGTGGGAGGAGGAGGAGGAGGAGCAGAAAAGATAACTATTGTGTACTCAGCTTAATACCTGGGTAATGAAATAGTATGTGCAACAAACCCCCATGACACGTGTTTACCTATGCAACAAACCTTCATATGCACCCCCGAATGTAAAATAAAAGTTAAAATAAATATATAAATAAAAGCAAATGTCTCAGAACTTGTTTTTGTTTTGTTTTGTTTTGTTTTTTTAAAAAGGAGCAGAGATTGTTTTTCCCTAACCCCAAATATATTCTCAGAACCTAACAAGTGCTTGGCACATAATAGGTGTCCAATAAATGTTTGTGGAGTGAATGAATGGATAAAGTGTTTAAGTTGGGGAAATGCCTATATCTACCTTATATATATCTGCATCTCATAGAATTGGACCTTCAGTGGGAGTAAAATAGATACTTATTAAGTAAAGGAATATTTTGCATCATAGCTAGCAGTATGTTTTGACTGTTCCTTTTGTACTTGTCTTCTACATTTTAGAAACGGAAGAGTAATATAAGGAATATTGGATTTGATCTTCAATTCACTGCATCAAACTGTAGACATTTAGTAACTATAGGGGGAACTATTACTATAGGGAGAACTATAGGGGGAATTATTACTAATACAGCCACATATAACTATTATATCATTCATTATGCACTTAGTGTCAAACCTGTACCAAGGGCTTTACATCCATTTTTAAATTTTATTTTTTAAAGTCAGATTTATTGAGATACATTTGACTTTCAGTAAAACTCATACTTTTTAGTATGCAGTTCTGTGCAGTTTAATAAGTACACGTAGCTACTGTCACAATATAAAACATTTCCATCATCCCTCCCTGCAAATTCCCTTATGCTCCTTTTTTTTTTTTTTTTTTTGAGGTAGAGCCTCGCTCTATAACCAGGCTGGAGTGCAGTTGTGTAGTCGTGTGATCTCGTCTCACTGTAACCTTAGCCTCCCAAGTAGCTGGGATCACAGGCACGTGCCACCATGCACAGCTAATTTTTTTTTTTTTTTGTACTTTTAGCAGAGACGGGGTTTCACCATGTTGGCCAGGATGGTTTCGATCTCCTGACCTCGTGATCCGCCCGCCTTGGCCTCCCAAAGCGCTGGGATTGCAGGTGTGAGCCACTGCACCCTGCCTATACTCCTTTATATGCACTATTTAGTCCTACTAATTACCTTAGTAGACATGACTATTTATTATTTCCATGTTTTGGAGAGGAAAAACTGAGGCTAAGAGCAGTTCGGGAATTTATTGAGGGTTGTTACATAGTAAATGGCAGAGCCTGGACTCCAAATCCTGTGATCTAAGTACTTCACCATGCCATTAGTATTTTGTAGTACTGTATTTCATTTGTTCAAAATTGCATTTCCCATTTTGTTACACAATGAGATGGATAGGGAGTTGTGACGACAGGAGAAAATTAAAATGAATTTTTCAAAAATACTAAGAATAAGGTAAATGAATTACAAGATAGATTACATGTCATATTAGAAGTGCACCCTCTCTATGTTACACAGCATTAAAACCAAGTAAAATTTTAGTTGATTGATATGGTAGTGAATAGTTCAAAAGCTTGTGAGTTTTAACTTTGCTTCACAACCAAGAAACCTATTAGTCGCTGGACTGAAGAAATGTCCAAGGATAAGATGTGGGAATTAGCGGCTGCCTGACATGTCAGACCTAGGTGGTCACCATCCTCAAGTAGCTTACCATTGAGTTTCACAGATAAAACAATCAAAGTCTTTTGTAGTTACTGTTTTATTTAGAGTTCTGCCATGATGGTAGCCTTACTTGGCCCCGGCTCTGATTTGGTCTCCCCGATTTCCAGAAACCTCTCTACGAACTGCTGCTGAAAAAGCAGTAGAAGCCAGAGGTCATGTTATCATACCTTTGCACAAAGTGAGCGTCTCTGCTAGTTCAAGCTGTAGGAAACAACGAATTACTCTAGTTAATTTCAAAAACCTAGTCTGTTTTAGAAATTTATGTTAACAACCCTAAAAACATGTATTTTATCAAAGAAGTTTTTAACACTGAGTGGAAAAACATTTCCATTGCACAATCTAAAGCCAAATAGATTGCTTTGAGCTAATCATGTGTGTTCAATACACATCTTTTTACCTGGATGTTTGCTTATAGCTACATAATTTAGTTATTCTCCTATCTACATTCAATTAAACCTCTATGGCCCCTGGTGATGATATTTTTACAAACATCACTGTCATTAACCAACTCTGAGTCTCAGGAGACACATGCTAAAATTTTTCTTTTTATCATTCTTATCATTTCTTCGTATTATTAATATTAATGCTTTAGCAAACAAGAACGCCTAGAGAGAGTGATTTATGAGCTAATTATAGACAATCCTCACTACGTAAATAAGGCCTGTGTACATAGTTTAGGATTTCTCGAGATGGAGCCAATGTATTAGAAAAATCCTATATCATTTTTATTTTAGTATATTTAATAGTTGGAAATTTTTCCTTGAGTAGCAATTTTTTTTTTAGCAAAGCAAGAGTGATCTAAAGACAAATATGGTAAATAAAGTAGACGATCCAACATATATATATTTTTCTGTGGGGGGAATAATTAGCTGAATTTATAAGGTAATGTGAATAGTTACATTTGTGTGTTTCTTTAACTGGCTTTAAAAGCAATTGCAAAAAGTTTTG
This sequence comes from Papio anubis, assembly GCF_008728515.1. Taxonomy (NCBI): domain Eukaryota; kingdom Metazoa; phylum Chordata; class Mammalia; order Primates; family Cercopithecidae; genus Papio; species Papio anubis. The sequence continues at coordinate 101,713,745 of NC_044981.1, read as the reverse complement.
TTGATGCCTTGAGTAATTATATTATTGTTCAACAAGCATGTGGTCTTCTGGAGCTTCAACTTAAAGGACAACATATTTTATGTTTCATTATGCTTGCTTAAAAATAAGCCACCTATCCTCAAAAAACTAAAAATAAAGCTACCATATGATACAGGGGTCCCACTCCTAGGCATATACCCAAAAGAAAGGAAATCAAAGGAAATCAGTATATCAAAGAGATAACGGCACTCCCATGTTTATTGCAGTACTATTCACAATAACTGAGATTTAGAAGCAACCTAAGTATCAATCAACAGATGAGTGGATAAAGAAAATGTGGTACATGTACACGATGGAGTACTATTCAGTCATAAAAAAGAATGAGATCATGTCAATTGCAACATGGATGGAAATAGATTTCATTATGTTGAGTAAAATAAACCAGCCACAGAAAGGCAAACATCACACGTTCTCAATGATTAGTGGCAGCTAAAGAGACAACTGGACTTATGGAGATAGAGAGTAGAAGGATGGTTATTAGAGGCTGGGATGGGTAGTGGGGGTGCGGTGAGGCGGAAGTGGGAATGGTTAATGGGTACAAAAGTAATTAGAAAGAATGAATAAGACCTAGCATTTGCTAGCACAACAGGGTGACTATAGTAAATAATATTTAATTGTACCTTCAAAAATAACTAAAAGAGTATAATTGGATTGTTCATAACGCAAAGGATAAATGCTTGAGGGGATAGATACCACATTTACCTTGAGGTGATTATTATGCATTGCATGCCTGTATCAAAATATCTCACATAACTCATGAATATATACACCTACCGTGTACCCACAAAAATTAAAAAGTCATCTGACTTTAAAGTGAAACCATCCTAACTTTATGTACTGAAGTTCATTCAAGGCCTTAATTCAGGGATTCACGTGAGCTATAAAGAGAATTTACAGCCGGGCTTGGTGTGTAATCCCAGCACTTTGGGAGGCCGGGGCGGGTGGATCCCTTGAGGTTAGGAGTTCAAGACCAGCCTGCGCAACATGGTGAAACCCCATCTCTACAAAAACTACAAAAATTAGCCAGGCATGGTGGTGTGTGCCTGTCGTCCCACCTAGTCAGGAGGCTGAGGTGGGAGGATCAACCGAGCCCAGGAGGTTGAGGTTGCAGTGAGCCGTGAGTGAGCCCCTGTACTCCATCCTAGGCGACAGAGCAAGACCGTGTCTCAAAGAAAAAAAAAAAAAAAAAAAAAAAGAACTTGGCCAATTACTACTTTTTCAAAAGAAAAAGAAAAGAGAATTTATTGGCAATTAGGAGTTAACACTGAAATTTTTAATAAATCCATCTTTCAGTTAATCAATAAGCATTGCTCAAGGTAGTGCTAAGTGCTTTATGTGGGACCTGAGACATTCTTCAGGAGATTAAAATCTAGTTGGACACCTAAGACTAATAAACATCAAATGATTAAGGGATAAAATAAAGAAGTTGCTGCTGTAAATTTTTACCATTAGTTATTAGTTTACTAATCTAACACATAAAAACTAACAGTAAATTTTATTTTTGTCTCATGTCTTGGCTGTACCTTAGTCCACTATTACTCCGCCTTCTTCCTAGCTTGGCCTAAATAACTAACCCAGGACAACACTCATACCTGACACATTCAAATTGCTTGGATGCAGTCCTGTCGTGAAACTAAGATATACATCTACATACCACACATGCTAAGCATTGACTACCTATGGTAAACTGAGAATATTATATAATTCTTCCAGATGAGTGAGGGCTTTGCAAGAGAGGATGTAATTATTATATGAAGAAATGAAAATAACAATCTCCTTTCTCATTTGCAATGCTTGTTACATTGTATGAATTACATATTACCAGATTGTTTATTAATATTTGCCTTGTTCTGAAAAAGGATATGAGACTGTTGAGTGAAAATAGGTAACACATAAGCAATGAGCTGTGTGGGTTTTTTTCCCTACTCAGAAACATAGAATATAATTTCATATACCGTAGTAATGGCATAATAAAGTGGCTTAATAAGCAGCCAGTTTTAATTTCAAACACTGCTTAACTGACTAGTTATGGGTAATTTATACACGGAATAATCTAGCCCATTAGTTGCTACATTTATTTAACATCCAGAGGTTTTGAGTAAATGAATCAATCAATTCAATTTAAAAACTAGTATAATTTATTCCCTCCTACTTAATTGACATTGGCTCTGATGTACCCATTACCTCAATTATGGAATTCTAGACTCAAGTCCATAGTACCAGATCTAGGACAGACTGTCATTTTAAAATAGAATTAAATGAGCTCATGTACCAGACATGGCTAGTTGCCAATACTCATTCTCCCTTCTTCAAAACATTACCCTGATTCTGTTTGAGGTGAGAACATTATCCAACTAAAAATACTTGATTTCCCAGCTTGTTTTCCAGATAAAGGTAGTCATTTGGCACAATTACGAACAGTTAGATGTGGGTGAATATCTGTGGGGAGGATTTGCTTCCTTGAATGGAATGGTAAACCTTTGAAAGGAGGAAGCCCTTGGCCTCCATCCTTTCTGTCTTCTTTTCTTTTTCCTTCCTGAGACATGAATGTTATGCCAAAGAAGCCAAACCCATCTTATGGCCCAGAGGATTGCAGGGCAGGAAGATAAAAGCATTTGGAACAATGATGCCACCATGGGGCCACTACCCAAGCCCTAGACTTCTTGTAATGTGAACAACAACAACTAAAAATCTAATTTTGGTTGAGTTTTCTGCCATGTGCTATCAAATTACAAATACTATAAAGGTGCCCAAAGCGGGTGCCAAAAAAATGTTAGCATTATGTGAGAGATTCCTAAAGATCAGGAAATACTTTAGGAAAGCTTTAATTAATTAATAAATTAACATGAAAAAAGAGGAGTAAGTCTAATAGCAGGGAGGTAAAAACAATGATATTATTAATATTTATTATTATTATTTTTTAATAGAGACACAGCCTTCCTGTGCTGCCCAGGCTGGTCTTGAACTCCTGGGCTCAAGCAATCCTCCCAGTCTGGCCTCCCAAAGTGCTGGGATTACAGGCATGAGCCACCACACCCAGCCAATAGTTATTATTATGGTTAATTTTTTGAGTGCTTACCATATGCCAGGCACTGTGTAATATTGCATATATGATATAAATATAAAGATGTATATAACATACAGCACATATATAAACAGATGTTTATATGTGATGTATGTATAACACATGTATAATTTCTTACTTTAACAATCCTATAGGGTTGCAACTATTGTTACCCTTATTTCATAGGTGAGAAGAATAAAGCTTAGGAAGGTTAAGTAAATGAGACTACAGGCACATGCCACCACGCCTGGCTAGTTTTTTGTATTTTTAGTGGGGTCGGGGTTTCACCATATTGGTCAGGCTGGTCTTGAACTCCTGAACTCAGGTGTTCCACCTCCCTTCGCCTCCCAAAGTGCTGGGATTACAGGTGTGAGCCACCACGCCTTGTCAAAACATCCTGCTTTTTAAATGAAGTGTCAGATTAAGACACATAGGCAAAAAAGCAATGCAGCAGCAACACGTGAAGAATAGGTTTCTCTGTTAATCCCTAAATAACTGGTATTTGAGTATCAGGAACTACAGAGAAATCTACAGGGGAAGAGGAAAGGTCTGAAACTGTGGCCAAGAGACGCAAACTATGCACTGCCCTTCAGAACTTCATGATGGCAAAAAGCAATTTATAATATTGAACTTGTGTTTACACTGATGTGTACATATTAAAATAAGACGTATTTGTTAAAGTGTGGTGGTGGCCAGGAAAATACACTTCACAGACCTTCTACTGAGTGAGAATGATTGATTGAGGGCCCAGAGACTGAGCTTGCTAGAGACTAGAGGGCAGTCCTATTCCACGGGACTCCTCTGACTGATGACTTTGGCTTGAGACGTCTCAAAATTTCTTGTTGCACCTACCTTAGACTACACTGGCTTCTATCCGCTCGTCCTTCACCTGCTCCTTCGCTCCACTGTTGGGTGGCTTTCCCAGGCCCTCCTCTCTGCCTACATTTTCCTTTTCTTTTTCTTTTTTTTTTTTTTTTTGAGACGGAGTCTTGCTCTGTCGCCCGGGCTGGAGTGCAATGGTGTTATCTTGGATCACGGCAACCTCCGCCCCCTGGGGTTCAAGTGATTCTCCTGCCTCAGCCTCCTGAGTAGCTGGGATTACAGGCATGTGCCACCACTCCCGGCTAGTTTTTATAATTTTAGTAGAGGCGGGGTTTCACTCTATTGGTCAGGCTGGTCTGAAACTCCTGACCTCAGGTGATCCGCCCGCCTCGGCCTCCCAAAGTGCTGCAATTACAGGCATGAGCCACGAGCCTGGCTTTCTTTGTTTTTTTTTTTTAGGGGTGTCCCTATGTTCCCCAGGCTAGTCTCAAACTCCTGGGCTCAAGCGATCCTTCTGCCTCAGGCTCTCTAAGTGCTAGGATTACAGGCATGAACCACCAATCTTCTATCACAGAGATTTCTCCTAGTGAAATATTTGCAAATTTAATCCTGTCCTGGAGTCTGCTTCTGGGAGGACCCAGACTAACATGAGTGATAAATGTCTTCTTATGAAAATGCCTCCAGTCTAGACTGCTCTCTCAAACTCTAGATCTCTTTAGATGTTCCCATACAATTCCATAAGGTTACTTTGCAGGTAATTCCCTACCTTTTCCATAGACTTAGTTTTTCTAGAGCATTCTTAGGGTCACAACAAATTTGAACAGAAGGTACAGGGATTTCCCATATATCCTCTACCCCTACACATGTACAGCTCCCCCATCAACAACGTTGCCCACCAGAGTGCCATTAACCAACTTTGAGTCCTAGGAGATACATGCTAAAAATGTTCTTCTTATCAGTCTTATCATTTCTTTGTATCATTAATATTAATACTTCAGCAAACAACAATGCTTAGAGTGATTCATGGGCTAATTTTAGACAGTCTCACTACATAAATAAGGCCTGTAGTTTACAATTGATGAACCTACATTTACATAACATTATCACACAGTGTCCATAGCTTACTACAGGGTTCACTCTTGATGTTGTACAATCTAGGGGTTTGAATAACTTATAATGACATATGTCCACCATTCTAGTATCATGCAGAGTAGTTTCACTGCCCTAAAAGTTGCTGGTGCTTTGCCTGTTCATCCCTCCCTCCTTTCAACCCCTGAATTTTTTTTTTTTGTTTTTGTTTTGAGATGGAGTCTCACTGTGTTGCCCAGGCTGGAGTGCAGCCACATGATCTCAGCTCACTGCAACCTCCGACTCCCATGTTCAAGTGATTCTCCTGCCTCAGCCTCCTATGTAGCTGGGATTACAGGCACCTGCCACCATGTCCAGATAATTTTAGTATTTTTAGTAGAGACAGGGTTTTGCCATGTTGTCCAAGCTGGTCTCGAACTCCCAACCTCAGGTGACTCACCTGCTTCAGTCTCCCAAAGTACTGGGATTACAGGCGTGAGCCACCATGTGGGGAAACCTTTTAAGTTTTACCATTTCCAGAATGTTGTGTAGTTGGGATCATACAGTATGTAGCCTTTTCGGGCTGGCTTTTTTCACTTAGTAATATATGTTTAAGTTTCACTAAATGTCTTTTCATGACTTGATGACACATTTCTTTTTAGTGATGAATAATATTCTATTGTCTGTGTGTACCGCAGTTTATCCATTCACCCACTGAAGGACATCTTCGTTGCCTCCAAGTTTTGGTATTTGTGAATAAAGCTGCTACAAACATCCACGTGGACACAAGTTTTTGTATGAACACAAGTTTTCAACTCCTTTGTGTAAATACCAAGAGGCACAATTGCAGGATCAGATGGGAAGGCTGTGTTTAGTTTTATAAGAAGCCACCAAACGGTCTTCCAAAGTGGCTGTACCATTTTGCATTCCCACTAGCAACGAATGAGACTTCCTGTTGCTCACATCCTCGCAGGCATTTGGTGTTGCCAGTGGGTAATCTCTGTTTGGCATTGGTCTTGGTTAACAGCCTGAACACTAAGACCTCAGTCTCCCTCACAAACTCACCCCATCAGTCACTAAAGTCCATTGATTTTGCCTCTTGAACATTTCTTCTTTCCATCCCACTGCCTTGCCTTTCTCATCATTTCCCCATTGACTATGGTAGTTTTTCAATTGCTCCCATTGCCTCCAGAGACATCGCTAGTCAAAACACACTTTATGTTAGCTGGGAGTGGTGGTGTGGGCCTGTAGTCACAACTATCTGGGACAGTCCTAACTACATAAATAAGGCCTATTGGTTACAATCGATGAACCTACCTTTACACATCTATCATGCATGTCCACAGCTTACTACGGGGTTCATTCTTGTACAGTCTAGGGGTTTGGATAAATTTCTAATGACATGTATCTACCATTCTAGTATCATGTATAGTCATTTGATGCCCTAAAGGTCCTTGGTGCTTTTAGGGAGGCTTGCTGCCTCAGGACCCTGAGGCGGGAGGATCATTTGAGTCCAAGGCTACAGTGAGCTATGATCACACCACTGCACTCCAGCCGGGGCGACAGAAAAAGACCTTGTCTATTAAACAAACAAACACCCACTACGGTCTGAAGAAACTTCCAAAACCACACATCTGGTCATATCATGTCTTTAATTGAGACCTTTCCATGGCTCCCCTCTGGTTTCAGTGGCTTTAGAACCTTTTTAACATGACCCACTGAAATAAAAACATTCCACATCAGGACTCAATAAACACATTCTTATTCAGGATATGCACGTGTATGCATAATATATATAACTAAAATAAAAGTTTTATGAAACAAACTGACTCCTGCTACTTGTGATGCACTTTGATATTTTCTATTTTATTCTATTCTGTTCTGTTCTACAAAATTTTATTTCACACAAGAAATTATTGCAAACCACTCAATTAATCTCACAATCTAGTAACAGATTATAACTAATAGTTTGAAAAACCTAGAGGTCTAGAGGATGAAGTCCAAATTCCTTTCCTGGGCTTCTGGTCCTTCTCTTGATGTAAGCTTGGACAATAATTCCAGCTTCATTCATCTCACCAGTAAAGCCACTGAATGCCTGCTATGTGTCAGTTACGATGTGGGGAATTAAACAGTGAGTAATGAATGGCTCAGTGCCAACCAGAAAAGACAGTGCAGTATTTTGTGGGACACAGCCCAGCAAAAGTCTATTACCATTCAATGATAAAATGAAGGTAAATACTGTTAAGACAGCACATAAAAAGGAGATATTCTTGGGGGAAGTAGAGAGAGCTTCCCGGAAGAAACCTCTAAAGTAACTTCTCACTGCTAAGTAGGAATTAATCAGGAAAAAGGGGTGGTGAGAAGTATTGTCCCGGGCAATAGAAGTAGCCTGTTTATTGGAGGCAAAAGAGTGCATGAGGTTGTACCAGAAGGCTGAGCTTTTTGAAGACTAAAAAGTGATTCATTGTGGCTAGAGACTCAGAGCCCCGGGAGGCATAGGGTAGGAGACGCAGATGGCGAGGTAAAGAACGCCCCCTGGAGGATATTGAAGGCCACACTTCTCTTCCAGGCTTTCAGATTGCGTCCCAGGGAATCCAAGACTCCACAGAGGGGCCTCGGGAACAGAGGGAGAGTATCAGATGAAGGCCAAGCAGGCCAGACTTTCCTTATCACCTTCAACCTGAGTAGCAGCGGCACAAGCATCGCGGCATTTTACATGGACCCATGTTGAAGACAGTGAAGAAAATAGAGTGGAGGAAGGCAAGACTGACAGCTGTGCCAAACTAGGAGAGTGGCAGCAAGAGGGTAAGAGGACAGGAGCGGGCAGAAACTTAAAGTCAGGAGAAAGAAAAGACAGCCCTGGGGATTTAATTTTGAACGAATCCTCATATTTTACACCTTCCGTGTCTTTGTATATTTTGTTCCCTCTGCCTAGAGTAGGATTCTTGACCTTATTTATTCAGTTTTTTCTTTTGCAATGCATACCTTAGGCTGTCTGGGAAATCTAAGAATAATGTATTTAAAGGCATCAATATACACATTACTACAAAGAAACCCCAATATGTTAATACATAGTTATCAAAATATTAGGAACACAAAGTTGTGTTATATTGTTTCCTTATTAGTGCAATAAATAATAAGGTCTTACAGTAAGCCTTATAACTACTGTAATTTCAGAGTAGTGAATAGTAAATATTTTATGGATCTGAATGAACTGCAATGTGAGTTGAATATATCTGTGATTCTATTGGTGACAAGTTACAAGTATTACCAATACTACTCCAGTTTGAGGCCTGAATTTATAATGGAAGGAAATGCTAAATTTCAAACTGGAGGTTACTGAAAATAAAGATGAAATTATTTTCCCAACCAAAGTCTTCAAATCCTTGAATTGGAACCATGAGTGCCTTGGTTACAGCCCTGGCTTAAAAGCCCTTTCCTTCCTTGTCTACCTGTTATATTCATTTATCTTCTAAGGTTTATCTTACATGTTGCTGCTAGTTATTCTTGAAGCTAGATTCTGATGGCAGTTGTATGTAGTTTAATTACAGCCTGTGAGGGACTGCTGCAGTCCTTTGTTTGCTTACCAGTTCTCTCCCACACTGGAATGTGAGTTTCCTGAAGGCAGAAATTATTTCTGATGTACCTTAGTAACCTGAGTATCTTACACAGCCTTGCATCGAAAAGCCCATTGAATGAATAGACACACTGTTCCATGAGAACACTAATCACTTTAAATTGCTGGGGAGGGGTTGGAGTGTGTAGAAAATGATATTTTATTTGTATCTCTCTTTCAGTAATACAGAAATTTCATGTTATAGTCAGTGGATGAAAAGAATGTAAGGAAACTGCCTAGAATAAGGCAGTAAACAAAATAAAGGTGCATAAATGGTGGATAGAAGTGTGTGACAAGTACAGCATGGAAGAATCCCATTGAAAAAAGAGTAGATTTGGCTGGGTGTGGTGGCTTACACCTGTAATCCCAGCACTTTGGGAGGCCGAGACAGGAGGATGACTTGAGTCCAGGAGGTTGAAGCTGCAGTAAGCCGTAATCACACCACTGCACTGCAGCCTGGGTGACAGAGTGATACCCTGTCTCAAGAAAAATAAAAATAAAAATAAAAAATAAAACATGCTGCTTGTCCCTGACATTCGAAGACAGCCTTTAGAAACTTATCTTTGCCAATTCTAACAATCAATATATGTAGGCAAATTATCCCTCAGAAAGATCCTCAGCATAACAGTTGTTGATAAAAGTGTCTATTAAATTTTAATTAGTACATTTTAAAGTAAAAAGAGAAATTATCTAAATGTCCTGCTCTGTAATTAAATGTGAATTACATTTTAGAATATTTTATTTAAAAAACACATTGCACTCTGAAAAGGCATGGAGGAAACTTAAACCCATAGTACTATGTAAAAGAAACCAATCTGAAAAGGTTATGTAATGCCTAATCACAACTGTATAACATTGTGGAAAAGACAAAACTATGGAGACAGTAAAATGATGACTGGTTGCCGGGAGTTAGGAAAGAGAGAGGGATAAATAGGCAGAGCACAAAAGATTCTTAGAGCAATGAAACTCCTCTATATGATACTACAGTTGTGGATACATGTCATACATTTGTGAGAACCTATGCAACATACAACACCAAGTGTGAACCATAATGTAAGCCGTGGACTTTAGGTGATAATTTTGTGTCAATGCAGGTTCATTGACTGTAATAAATATAGCACTCTGGGGCAGAATGTAAATTGTGGGGGTGGTTGTGTGCGTGTGGGTGGGGGGATGTAGAGGGTAGATGGGAACTCTTTCTACTTTTTGTTCAATTTTGCTGTGGACCTAAAACTGCCTTAAAAAATAAAGTTTATTAATTTAAAAAAAAATGTTGCCCCCTCTTTCAAGTTTATTGTGTAAAAACTTAAAAGTGTGAATTATATTTTTGTGAAGAATCTATGGAATGATGGATGATACATACAACATATAGCCTATATATAATATAGTAACCACTTAAAAACTATGAAGAGAAATGTTTTTTTAAAAGTGCCATTTTAGTCAAGACTTTTGCTTCTTCTGAACTTTTATGACACTTTTTCCCTTGACCACTCCTGCCTTGCGCTTTGCTACATCTCTTGTGTAATGCTCTGTTTCCCAGTTTAGACTGTAAGCAATTCTAAGGCAGATCTGTGACTTAGATCCCTGTATATTCCCCCCAGAGGGAGAGGACATTTCTAGCAGAATGAACACGGTAAGCAAAGGCACAGGGATGTGAGGACCGAGCTCAGAGAGAGACCAGGGAGCCAGACAGCTGATGAGAGAGGAGCTGGAAAAGTGGATTCGGGTTAGATTTGGATTTTGTTCTGCAGGCAGTGAGGGTTTGGTTTTTATAAAAACAGGGCAGGGGTATAATCAGAACAGTGCTAAAGAAGATTACTCTGGCAGCAGGTTGTAAAATGGATTGGCACAGGAGAGGACAGGCATACAGTCTAGTGAAGGACATAAAAACAGCAGCTCCTATTTATTGAGAGCTTACTATGTGCCAAGCACTGCAATAAACGTTTTATGTGCATCATTTCACTTAATCCTCACAAGTCCACGAGGCAGTTGCTATCATTATCTTTATTTCAGCTTGAGGAAAATGGAAAAGTAGAGGCTTGGAAAAGTTATATAAGGGTTATGTTCTTGTGCATGTGACCTGTTCAGTTGCATAAGGCCTGGCACTGGCTTTCATGCTCTGCTGTCTCCATCTTGAGATTCTTAATTTTTAAACAAAGGGCCCTCACTTTCATTTTGTGCTGGGCATCAGAAATTATGTAGCCAGTCCTGGTTAGCTCATTTTGCCTGTGACCATATAGGTAATAGACTTCAGAGCAAGGATTTAAGAGTTCATGTCCTCAACCACTCTGCTCTGCTACACAAGCTCATGATCCAAATCAAACCAGTAAGATAATGTGAAGGAAATGGGGAAGGATTTGAAAGAGAATATGAGGCCGGGCGCAGTGGCTCATGCCTGTAATCCCAGAACTTTGGGAGACCAAGGAGGGCGGATCACGAGGTCAGGAGATCGAGACCATCCTGGCTAACATGGTGAAACCCCATCTCTACTAAAAATACAAAAAAAATTAGATGGGCGTGGTGGCAGGCGCCTGTAGTCCCAGCTACTCCGGAGGCTGAGGCAGGAGAATGGTGTGAACCCAGGAGGCAGAGCTTGTAGCGAGCCAAGATCGTGCCACTACACTCCAGCCTGGGCGACAGAGCGAGACTCTGCCTCAAAAAAAAAAAGAAAGAAAGAGAGAATATGAGTTAATACTTGCAAGGTTTAGAAGCCTTTTTTTTCTCCCCGAAATTAAAATAATTTTGTTGTAAGAACGTTTTTAGAATTTCACAAGATCTTTTACAATAACCAGATGTTTCCTACTGGGAAACACTGTTCTTTGTATCTTTTTTTTTTTTGACAGAGTCTCACCTCGCTCTGTTGCCCAGGCTGAAGTCCAGTGACGCCATCTCAGCTCACTGCAACCTCTGCCTCCAGGGTTCAAGCGATTCTCCTACCTCTGCCTCCCGAGTAGCTGGGATTACAGGCACACACCACAACGCTCAGCTAATTTTTTTATTTGTAGAGACAGGGTTGTGTCATGTTGGCCAGGCTGGTCTCAAATTCCTGATCTCATGTGATCCACCCGCCCCAGCCTCCCAAAGTGCTGGAATTACAGGCGTGAGCCACCGCACCCAGTCTATCTTTACCTCATTGAGGGTGCTGTTGGCTGGCCTTGCTGGCTGGGGAGCCCTGAGCTTTACCTCTGGTAGACCGTGACACCTGTTGACAACAACGCATTATTGCAAGAATCTATTTTGCTGTTTTAGAAATCAGGCTATCTTTACTTTTACTTTTTTTTTTTTTTAAAGTAAAATGTTCATTGAAAAAATGAATTTTTTTTGAAATGTTCATTGAAAAAAACAGGTTGAAAAACTGCCTGGCTGATTCATCCTCGACTTTATTAAGAGTTGTTTTTTTTTTTTTTTTTTTAAGAGACAGTGTCTCACTCTGTTGCCCAGGCTGGAGTGCAGTGGTGCAATCATAGCTCACTGTAGCCACAGACTTCTGGGCTCAAGGAATCTTCCCACTTCAGCCTCGAGTATCTAGGATTACAGACATGCACCATCATGCCCAGCTAATTTTTAAAATATTTTGTAGAGATGGGATCTCATTGTGTTGACTAGGCTGGTATCAAACTCCTGGTCTCAAGCATTTCTTCTGCCTTGGGCTTTCAAAGTACTGCAACTACACCCCTGAGCCACCATACTGAGCCTGGAGCTTTTTACAAAAAAAAAATTCATATGGAAACAGTAAAAAAATGTGATACAAAGATTTTTTTAAAAACAATATTAATTTATAGGATGAAAAATTAGAACACAAATGCGTAATAGTTATGAGTGTAGGCTAGGCACAGTGGCTCATGCCTGTAATCCCAGCACTTTGGGAGGCTGAGGTGGGCGGATCACGAGGTCAGGAGATCGAGACCATCTTGGCTAGCATGGTGAAACCCCATCTCTACTAAAAATACAAAAAATTAGCCGGGCATGGTGGCGGGGGCCTGTAGTCCCAGTTACTCAGGAGACTGAGGCAGGAGAATGGTGTGAACCCGGGAGGTGGAGCTTGCAGTGAGCCGAGATCACACCACTGTGCTCCAGTCTGGGCGACAGAATGAGACTCCATCTCAAAAAAAAAAAAAAAAGTTATGAGTGTATATGTATCTCTAAATAATATTTGGCATATTTCTTTAATTTAACCCTATGGAATCCATCTGTATAGACAGGTAGAGAAGATTCAGTAACTGGAGTAATACATATAGAGTTTTATAACATGCTATTTTTCAACGGACCCCTACGTTTTATCTGTAACAGTGATAGAATTGCATACGGTGTTGTAGAGTCCACATGGTAGTCACAGAAAACTTGCTCCAAATAGTGATTTTTAAAATATATACAGGCATATCTTGAAGATATTGAGGGTTTGGTTTCAGGCCATTGCAATAAAATAGAGTGCTAAAAAGTGAGTAACACCATTTTTTTTTTGGTTTTCCAATGCATATAAAAATTAATGTTTATACTATAGGTACTGTAAGGTAGTCTATTTAGAATGCAATAGTATTGTCTAAAAAATAATGTATATACCTTAATTTAAAAATGATTTAGCCAGGCATGGTGGCTCATACCTGTAATCCCAACACTTTGGGAGGCCAAAGTGGGAGGATTTCTTGGATCCAGGAGTTCAAAACCAGCCTGAGCCACATAGCAAGACCCTATCACTACAAAAAAAGTTAAAAGTTAGCCAACATAGTGGCATGTCCCTGGGGTCCCAGCTACTTAGAAGGCTAAGGCAGAAGGATGGCTTGGGCCTGGGAGATCAAGGCTACAATGAGCCATGATTATGACAATGCATTCCAGCCTAGGCGACAGAGTGAGACCCTGTCTCAAAACATATATATACTTTATCGCTAAAAATTCCTAACCATCATCTGAGCCTTCGGTAAGTGGTAATCTTTTTGCTGTTACAGGGTCTTGCCTCAATGCCGATGGCTGCTGACTGATCAGGGTGGTGGTTGCTAAAGGTTGGGATGGTTGCAACAATTTCTTAAAATAAGACAATGAAGATTACCACATTAATTGGCTCTTCATAAAAGATTTCACTGCAGCATGTGATGCTGTTTGACAGCATTTTACTCACACTAGAACTTCTTTCAAAATTAGAGTCAATCCTTTCAAACTCTGTTGCTGCTTTATCAGCTAAGTTTATGGAATATTCTACGTCCTTTGTTGTCATTTCAACAATGTTCACAGCATCTTCACTAGGAGTAGATTCTATCTCAAGAAATCATTTTATTTGTTCACCCATAAGATGTAGCTTCTCATCTGTTAAAATTTTATTATGAGATTGCAGTAATTCAATAACATCTTCAGACTTACTTCTAGTTATAGTTATTGCTATTTCCACCACATCTGCAGTGACTTCCTCCACTGAAGTCTTGAACTTCTCAAAGTCATATTTGATTAATGGAATCAATTTCTGCTAAACTCTGTTAATGTTGGCAACATTTTGACTTCCTCCTATGCATCACAATTGTTCGGTTTTTTTGTTTGTTTGTTTTTGAGACAGGGTCTCACTCCATCACACAGGCTGCTGGAGTGCAGATCACAGCTCACTGCAGCCTCAACCACCCAGGCTTAAGTGATCCTCCCATCTCAGCCTCCCAAGTAGCTGGGACCACAGGTGCATGCCACCACACCTGGCTAACTTTTTTTTTTATTACTTATGGAGATGGTGTCTCATCATGTTGCCCAGGCTGGTCTCAAACTCCTGGGCTCAAGTGATCCTCCTGCCTCAGCCTCCCAAATGCTAGGATTACAGAAGTGAGCCACCGCACCTGGCCCATAAATGTTCTTAATGGAATCTAGAATAATGAATGCTTTCCAGAATATTTTCAATTTACTTTGCCAGATCCATCAGAGGAATCACTATCTATGGTAGCTAATGCCTTAGAAAATGTATTTCTTAAACAATAAGACTTGAAAGTCAAAATTACTCCTTGATCCATGAGCTGAAGAATTAATGTTTTGTTAGCAGGCATGAAAACAACATTAATCTCCTTGTACATTTCCATCAGAGCCTTGGGTGATCATGTACACTATCAATGAGCAATAATATTTTGAAGGACTCTTTTTTCCTGAGCAGTAGGTCTCAATAGTGGGCTTAAAATATTCAGTAAACCGTGCTATAAACAGGTGTGCTATCATCCAGACTTTGTGTTCCATTTCTAGAGCACAAGCAGAATAGATTTAGCATAATTTGTAAGGGCCCTTGGATTTTTCAGAATGGCAAATAAACATTGGCTTCAACTTAAAGTCACCAGCAGCATTAGCCTCTAACAAGAGAGTCAGCCTGTTCTTTGAAGCCAGGCATCAATTTCTCTCTAGCTATGGACATCCTAGATGGCATCTTCTTCTTATAGAAGGCTGTTTTGTCTATATTGAAAATCTGTTGTTTAGCATAGCCACCTTCATCAATGATTTTAGCTAGGTCTTCTGGGTAACTTGCTGCAGTTTCTACATCAGCACTTGCCGTGTTACCTTGCACTTTTATGTTATAGAGATGGCTTCTTTCCATAAACCTCATGAACCAACCTTTGCTAGCTTCCAGTGTTCCTTCTGCAGCTTCCACACCTCTCTCAGCTTTCATAGAATTGAAGAGAGTTAGGGCCTTGCTCTGGATTAGGCTTTGGCTTAAGGATATGTTGTGGCTGGCTCAATCTTCTATCCAGACCATTCAAACTTTCTCCATATTAGCAATAAGGCTGTTTTGCTTTCTTATCATTTGTGTGTTCACTGGGGTAGCACTTTTAATTTCCATCAAGAACTTTTCTTTCACATTCATAACTTGGCTGTTTAGCCCAAGCGGCCTGCTTTCGGCCTGTCCTGGCTTTTGATATGTTCCTCACTAAGTTTAGTCATTACTAGCTTTTGACTTAAAGTGAGAGGTGTGCATTTATTTTTTCCTTTTACCTGAACACTTAGAGGCCATTATAGGGTTATTGATTGGCCCAATTTCAATATTGTAGTGTCTCAGGGAATAGGGAGGCTAGAGGAGAGGGAAAGAGACAGGGGAAGGGCCAGTGGGCCGAGCAGTCAGAACACACACATTTATCAGTTAAGTTCACCATCTTATATGGATGTGGTTCATACTGCCCCGAAACAATTACTATAGTAACATCAAAGACCACTGATCACAGATCACCAGAACAGATATGATAATAATGAAAATGTTTGAAATATTGGGAGACTTGCCAAAATGTGACAGAGAGATGAAGTAAGCACATGCTTTTGGAAAAATGGCGTCAATAGACTTGCCTGATGCAGGGTTGCCACAAACCTACAATTTGTAAAATAACACACTCTGTGAAGAGCAATAAGGTGACGCACTATGTAACGAGCCATGCCTCTGTTATGCTTCAGTGGTGGTCAGGCAGCAACACATTAGAAAGACCACACTTCAGAAGCAGCTGAAGTGTATTTACATTTATTTATTTATTTTCGAGACAGAGTCTCACTCTGTCGCGCAGGCTGGAGTGCAGTGGCATGATCTCGGCTCACTGCGACATCTACCTCCTGGGTTCAAGTGATTCTCATGCTTCAGCCTCGCAAGTAGCTGGGACTATAGGCATGTGCCACCACACCCCACTAATTTTTTGTATCTTTAGTACAGATGGGGTTTCACCATGCTGGCCAGGCTGGTCTGGAACTCCTGACCTCAAGTGATCTGGCCACCTCAGCCTCCCAAGGTGCTGGGATTGCAGACGTGAGCCACTGTGCCCAGCCCAAATCCCATATATTTTAGATTTTGCTAATTGCATATATGAGATCCCATTTTTAACATTTATCATACTTTTGGGCAAGCCAAAAATAAAAACCCATCTCTGATGTTTACTATGCTAATTAGCAAACCATGTGATGTGGATCAAGATGGTGATCTTAGGCGTCCTTGTGATATGCGCTCCTGAAGTGTGGTCTTTTTAATGTGTTGCTGCCTACCATCATGGAAGCCTAGAATTCTCAGTTTGTGTGAGTAGAATTGAATCTTATATACTAGCACATTCATAATATCACATTTCATATGCTGAAGTAGGTTAATGTATGTTACGGCAATCATACAGGTTCTCCAGTTGCAGCATGTGGAACTCCAGTTTGTAGCCTTTTTATATAGGAATTCATGCCAGCTTTGTAGGAGTCTCCATTCTAGCAGGGGAGAGGTATCATTTGAGTAAGGATAAAAGGGTAGAGTAACAGAAGTGTGGTTGTGTTCTGGGAATGCACTGCAGAGTGTGCAGCCAGATGGAAGAAGTGATGCCTTCCCCCATACAGATCCTAAAACTGACACTGAGACAGGATGCAGTGATGGTGGAAAACTTTAACTGCTAGTGACGCTGGAGACCCACTCTGCTAATGGCAGTGCATCTCAATTACTTTCAACTTGCCTTGCCGATTTTCTCCCTCAGACATCGAAGAAGTAACAAAGAAAACGACCACTTTCTACCTAAACTCTGAGCTATGTGGAACAATTTAGATTATGAGGTGAAACGGATGGGAATCCTAGAAGAAAGCACATGTTCAGCTTAGTTTAGTTTGACAAACATTTGATAAATGCCAGACATTATGTTGGGCATTGGTGACCAAAAAATGACCAAGGAAACTATGAGGACCAACAAACCGAAACTGGATGAGTCAGGAAGTATTTTCCAAAACATTAATTGAGTCTTAAAAATGAGTGGTGTGTGCCAAGTGAAGAAGAAAGAATGTGGCGATGGTGCTGGGGCTGGGGGGTAGTGTTCCAGGCAGCAGGGACAACAGCAATAAAGTCATAGAAGCATGGCATAGCCTTAGGGCACAGAAGTCTTACAAAATATTGGATACTGTTGGATTTTGAAGCACCAGGCAGGGAGAGCAGGGGAAGGAAGCTAGAAGGAAAGAAGAAATTAGCCATAAAGGACCTTGTTTATCATGCTAAGAAATTTGGAATTTGCCTAGAATGAATCAATAAAAGGTGTTAAACAGAAGAGTGACATTGTTAGAATGCATTTTAGATAACATGCACTGGTTAGACCCTGGGACAGGTAGAGCAGGACTGGAGGCAGGGAGATCAGGGGGAAGCTATGCTAACAGTTCACACGTGATGAAGGTTAAAGGCAGCGTTTTAATAGGATGGGAGAACATTTGAGCATATGTATAGGATGAAGGAAGAAACTAGTAGTAAGGGAAATCTGGGAGATGGGATAATTAGTTGGAGCACAGTCAGAAGAGTTAGAGCTGAAGTATTAATAGAATTAAATTAGGCTTAAATCATTCCTCTGAAGCCCACAGGACAGAGATAAAAGAGAGCAGAATGGGACCTTGGGTCAGGAAGTAATAGCATGATGACCAGTGACAGTTAGAGTTCATGGAGGCAGTCGAGATAACTTACATTTTAGGAAAGTAGATTTAAATACATTTAGAATAAAGTTATGATCCCACAGCTTTGAGTCTTGGAATTTGTGAGGCGTGCAAAAATAAAAGCCAGCCCTTATAGTGAAAAGAAAAGAGAGCAATTTATTAACAAAGACTTCTTTGGAGTTTCTCCTTAGAAACCAGAATTTGGGAGGACTTGTGTATTAGACTTTTGTTGAAAAGAGGACTTTATAAGCAAGTTTCCATGAATCAAAAGCTGCCTGAGACTGCCGAGACCAGTTTGGTCCGGGAGACCCTAAGCCAGCAGAGCTAGAGGAATTAAAGATACACACACAGAAATATAGACGTGTGAAGTGGGAAATCAGGGGTCTCACAGCCTTCAGAGCTGAGAGCCTCAAACAGAGATTTACCTATGTATTTATTAACAGCAAGCCAGTCATTAGCATTGTTTCTACAGACATTAAATTAACTAAAAGTATCCCTTATGGGAAACGAAGGGATGGGCTGAATTAAAGGAATAGGTTGGGCTAGTTAACTGCAGCAGGATCATGTCCTTAAGGCACAGATTGCTCATGCTATTGTTTGTGGTTTAAGAATGCCTTTAAGTGGTTTTCCACCTTGGGCGGGTCAGGTGTTCCTTGCCCTTATTCCCGTAATCCCACAACCTTCCAGCCTAGGCTTTATGGCCATCACGAACATGTCACAGTGCTGCAGAGATTTTGTTTATGGCCAGTTTTGGGGCCAGTTTATGGCCA
This sequence comes from Papio anubis, assembly GCF_008728515.1. Taxonomy (NCBI): domain Eukaryota; kingdom Metazoa; phylum Chordata; class Mammalia; order Primates; family Cercopithecidae; genus Papio; species Papio anubis. The sequence continues at coordinate 101,695,000 of NC_044981.1, read as the reverse complement.
GATTCTGGGGGGCTTGTTCCCAACAGAGTCACCCCCAATAAGCTAAAGCTTGGAGGAAATGGTAAGGCCAACCAAAAAGAGCTCTTTAAAAGTTATCTTCATAGAAAAAAAATTTAAATTTTGCAGTGCCACTGATTTGGAGAGAAGGCATAATGTTCATAAAAGGAAATGACAGAGAACAAACATAAAATTCCCTTTATTTCCAAATTTTTGCTCAAGAAGCACGATCATCAAATAGAAAAGTGTAACAACTATTTAATAGGAACACTGATAACTGGACCATATCCAGAGGATGGATATGGCATGTGAAAACTGGCTGAAAGAAATGACAATGTTTATCCCTGAGTGCATTACGGGGACCTTTTCATACTGAAATGCTGTCTTTTAGAAGAAGGGTTAGTTATTTCTGTTGTATGTTGTAGATGGGTGAGGAAGAGAGAAGGACAAGGGGAGAAAGGAAGAAAACAGGGTTAATTTATAAAAATTACAGGAAGTTGAATTTTAAGTCAAGTAGTCACCTTTCACCTATTGGGTTTCTTTATACATAGTTTCCCTCCAAAAAAATTTTTTTTTTTTTTTTGAGATAGGGTCTCCCTCTGTCCCCCAGGCTGCAGTAATATAATCATAGCTCGCTGCAACCTTGACCTCCTGGGCTCATGTAATCCTCCTTCCTCAACCACAGGAGTAGCTGGGACTATAGGCGCATGCCACCACGCCCTCCTAATTTTTTTGTTTTTTGTAGAGATGGAGTCTTGCCATGCTGTGCAGGCTGGTCTTGAACTCCTGGGCTCAAGCTATCCTCTTACCTGGGCCTCCCAAAGTGCTGGGATTATAGGCATGAGCCACCATGCCTGGTCCCAACATTTTGTTAGGAAAGAATTTTGAACACAGCAAAGTTGAACAAATTTTACAGTGAATATCCATTTACAATGAACCTAGATCCTACCATCTAGATTCTACCATTATATTTTACCATTATATTCTACCATTATGTTTTACTGTACTTGGTTAATCACATATTTATCCATCTATGTGCCCCTAAATCCATCTTATTTTTTTGATACATTTTAAAGGAAATTTTATATACTTTTGTCTGACACTGGGAAGGCAATGCACCTTAATCCCATGAGCTTTCTTACACAGGCTAATGGCTGTTTACTGGGGACACTATAGTGAGGATTTCTGCACTGAGTAGGTGAAGAGGACCAGAACTGTGGCTTTCAAACTTTTCTGACTGCTACCCTTACTAAGAAATGTATTTCACTTCCTATGCAGTGTACACACATACATACTGAAGTAAAAATTTCAGGAAACAATATTTACCCTTTACATGTGTGAATCATGCTGACATTTTCTATTTTATTTCATTTAAAAAGATGCTGGGCATGCTTCCCCAACTTGATTTAGATACCCACTAATGGGCTGTAATTTACCATTTTAAAATCATTGTACTTAGTCCAACTCCAAGAAGATTTTTCTTCTTAAAAGAATCCCGTGGCTACTACTAGAATTTTCCTTATCTTCCCAATTATCAAGAACCTGTTTTGAGTCTCAGCACAGTACTTACTTAACATGCATGGCGTTAAGGCATGTGTAATTAAGAGAAAAACCTTAAATTCTTGGTAAGACTTCTGGATAGAGCCAATTCAAACATTCTTTATTAGTAAGTTTACTAATTATTTTTACAAACAGTGGGATAAAGATACGTACTCTTGGATGGGTGGGAGGGTTCAGTACTCATATAGTCTTCTGTTAAATTAGGCTATTAATGAATGCCCTCGGTGGTTCCAACAAAGTAGAGAATAAGATCAAATGAGAAAATGTGGATGGGAAAGTGCTTTGTAAACTAATGTTTTATTAATACTGTTGTGTGATGCCAGGAAGAAAGGCATGTTGCGATCAAGCTCTAGGGAGGCAGTGTTTCAGTATTTTAAAAACTGTTCTTGTGGAACTGTTACATTAACCTCCCCAAGGCCCAATAACTACGCTTTGACGCGAGACTCTCACAACAGGGTAGAAGCTATGAACTTGGAAGGGTTTGGCCCCGAGTTCAAGCGTCCTGCTCCTTTGGCGCATGCTCAGGAGCGACTCGGGCCGCCTCGCGGGGTTGGGCAGAACACGGAGGGCGGAGTTCGGGCCACGTGGGGTCTCGTGACGTCATCTCCAGGCGCCGAGGGTGACTGGACTTGTGGGGCGCTTCCAGGGCTCCGCGGCGCTGCCGGTTTTATTCGCTGGATACCAGAGGGCGGAAGTGCAGCAGGGTTTGGCTCCGACCTCCGCGCCGGTGCTTTTTGCGGCTGCGCGGGCTTCCTGGAGTCCTGCTGCCGCGTCCCCGCAGGACAGTGTGTTAGGTGGGCAGCCTGCCCCGCCGCCCCGCCAGAGCCCGGAATCCAGGCGTCACCACCAGTGCGGGGAGCCGGAAGGAGGAGCCGTCGCTTCGGGTAGGGTACGTGTGTGTGTCCCCTTGTGTGATGAAATTCCTAGAGGAGGAGGGCTGGGGAGGGGCCAGGTAGGTGTGGTAGGAAGGAGGGGTGAAGCTGTCTGGAGGAGCGCCCGCCCGGCGGCGATGGAGGGTGAAGGTGGTTCCTCCGGGCAGAGGTGGAGTTGGTGAGACGCCGCCCCGGGAGCCCCGGGGCCGGTTGGCGGGTGTGGCCTGTGGGGTCCCTCTTGGGGTACATGTCTGTTGCTTACTAAGGTAGGAAAGCGAGAGTCTAGTCACAGGCTCTAGAGTTCAGTTCAGGAACTGCATTTTTCCTGGAACACAGTTATTTAAACCTTTATTGCACAGTGCAGTGTGAGTCTGTCCAAACTCGGTGGGTATGTCCTCCAAACAATTTATCTATTTACGATATTCCTTGTCTCAATAATTATATTTAGTGCTACCAAAGACATTTTCTGTTGGCAAGACACTTTTACATATTTCATTTGTACTTTGGATTATTTTACAATTATCCTGAACTTGAGGAACCTAGGAAACTGTTGGTTCTAGATTTTTCTGAGGGGTGAGTAGGCACAGCATGTCTTGAGCAGTCAGAACCGGGAGACCCATCAGGCAGTAGCTGAACTTCCAAAGCCTTCCAGAATTGGCTTGTTAGATTTCTGAGACCTTGAAACTGGATACTTGGCTCTGAACTGAACTATTGTGATTTCCATAGAGGGAGTTTCTGGTTGAATTTTGAATTTGAAAATAAGGATGTTGGGCTGAGGGTAGTAGTTGAAAGGTATTTTACACCAGATTTAAGCCTGTGCTTTGATCTTCAAAGATATGCTACTTAAAATTGGGGAAAAGTGGACGGAATGGAACTGTATGGATATGGGTTTTTAAAATAGTGCACACACCTCAAGTGTGTGTTTATTTCATTAATTTCCCCCAAACTGAGTACCTCCTATGTGTTAGGCACTGGACAAAACAGTAAACAAAATAGTGAACAAAAGAATAAAAATCCCTGCCATCATGAAGTTCCACTTTGGGGATGGGGTGAGAAGACATTGATACAAAAATTAAGGTACAGTCTTTCCTATCCCTCGGCATCTCTGGGAGATTGGTTCCAGGACCTCCGTTGGATACCAAAGTCCTCAAATGCTCAAGTCCCTGATATAAAATGGTGTAGTGTTTGCAGATAACCTATGCACATCCTCCTATCTTTAGTGCGACTGTGCATTATTTATAATACCCAATACAACTGAAATGCTATATAAATAGTTGGTATGGTGTATTGTTTAGGGAATAATGACAAGGAAGAGTCTATACATGTTCAGTACTGACTTTTTTTCTTCCCTGAATATTTTTCCATCCATGATTGGTTGAATACAAGGACGAAGAACCCATGGGTAGGGAGGGCCAACTGTATATGTCAAGTGGCCGAAAGTGCTAGAGAAAAAAAACCAAAGCAGTGCAGGGGTATAGGGAAAGCCAGGAGATGGAAGTGGTGGCCATAGAAAAGATGATATTAACGTGGAGGCCTATAGATGATAAAGAAGGGTGCCACTTGGAAAGAGCTACCACTGAAGCCCTGAGGCAGGTGCATACTAGCTAGTTTGACTGGAAAATAATGAACAAGAGGGAAAGAAGTAGTGGATACTTAGGTAGAAATGGGGCCAAGTCTTTTAGGACCATGTAGGAATTTATAAGAACTTTAATTTGTACTTTGAATGAGATGGGTTTTGAGTGAGGAGTAAGTTGATCTAACTTGTGTTTTAAAAGGTCTGATTGCTGTGTTGACTGTATGCAGCAGGTGCAGAAATAAGAGTTGTTAGTAGGCCATTGACTGCATTTATCCAGGTTAAAGGTCAAGGTGATGAATCAGGGTAGTAATAGTGGAGGTAGTGCGAAATGACCAGATTCACTTGGAGAGCAGTCAGGTAGAAGAAGGGTCAAGGAGGACTCCAAGGGTTACAGACTGAGCAGCTGAAGAATAGCACTTGGTCGGGCATGGTGGCTCATGCTTGTAATACCATCTTTGAGAGAATCCCCAGCCTGGTCAACATAACGAGACCCTGTCTCTACCAAAAAAAAAAAAAATTAGCTGGGCATAGTGGCATGAGCCTGTAGTCCTAGCTACTTGGGAAGCTGAGATGGGAGGGAAGGATCACTTGACTACCTTGAGCTCAAGGTTACAGTGGCCCATGATCCTTCACTGTAGTCCATCCTAGGTGACAGCGAGACCCTGTCTCTTAAAAGAAAGAAAGAAGGACTTTTCCACTTAGCAAAACAGAAAAGACCACACAGTGATAGTGATAGGAGAGAAGAGGAAGGAAGATCTGAAATGGTTTTCCGTTTTGCATATGTTACATTTCTAAATGGAAATGTCATATATAGTGGTATATGTGAAGCCAGGCAGTTCAAAAGAGAAGTCTGGACAGAAGATAAAGCTGTGAGAGTGTAAATGTATAAGTGGTATTTAAAAGCATGTGAGAGATCTCCAAGGGAGTGGTTCAAGTACTGAGTCCTGGGGCATTTCAGCATTTAGAGTTTGGAGAGATTTACAAAATTTCCTCCCTCCCAGGGTGGGACTGTTGAGTAAAATTCCTCTTGAGAATCACTGATTCACAGTAAGCAGATAGAAGGAAATAGAAAGCAAGGTCATTAGCTGAGAGAGAGAGAGGAGGAGGAAGAAGTGAACGTTTGAGAGAGGAGAAGGTATGGAATAGTGATGTAGGAAAGGGAGAGAATAAATGGACTAGGGAGAAGTAGGAACACTAGGCAGTACCAAGGGCCCGCTTTTGAGGTTAGTGTTTATGAATTTAAAGGAAGACCAGCCAGCATATATTATTATTTTTTGATGTTTACGCACTTAGTCTAGTAAGTATTTGATATTTCTAAGGAGTTGGGAGTTTTGTCAACGAAAATTACTTCGGGTAGTAGGTTAGTCTTTCTTGGTACGTAGTGTGAAAGAGACTATTAGTTGTGCATTATATTGTTATCACACTGTGCCATTTTCTAAATGACTGATTGGTTAACAGATGTTGTTGGTGGGCACCTACTCTGTCCCAGGCTCTGAACTAGATGCAGAAAATAGAACAGTCAAGGATAGCCCCTGCCCTCAAGAAACTTACTTCTAGTAGATTGCATCATGGGTTGGAATTTCTTTATTTCCAAGATATTTCCTTGAAATTGGATGGATGGTGATAATGGTATAGTGTATGTAGGAGAGAGAAAATCTTTCTAAAATAACAGAATATGCTGAATTTAAAGCGTGACTGTACTGATTTGCAAAGGAGTTCAGGGATAAAATTTCTTAGGTAGCTAGATTCATATATTTATATGTTTTTTCCCCATTATTTAACAAAAATGTCAAAGCCTACTATCTGCTAACTATACTAATATTGGTGATTAGAAGGTACATATGACTAAATTTTGCTGTCAAAGAAAATTTCAATGTGGGGAGGGGCAGGAGACAGATAAGATAAACAGATAATTGCATTGCATGATATTGCATGCTATTAAAGAAGTAATTAGACTGGAGGCTGCTTAGGGGAAAGCTTCCCAAGGAGCTGATATTAAGCTTAAGAGGATTAAGAGTTGACCCAGAGAGGATAAAAGAGTTGGCCAAAAGAGGAGGGAAAAACTGTTCAAGCAGAGGGGCCATGGAAATATGAGGAAACTGTACTAAAAACATACATTGTTTATTGAGTGGTTACCAAATGTACTAAACACCTAACAGCCCTGTGAAAATTATAATTATCTTCATTTCACAAATATGAGAGTCAAAGAGGATGGGTTTGTTGTCCAAGACACGTAACTAATAGGTGGAAATCAGGGTTTAAACCCATGTCAGTCTGATTTCAAAGCCCCTTAACTATCTTACTGTATTTTGCATGCTGTCAGCATCTAAACTTCCTTTCCCTTGTTCTTTATCCCTCATTTTTCACCAACTTCTCTTTCTTCCTTGGAAAGACTCATCTGTTTTTCACCAGTCCACGACTACCTCTATAGGTCAGGCACTCATTACTTTTTCCCTTAGTTGCTGAAATTACTTCCTGGCTAGCCTCTCTGACTCAAGGCTCTCCTTTTGTGCACTGCTACCACATAATTGTTTTTATTTTACCATTCTAAAACCTGTAGGCACTATAGGACTGGTGGATGAAATTGAGATCCACCCCTAGTCTTCTGTTTGGTGTGTTTCATGGTCTAGTCTCATTTTACTTACATTTACAGATTTGATATTAGAGGAATAATAATTGCTTGCATTTCCTAGCACTTACCGTGTGTCCATTATTGTATCAAACACTTTATGGATTTTTTTTTTTTTTTCCAGAACAACCTTGTGACTTGGGTAATATTAATTCCATTTCACAAGTAAGGAAATTGAAGCTTAGTGAAGTAAAGTGACTTGCCTAAAGGTCACATGTGATTTTTTTTTTTTTTTTTTTTTTTGAGACGGAGTCTTGCTCTGCCGCCCAGGCTGGAGTGCAATGGCTGGATCTCAGCTCACTGCAAGCTCCGCCTCCCGGGTTCACGCCATTCTCCTGCCTCAGCCTCCCAAGTAGCTGGGACTACAGGCACCCGCCACCACGCCCGGCTAGTTTTTTGTATTTTTTAGTAGAGACGGGGTTTCACCGTGTTAGCCAGGATGGTCTCGATCTCCTGACCTCGTGATCCACCCGTCTCGGCCTCCCAAAGTGCTGGGATTACAGGCTTGAGCCACCGCGCCCGGCCGTGATGTTAAAACATGTTTTGGTATCAGCTCTTTCATTATCTATTAATACTACTCTCAACCCAAAATTTCCTTAAAAGTTGGCACAAAAATTGCGCCTGCCCACTTCATGCCTTTATTGGTGCTATTTTGGCCTGTTAGAATATTTGTCATCTTTTTGCCTGTCCATATTCTACCCATTCTTCAAGTTCCACATCTTTTAAAATTCTTTGAACACTATAGGATGTATTAATATCTCCAACTCCCCTCTTTCCTGTGCCCCATGAAAGCTCTCACAAAGTAACATTTAATTATACCATGGACATATGGATGTTTTGGAGTTGAGAGGGATGATGGCAGTCCATATAGTATGATAGAAAGAATATGAGATTAGAAACCTGAGTTAGGATGTGGCTTCTGATTTTGGCTCTGCCATTCATTAGCCACAAGATTTTAGAAAAATCATCTGACATCCTCTTCTCAAATTTATCATTTGTAAAATGGGAGTATATAGGCTTGTGTGTGTCAAGTGTGAGGTAATATAAAATGTATAGTATTTCTGGAGTTACTTGATATTTAAAGTAGTATATAATCTACTGTTATCTAATTTTTATTATCTAATCTCACCTGCTTACCTCATTTTTCGGGATTCTGTTTGGTTCTGTAATTTTATATCATACACTGTCTTTCCAACACATTCAAATTCAGTAAGCATTTTTTGAGCATCTACTGAATTCCAGATACCATTCCAAGTGTCAGAGGTGAAAAGATGAATGAGATATGATCCTTCTCCCTAAGGGAATCTATTACAGTCTACTGGAGGAGACGTACAAATAAATACTATTGATAGAAACTTACAAGGGTAGAGGAAAAGTAGAGGTGCCGAGAGAAAACAAGGCGAGTTCTGCCTGAATCATGTGTAGAAGAAAGGTTATTTTGAGCTGGGTCCTAAGGGATGTCTAAGTTGGAAGACAAGGTGAAGAAGGCTGCTTTAGGGTAAGGGTACCACGAGCATGGGCAAAGGCACAGAAAGGACAGAAAGTGCATGGTATGTTTAGTAGATTTGGAGATTATACTTTGTTAATGACTGAGGTTTTTTTTTTTTTTTTGAGACGGAGTCTTGCTCTGTAGCCCGGGCTGGAGTGCAGTGGCGGGATCTCAGCTCACTGCAAGCTCCGCCTCCCGGGTTTGCGCCATTCTCCTGCCTCAGCCTCCGGAGTAGCTGGGACTACAGGCGCCCGCCACCTCGCCCGGCTAGTTTTTTGTATTTTTAGTAGAGATGGGGTTTCACCGTGTTAGCCAGGATGGTCTCAATCTCCTGACCTCGTGATCCGCCCGTCTCGGCCTCTCAAAGTGCTGGGATTACAGGCTTGAGCCACCGCGCCCGGCCATGACTGAGGTTTTTAAAAGTCCATTGTTGTTGTTCTTCTAGCACCTGCCACACAGCTAGGCATATCAAGTGATTAAATATTTGACTCTAAATTGCATATTATTAGCAGTGATTACTGCAAAATTTTTAGCTTTTTTATACCTATAATTCCTACTTATATAATGCTTTTGATTATTATTAGGTTTTGAAGTCTTTAAATGTTGACTTTTAAACATTTTTTGAGACATGTTCTTGTTCTGTAAATTATAATGGTAGATAACCTTTATAGTACATATTATATGATGAATGTTATTCAAGTGCTTTACATGTATTAATTCATTTAATTCTTGTATCTAATGTGGTAGGTGCTGTTTTCCCATTTTACAGATGAGAAAACAGAAATAGAGAAGTTAAATGACTTACTTGAGGTCACACTGTAAGTGGTGGAGCTGGTTTTGGGTCCAGACAGTCTGGCTCCACATTTTACATTTCTGACTCCTACTCTATAGTGCCTCTCAAGAGTAAATTTTGTTTTATTGCCTCTTTAAAAGAGGATTATTGAAAACTTACATCCTTTAGTTTTATTCATGTATCCCTACCTTTTCTTACGTATTTTTAAAGTTAAGTGTATTCACTGGAGACATGCTTTCTTATATAATTTATTATAGGTAAATATTAATATTGAAAGATTAACATTTTAAGATCCTATAAATTTGGGTCTGTGTATTTTGAGGCAGTAAGCAGCCTCGTTTGCAGTTTTCATAAATCTGTTTTGCAGAGTTTGTTTGTTTTGCAAAATTTGTATCGGCTCTACTGCATTATACCTTTAGCTGCCTTGGCTGAGTTAGTTCTTCCCTTTAGGTCTTGCAAAAAATATACATGTAAGCAACAATAGTATATGGGAAATAAAGTACCAATTTATCTTTCACTCGTACTTTGTACTTAAAATCCTACTGTAGAACTTTGGTAAACTTTGCTGGAACATAAGACTTTAAAACTCAAGCCTGTAGTTGGAGTCTTGAGGTGTTCTGCCTTCCCCTAAGTCTATATTTGTATCTTTTTTGGGAAGGGACTTAGAAACAGAGAGCATTAGTCATTCATTTTACTGTTCGTGAAATGTGGAAGGGAGAAACAGAAGAGAATGTCATGGAAAGAAAGAGCAGGGTGGTCCGGGTTCTTGTCTGGCAGCCTAGAGGGGAGAGAAGGGAGCCACACTCACATGCATGATATTTTGGTTTATGTTGATCCCTGCCTATTAATAAACATGGCTCAAGTGGTGTCCTGGAATCTGACCAATCAGATTATTATTCCTCCTTGAGAGAACAGTGCTTGGAGAGGAGGGAAGAGCAATTGTCTTGGATTATATTTTCTATCTGCTTCTTCTGAGAAGAAAAATAATATCAATAGTGACACTACAGTGACTTCAGCTTTAAGCTTGTAATTAACTTTTATTAAAGATTTTTATTAAAGGAACTCTTTGTCTCAAATTATTTTTCTCTTCATCATCAAAAGGTGAATCTCAGTTGCAGCTGCTGACTAACTTGATGTATCATGGCTGCAGAAACAACTGCATACCACCTTTATATCAGATTCAGTTTTAGTTTTACTTATTTGTGATAACCTAGATTTCATTATTTTTTGCCACTAGTAAATTTCCTTTAAAAAGAGCAAGCTATTAATGTAATCAGGAAGTAGTATGGTCTTTCCTGTTTTCAGTGAGTTAATTTTGTGTCATTTGTAAACTTGGAAATTTTTTGCCAAATGCAGAAACTCAATAGTTGTTTGAATTTGTAGCCTAGCAGTGTGGAATGATATGAAGTTTACGTGCATGTATGTATATCGTTTGCTTAAAATAGTTGTTTTTATGGATATGTTTTAATAAAAGTTAAAACACTAACTGGACTGGACTCAGTTTAAGAACCAGAATTCTTGTTGCCTAGTACTTTTATGTTGGACATACTTTTTCCACCTCTTGCAGTTTACTTACCTGTAGATGACATTGTGTCCAGTTGACCTCCAACTTTTTCTTTCTTTGACTAATTAATTTATGACCATCTTAGTGTACTCGGCATTGGTCAGTGGAAGTGAAAAAAAGGGAAACAAACTCCTTGAATAATTCAGTGTTAATAATTCATATTTGGCTAAACTCGTAAGATTATTTTGAATGTTTTCATAAGATACATTATGATAGATTATGAATTAGCTGCCTATCAAAGATGAGAAATATTATTTGGATAAGTATATTGAACCTTAGTATCCAGGTGCCACCTGTTGAGTTATTCTAAGTGTATATTATCAACAGTATTTATTTCAGCATTTACTCCTGTCGTGTATTGTGTTATTCAATTGTAGAATATTAGCATTGGAAGGCACTTGGATATTATGGAGGTCAAAAGCCATGTCCTTATGCCATACCTAGAATACTGTTCTGCAGACCTAGTGCTATATTTGTGGTATAGAGAATATTCTGAGAGATCCAAGCAGAAGCATTTACTGTTTCATTGGGGACAGAGGACTGGGAGCTTGGTTTGCAGAGTAGGGATTTGAATAGGTGAGAGAGGAGCATATTAGGTAGGGGAATAGTAGGATACAGAGAAAGGTGTTTAGGGGGCCACTTTTGGTAGAAGGTTTACAAAAAGAAGTACGGTAATTAAAATGGAAGTATTGGTGGGATTACATTGTGGAGAGGATGAAATTACATTGTGGAGAGGATGAAATTTAGAATGGGGAATGGGTTTATAGAAAGATTTTTTCCCCAATGTGAAAGAGACATTTTCTAAGATGAGAGAGTAGTTTTGCAGGAAGAGAGGAAGAACTATCTGCAGGGGTAACTGCGAGAACGATCCTTTGGAGTTGGACTGTCAGGATTCATAGGGTATAGGTGAAGCTTCTCTTTAGATAAGCAGTAGACTCTTCTGGGCTTGAAAGACTGAGGCAAATATAGTTTCATTTTTGACTGTGGTTCATTACTCAAATGTACAATGAATATTACTGGTATATGTAATTTTGAATTAGTTACTTTTCTGATTCCTTTAAATAATAATTTTACATTTAGAATTTGTTGTACGTTTTTTTTGGATTTATACTAAAGATTGGCGATCACTTTTTTTTTTTTTTGAAGTGGATAATCTTTATGGCATTGATTTTTTAAAATAATCTTTTGTTTTCTAGCAGGTTCTTTCATCCTTGCAAGGATCTGACTAATGCTCTTTATTTTATTTTCAGTTTGGCTTTGGTTGAAAAAAGAATTTAGCCTGTATGTACTGCTTTAACTACTGGAAGAATGACAGATGACAAAGATGTGCTTCGAGATGTGTGGTTTGGACGAATTCCAACTTGCTTCACGCTATATCAGGATGAGATAACTGAAAGGGAAGCAGAACCATACTATGTAAGTACATTGATTGTGGCAAATGGGATATTTAACCTTGTCCATTTTTGTAAAAAAAAAAGCTCTAAGAACTTGGAGGCCATTATTATGTAACATTTTATATATAGCTAATTCATGCTTATTTTGGAAAAAAAATTAACATAGATAAGCATAAAGAAGGAAATATTCACCTCTAATGCTACCACTCAGAGGACAAAACCACTGTCAACATGTTGTCATGATGCTTTGTTTTCCTTACATGTATGTGGGTATGTTAATGGAATCAATCATCTATGGTGCCTTCTTGACTTTCTTTTTCTTATGCATATATTCATATATAATAAATGTATGATAATGCAATAATAAGATATGTGCTTTTTTAATAGGAAGAGATTTTGAAAATACTAGGTTCAGATTGTATTCTTTTGTAGTTAAGAGATTCCAAGCAACTGTTTAACAAAGTGTTTTAATAGCTTAATGAACATATAAACATGCACACATACACACGATATGTTCACTGAGCTATTGTATGTTATATGTGAGATAATATGTAATATATATGTAATATATATTATAAATTGCTGCACCTTGACTTGCAGGTGTGAGTTAATGGATTACGTATTTTACAAACACGTTTCAAATGTCTTCTGATTTTGGTGTGCTTTGTTTCCCTTTTCTAAGTGCATGTATAATCCCAGTTTATGCCTCTGTCAGAGATGACATCCTGCCTGGTTTACTGAATAGCCCGTAATAGGCAAAGATATTCTCAATTGTTGTTACTGTTTTTTCTTTTTGTGTCTCAGGTATGCATTCTAGTGTTTACCTGGAGATGATGTGGAAAAGTAGAATTGTATTTGTGATGAGGAAATGCTTCTTCTGTTTCACTTTAGTAAAGTCTGCCCCTTGCTTTCCCACTCATCTCTCTGAGAGGCAGCGCCGTTCCTTAGCCTGCCTTCGCTACGGGAAGTCAGATTACTGGAGGAAGCTACTTACTAAGGAGCCCATTTGCTCACTTTTTGGGTATAGGACTGTTGTTTTGTTTTTGTTTTTGTTTTCCTCTGTGCATCCTCAGCATCTGGCACTGGCTCTTCAAGTGGTACTGCTTAGTGCATGAATGTTTCCCCAGGCTCCTGTTGGGATTTTGTTTGAAGTCATCTTTTTGGGTTTTCTTACTAGAAATGATAGTTTTAGAGAAGTTCGGGAATCTTGTTACTGGTACTCAAGCTTATATACATGTGAATAATCTTTGGAAATATCAACCGTTTTCTGTCTAGAAAAACACCACAGTTAAAAACCAAGTATGGTCATAGTTTTATTTTTAGAAGAATTTCATTTGTTAGAGATATTTTTTCTGTTCTTGTTCTGTAACATAGGTTAGGATACCATTTTTTTTTCCCAAACGAGTTTTTGGTGTTTTAATTACAACTTTAACTTTCATTGGCTTTGTAATAGTATCTAAACCAAAGAGTGTATTTGGCCAAATTGACAACAACTGAAAAATAATTTAAGTCTGTTTATTTTTATTTATTTTTTTTGAGACAGAGTCTCGCCCTGTTGCCCGGGCTGGAGGGGGCAGTAGCGCCATCTTGACTTACTGCAACCTCCCACTCCTGGGTTCAAATGATTCTCGTGCCTCAGCTTCCCAAGTAGCTGGGATTACAGGCGTGCGCCATCACGTCCGGTTAATTTTTGTATTTGTAGTAGAGACAGGATTTTGCCATGTTGGCCAGGCTGGTCTCAAACTCGTGACCTTAAGTGATCTGCCCACCTTGGCCTCCCAAAATGCTGGGTTACAGGCATAAGCTACTCCACCAGGCCTGTTTACTTTTAAATCAAACTCTAGTGTTTGACATACTTCCTAAAGTTAAATAAATTTCACGTAAAGAATACAGTATTTTTTCTTTATAGACCTGTTTAAATGTGAAAAGACCATTGTGAGCACTAGATTGTAAGTTGTTTTCTAGTGTTTCTAATCAAATTGAAAATGGCAAGAGTGTTGAGGGTAACTGTAGGAGAAAGGATTGTCTTGTCTTGTAGGTAATTGCTTTTTTCTTGAATTCTTCCTAATTCTTCACCTAGAGAAACCTCTTATGCAGTCATGATTTGTGTTTTTGAAGACTGTTGGGTGACAGGCTTATAATAAATATAAAACAAAAAACTAGAATTTAAAACCATATGGCATAATCCAAATTTGGCTGTTTAAATACGTACGTGCATAAGTGTAAGTTAATACATACAAGGAAGACAATAAACAAAACATTAGCAATGACTAGTCTTAGAATTACAGATGAGGATTTTAGTGCCAATATAGCTGTAGTTCAGATATGTCCCTGGCTGTCAATTAAGCTTGAACATATTTTTAATACTAATATTACATATATTCCTGTCTTTTCTGCATTTTGATTTGTTGCCTCTGTGCATAATTTTTCCGCCTATATCCTGTACATACTATCACTGAGTGTAGTATGTTTTATTTTTCAGAGAATATTGGGAAGGAAATTTGTAGAAACTGGATAACTTTTCAGTTTGTATTCTTCCGGTTATGTTCATTTAAACTGTTGCTTTTTATTTAGATTATCCAGTATAAAAACACATATACTCATTTGCATTGCTATTTTGTGACTTGTGTCTGGAAGAAATCATGGTTAGACCCATGGTCATCAATGCCATGGACCCTTAACATTAGGCAGTGATCCTTTTATGTATCCTTAGTCAGGTGTCTACCCTTTTCCACTATGACTATGTCTCTGAGCCCTGACCTCTTCCTTCACTCTTAACAGGTGACCTCACTCCCTCTTTCATGAAGAAAATAGAAATGATGTAATAGGTGTGATAGGACCTCCCTTAACTTTCTGCCACCAAATCTGCAAAACCTATCTGCAGTCACACACATTTACTTCTCTTTCCCTCCTGTTATAATGGAAGAAGTATTCTTCCTTCTAGGCAAGGCCCAGCCCTCCATCTATCTTCTGCCTTCTCAGGAGGCTAGTGGTATCTGATCTTCTCCCATCTCCACCTCTGCCTTCTCTATTGATTTTACTTTCAACTTCTTATCTGCTGGCTCCTTCACTGTTTTTAATGTTGTCATAAATCCTTCCTATCCTGAAACAACAGCCTCTGTTGACCCCATCTCTTAACTTTGGCTTTTCCTCCATGGCTAGACTTCTTAACAAGATTGTTTATAGTCATCGTCTGCCTTCCACCTCCTACCAGTGAGTTTTCTGTAATCACATTTTCATACTATTCCAAGAAAACTGTTCTTGCCAAAGTCACTAATGGTATCTTTTTAGCCAAGCTCAGAGTCTGTTTTGTAATTTTCATTTGCGTTATCTCAGCAGTGTTTGATGTTGTTGGTTGTTTCTCCCATCTTGTGGCACTGTCCTGTTTAGCCCTGCAGTGCTCAGTATCCTTGGTTTTGCTTTTGCCTCTATGGTTTTTATGTGTGTGTGTATGTGTGTGGCCTTTTTTGCCACATCTTTCTCCTTTGTTTATTCCTTAATATTGGTATTTCTTAGGGCTCTGCTTTCTTTTTTTTTTTTCACTTCACTTTTTACCCCCTGGAGTTCTTGTCCATTTTTATGTCTTTGTCAAGCATTTATATCTTGACAGTTCCCAATATTTTTCTCCTGAGCTCCAAACCTATATATTTGTCTGCTGGAGATCCTCACTTAGATGTCTTACAGGAACTCAAACTATGTATGTTTGAAACTGGACTCATCAGCTTTCCCCCCAAGAAAATATGGTCATTTGCATTATTTTATTCCCTTCCTATTTCAGCAAGAAGAATTACTCTTACTTGAAATCTGAGACTCATCGTTTGGTGCTTCCTTCTCTCTTATCCCAGATATTTAGTTGGTACCTTACTCCAGCTGATTTTAGACCTCAGTGTCTCTCAGACTTATCTGATCCCTTTCATCCCGCACTGCTACAGCCTAGACCAGACTACTGTTTAAAAACTGATCAGGCCAGGTGCAGTGGCTCACGCCTGTAATCCCAGCACTTTGGGAGTCCAAGATGGGTGGATCACCTGAGGTCAGGAGTTTGAGACCAGCCTGGCCAACATGGTGAAACACCGTCTCTACTAAAAATACAAAAAATTAGCCAGGTGTGGTGGTGGGTACCTGTAATCCCAGCTATTCGGGAGACTGAGGCAGGAGAATCACTTGAACCTGGGAGGTGGATGTTGCAGTGAGCCGAGATCTTGCCTTTGTACTATAGCCTGGGTGAGAAGAGTGAAACTCCATCTCAAAAAAAAAAGATCAAATTGCATGGTAGTAACCAGTTTCCTGCTTTTAGTTTTCCCTTCTTTCCGTTTTCTAGTCTGCAATTGGAGTGATCTTTTCGAAACACATATCTGATCTTGTCATTTGCTTGCTTAAAACCTTTGTGGCTTTTCTTCATTTTTAGGATCTTTAATTTAGTTTACAAGGTTCTCTATAATCTGGCCCCTGGCTTCCTCAGCACTATTCTGGCTTAACTCTCTACCTTCCTATCATATTCAGCTTCTTAGACTTCACTCAAATGTGCCCATCTTTGTTTCTCTGTATTCATTCTATGACTTTTGTCTTGCAGTGTCCCCTGTTTGGAAAAGGCAGAGGTATCTCCCACACCTACACACACCCAGACTTCCACACCACCCCTGTTCATTTCACTCCTATTTGTCTTTTGACTCTTTGCCTTAAGATATACTTCGTGTCAGGGTATCCCCTGAAACTCTAGATCAGGTTAAATTCCTTTGCTACTTGCTCTTATAACATTCTTTACTTCCTCCTTGCATTAATCACATTTGTAATTTTGTATTTTGTATCTTTTTTGCTGTCTAACCTGTCTGCTGTATAAGGGGAGGGACTCCTCTGTCTCTCTCAATGCTATATCCTCATTGCCTAGTATGATGCTTTACACATTGGAGTGAAACAGAATTCTAGTATGTTTTACTTCTATTTTTGTCCTAGAAAGGTCTCTAATTTTAAAATTGAAAATTGTTGGACAGAATAGGACTTGGCATAAAGAAATAAAATTATGGGCAACTTTTTTGGAAACATAAGTATTCCATATAATTGCATAAAATATATATTCTTTTCAGCTGTGTAGATAAAAATGAATCACTTGTATCAGAGTCATGGAATACTTTATACTAGGGCTAAATGAGGAATAAGAGAATGACAGTTTCCATTGTAGCTGACAGTATTTCCAAATGGAGTTAATCTTATTCAAAGTAAAAGAACTAAGAGAACATTGAAAACATTTGTTAAGTGAAATAAACCAGACACAAAAGGACAAATATTATATGGTTCCACTTAAATAAGGTACCTAGAATAGTCAAATTCATAGAGATAGAAAGTAAAATGGTGGTTACCGGGAGCCGGGGAAGCAGGGAATGGGGAGTTACTGTTTAATAAGTAGAGTTTCCATTTAGGATGATGAAAAAGTTTTGGAGATGGATATTGAATGTACTTAGTATTACTAAACTGTACACTTAAAAGTGGTTTAAATGGTAAATTTTATACTAGGTATATTTTACCACATTGAAAACAAAGAACTCAAACCAATGAAATACACCTAAGAAAAACAATGAGTAGTATATATAGTCTGCAGGTAAAAGGCAGGAAGATGATGTCGTTTCATGTTGTTTTCATTTTTATTTGTTTAAATATTTCCTAAGTAAATTGTATCTATATGTACTATAGAATAGTCATTCTTAAATCTTAGAGTGATTTCTTAGTGTTAATATGGATATATTAGTTAAAGATTACTCCCACAGGCCAAACAGAACAGAAAAATGCAGCTACATTTCAATGTGGATTCTGCCTTAAAAATGAGTATTCTTTTAAAATTACAGTTGTTGACTCTGCCTCACTTAACCTTTGGCATCTCTGACTCATTCAGCAAATATTTATTGTGTGCCTCCTTTAAAGCGGGCACTATTTTGGGCAGTGGAAATGTAGCATTGAACAAAACAGACAAGAATTCCTGTCTTAATGGAGGTTATAATCTAATGTTCTTTTTTCCTTATTGTAAAGAAGATTTTATTTCATAAAAATCATTGTGAGTTCTTTAGCAACTTTGAGTGAAGCCAAGGCATGTAGTACAACACTCTCCAAAATCGGGAGCTGATATATCCATACCCATTAGCTGTGGTGTTTCTTCCCTCCTACTGTCTCCGTAAGTTAATATTATTTTCTACAGAATAGATTACTATGTAATGCCCAGTAATCACTTTTAAATTAAAGTTCAGGATTTACTAATAGAGACCCTATTAGACTAATAGATTATACTTACATATTTTTTGAAAACAGCTAATTTGCCATGCTGTTATGCTTTTTTTAAGAGACTTTAATGTCACATCTGTATTTGTCATTTCTGAAAGAATACAATGAATGTTTTCTCTGTCATTTATTTAAGAATAGCATGATATTGGCAAGTTATTTAAAAGTAAAACAGGGGCGATAATACTTCCTCTGGGGGGAAAAAACTGCTTTTTCTTACATTAAATAATAAGAATTCCTTTTTCTTTCTTCACTAATCACAGTTATCTCTTTATAAAAGAACACCTCATAGTCTATTGAATGCATAATACTATTCAACAGTTTTTTCATAGTATTTAGTACCTTGTATTCCGTGCTGGAGCATGCCAACTGTCTCCCTCCCATACCCCTGTGCTCTGTAGCCCCTGGGATCAATGTCATGTTCTCCTACCTAGATGGGACCTGTTATCTTGGACTTCCATGATTAAATAGAAATTCCTTCAACCAGAATATCTCTTTTTGTATATATTTGCCAGCTTAGTAGTTCCACTTGATTTATTGGTCAACAGATATCACCTTGAATAAAGAGCATGAAAGATCATGCAGTTATAAAAGCAGCCAAAAGAATAACAAAGCAGTTTTATCAGCAAAAGAAGTCAGACACTTAGGAAAGCAAGAAATGACTAGAGTGTCTCCTGCAAAGGAGGAAAACCATAAATTTTTGCCAACCTCCTTCTTTTATCTAATTGTCGGTTCTTTATATAAATCATAATTGATTTTCCAAAACACTCTTCCTGTTTTATTTTTGGGTACCTTTTGTGGGGAAAAAAACACTGACCAGGTTCTTCATACTGTTTTTGTTAAGGCTTTACCTAGCCCAGCATTCTCTCTCATCCTTCAAAACATGATGGACTGGTTGAGAAGATTTGATTGATAAGTCAAGGTATACTTTAAGACTCGAGTTGATTATCTTCTTAGAACAGTTTAATTGACTCAGATGAATCATTTTAATTTTTAAGTTAAATTTGATAGAACCAATAAGTATCTTAAATAGTATGACATCTAATTACATTTTTATTTAGTGTTATAGAAAGTTGTAGATAGATTTGTGTTGATGATTCTGGGCATTTATGTGGTAAGCTGTGCTTAAAGTAATGGCCCCGTAAGAAATATTAAAACATCTTAACCTTTAAGCTTTGATCTTCTATAAAAAGCAGTTGACTTTGTGTGGGATGTTCAAAGTAATGCAAAGAACACGGCTGTTTTTCCTTAAAATTCAAAAACCTTAGTATTTTTTAAAAATAATAACTAGTAAATAAATACGATTTTACAAATTTTCATTTCAGTTGCTTTTGCCAAGAGTAAGTTATTTGACGTTGGTAACTGACAAAGTGAAAAAGCACTTTCAGAAGGTTATGAGACAAGAAGACATTAGTGAGATATGGTTTGAATATGAAGGCACACCACTGAAATGGTGAGTGAATTTTTCTGCATTATTAAGCATTAAGTATATACTAGCTTTAAAAAGGTATAGTGTGCCCTGAAACAATTGTAAAAAAGTTCTACGAGGATAGACGTCATTAGTCTAGCTCATACAATACATGAAGTTTAGACTTATTAGAATACGTTATTGAAAATATTTCTGCCTTCTGTTTGGATGCATGGATGACTGGACAGCTTCATATATTTTTAGCAATAGATTTTTGTATGGTACAATAAGAATATATTTGGTTATGGGCTATTTTCAGACATATTTAA
This sequence comes from Papio anubis, assembly GCF_008728515.1. NCBI lineage: Eukaryota > Metazoa > Chordata > Mammalia > Primates > Cercopithecidae > Papio > Papio anubis. Next base: position 101,675,122 of record NC_044981.1, on the reverse strand, counting down.
AACTTCCTTAGGAAAAGTCATCTCTTGACGCTATTCAGTTTTATTTCTGTCACCAAAATATTTATAATATCTTTATATACATGATTACCTTAAGTGGCATTGTTCACACTGATTGCCATATTTAGTTGACCACTATGTCAGAAGCACATCTTAACTAGGCTTAGTTTAGAGTATTTAAAATATATTGATTTCCTTTTTACGTGAAAAATAAATTTGATGTTTTACATTTTTAAGAAGAGTATTGAACTGATAAGAACAGATACTACACTAATCCCAGCACTTCGGAAGGCCGAGGCTGGCAGATTACCTGAGGCCGGGAGTCCGAGACCAGCCTGACCAACATGGAAAAACCCCATCTCTACTAAAAATACAAAATTAGCTGGGTGTGGTGGCGCATGCCTGTAATCCTGGCTATTCGGGAGACTGAGGCAGGAGAATTGCTTGAACCTGGGAGGTGGAGGTTGCGATGAGCTGAGATTGCGCCATTACACTCCAGCCTGGGCAACAAGAGTGAAACTCTGTTGCAAAAAAAGAAAAAAAAAGTATTGAAATCAAATCCTAAACCTGGGCTTATCTATGTACAAATGATGTTTTTTTGTACTTCCTCTGTTATTGGGAGTTTTGTTCATTGTGCTTCCAAAAATACTTAATGAAACTGGAAATTACAGAGCGAAGAATGTAAAAAAAAAATAGTTCAAGGTATGCTGGATGCTAATGTTGAAATGCTGCCATTTGGATACAGTTGAATGAAAAGATACAGGCTAAGACAGATTTAAATGAAACATGAAAAATACAAATTGGTTAAAAATGGACTTGCTCTCTGAATTGGGGAATATTAAAATGAGTTTTTGAAAGAGCTTTAGGACAAATGAAAGGAAGCTAGTTAGGTGTTTAATAAATGCAGCTGATGTGAATCAGAGGACTTTATTAGCAAGGAGAGAAATTTTGGAACTCACCTTGTGCTGATGAGATCCCAAGAATGAGTAAATTTTTCATAATGGCTTACAAACATGCAAGCTTGTATTTTGGGTCCCGTCTCTAATCCTTTGAGGTGGTTCTGGGAAGTTATGACACAGTTGTCTTGTTACAGCATTCTTTCTTTAAGTCAAAACAATACTGAGCTTCATGATCATGTATCAGTCTCCTCTGACTCTTCTTGAGTAGTTCTAGATGTCACGCAGCATAGATAAGGCGGCAATGTTTTCCATTTTTTATTTCTCAGGAGAATTGGAGGTTTTGGAAGGGGAAGGTGGCTTAAAGGAAGTGTAAATGGAGTAACGATTATTAAATAGAAGAGTAGAATGACAGGATGGGGGGGAAAGAGTGTGGGAGAGTAGCAATGGGGTGTATATATGCACTTGACATTTCTATCTATAGTTATTTACATTGTATTGCATTATATGTATTACAGATTATCTCGAGATTTTGTGTGACTAGCGGGGCTTTTCAGTTTTATTGTAAAGCAGGATTTCTCAATAGGGTCACTATTGACATTTTGAATTTGATAATTCTTTGTTGTGGTGGGCTACCCTGTACGTTATAGGATATTTAACAGCAGCTCTGGCCTCTTCCTACAAGTGCCAGTAGCACTTCCTCCAGTTTTGATTATCCAAAATGTTGCCAGATGTCCCTGAATGGAGGCAGAACCACCCCCAGTTGAGGAACTCTGGAAAATTTGGGAAACCTCAATTTAGCTTGTAAAGTAAGTGATTGCTAAGTCATCATCTTTCAGTTGCTGTTTTATTCTGTCCCTTGTGGTGATTATTCTTGTATTCTATATGGCTTATATTTTATAGGTTTATGGGTAAATAGTGTTTGGACCCATTTCTCCTTGTCACTGCAGAACAATGATTTTGGCTTAAACATTATTATACCATGTTCTTTCTTTGTCAGTATTTATCCCTTTGGAAAGTCTTTTATTAAAGAGTGGAGTTCTTTTCCCTTTTGGAGAGCTTATGTGAAAGCAATTATATTCAAATATCTTCATGGTAGTTTTGGGGGTGTTAACTTTTTATGTGTTATATCAGTTCCACAGTTATGTCATGCTGTAAGCTCATTATAGCTAATGACTTTTGATACATCTTTTCCTTTAGTGTTTTTAAGTACTCCATATATATGAGGCGTGAATAACTTCCAGAGGCATAAATGTAATCCAGGACCTCTGGGCTTAGTCTTGATCTTCTCTCTCTTTGCTTCCAGTAATATCAGTTTTCTCTTATGTTAAAAAATGTCTCTTCCTGGAAATGGGCTATCAGTATAAGAATATCTGGCATTTAAATAGTGGGTTTTGCAAAATAGGATGGTTTTGTGAATTTCCATCAGTGTAGGAAAGCAGCTACCACTGAAGTGTTGGAAGACTTGGACTTTTGAGACCACACAAGCGTCTTAAGGATAGAGAAGCATTTATTTGAGTTGGATAATAATGTCTTTCCTATATTTATTCTATGGAGTTTTAAATAAGTTCAGGTAGGAAAGGAAATTAGTCGCCAGTTAAGACAACTCATAAATGAGGGAAGAAAGAACAGAAATTGATGTTTCTTCTCTTCTTTATAACCTTGTCACTGATTCTGTCCCCTAATTCAAATAAGTCTGTCTTTTTCATACAAGGTGACAATTCTCAATGGCAAGAAAAAAAACTAGAGTCCTTGATAATCATGACTTCCATCATACTCAGATGTTAAAAATATGACTTTATCTTCCTTTTGGTAGGACATAGATGAAGAGTATGGGGGCTTTGTTTTTTAAACAAATGCTTGGTTTTAAAGAGTCTTTTAAGAAATAATACATATAATAAAATTAGTTATAGATAATAGCAGAATGGAGTATTCTTAAAACAAATTATTTTTCCTTTACTGTTAATTCTTTCTTACTATTCTTTGTTCATCTACTTGGCTAACAGACTCTTTGAGAAGGGAAAAATAATCCCAAGCATATAATTAATGTGGAATAAAATTCATCTTTTCTTTTTTTTTTTTTTTGAGACGGAGTTTTGCTCTTGTCGCCCAGGCTGTAGTGCAGTGTCATGATCTCAGCTCACTGCAGCCTCCGCCTCCCGGGTTCAAGTGATTATCCTGCTTCAACCTCCTGAGTAGCTGGAATTACAGGCTCCTGCCACCACACCCAGCTAATTTTTGTATTTTTAGTAGAGACAGGGTTTCACCATATTGGCCAGGCTGGTGTTGAACTCCTGAGCTTACGTGCTCCACCTGCCTGGGCCTCCCAGAGTGCTGGGATTACGCCGCGCCCGGCCAATTCATCTTTTTTAGAGTATGGTTTGAAGAGATTTTAAACAATTGTGTACCGTTGTATAGCTACTAACAAAATCAAGATGATAAGATATTTAATTTCACAAAATTCCCTTTACAGTTACCTCTTCCTTCCCCCAACTCACAGCAATTACTGATCTAATTTCCCATCTTAGTGGTTTTACCTTTTTCAGAATGCCGTATAAATGGAATCATGTAGTATGTAGCCTTTTGTGTCTGAATTTTACCTCGAGTAATGCTTTTGAGACTCATCCTTTTTGCATGTATTAGTGGTTTTTTCCTTTTTATTGCTGAATAGTATCCCACTGTATAGTTGTACCACAAATTGTTTATTCATTAACTGATGGACATTGGGTAGTTTCCATTCTGGCACTATTTTGAGAAAAGCTGCTGAAAACACCTAGAGGTCTTTCTCTGCCAAACCACATATATTGTAAAAGAGGAAAATTTAATTTTGTTTTCCGAATGTTCCTTTATTTTTTATTTTTATAATTTAAAAAATTTTTGCTATGGAGTGCTTCACAAATTTGGGTGTCATCCTTGTGCAGGGGCCATGCTAATCTCTGTATTGTTCTAATTTTAGTATATGTGCTGCCAAAGCGAGCATGAATGTTCATTTTTAGTATGTGGAAAATGTGATTGATTTTTGTGTTCTGCAACCTTGCTGGACTCACACACTAGGTCTAGGAGTTTTTTTGGTAGATCCTTTGGGGTTTTCTATGTAAACAGTCTTGACATCAGCAAATAGAAATTAATTTTTCTAATCTGTAGGCCTTTTATTTCTTCTTCTTCTTCCCCTTCCTCCTCCTCCTCTTCTTTTTCTTCTTCTTCCTCTTCCTCTTCCTCTTCCTCTTCTTCTTCTTCTTCTTCTTTCTTCTTTCTTCTTCTTCTTCTTTCTTCTTTCTTCTTCTTCTTTCTTCTTCTTTTTCCTTGGATAAGAGTGGTGAGAATGGACATCTTGTGGGTTCTTAGTTTTATGGGGAATATATTAGTCGTTCACAATTGTCATGAATAGATGTTGGATTTTTGTCAGATGCCTTTTCTGTGCTAATTATATGATTGTATCACTTTTCTTCCTTAGCTTGTTGCTATAATAGATGACATTTGTGGATTTTTGATGTTGGACCAACCTTGTATACCTTTAATAAGTCCCATTGGTCACGGAATGTAATTAGTTTTATACATTGTTGGATTCAGTTTGCCAAATAATATTTTGTTGAGGATTTTTGTGTCTTATGTTCATGAGAGGGATTGTATTTTTCTATTTTTTCGATTGTCTGATTTAGTATTAGGGTCATACTGGCTTTATAAACTGAGTTGGGAAGTGTTCTGTTCTGATGTATTTTCTGGAAAAGATAGTGTAAAAATGCTGTTAATTCTTTAAGTGTTTGATAGAAATCTCCAGTGAAACCACTTGGGTCTGGAGGTTTCTTCCTGGGGAGCATTTTAATTACCAATTCAATTTCTTTGATATATATATAGATTTACTCAGCTTGCCTATTTCCTCTTCACTGAGTATTGGTAGTTTATGGGTTTTGGGGAGTTGGTTCGTTTTTTTCTAAGTTGTTGAATTTATAAACATAGAGTTGTTTATCGTATTTCCTTATCAGTGAATGACTGTAGGATCTGTAGTGTTGTCTTCATTTTTTTCAGCTTTGTTAGAGGTTTACCAATTTTATTTATTTTTTTTGAAGAGCCAGTGTTGTGTTTATGGATTCTTCTCTACTTTTAAAAATTTCCGATTTTGTTGGTTTATGTTTTTTGTTTTTAATAACTTTATTCCTTCTGCTTGCTTTGGTTTTGTTATTTTTTTCTAGTTTCTTGAAAAGGAACTTAGGTTATTTTTTTGAGTTCTTACCTTAATTTTTTTTTAAATTGTAGTAAAATGCATGTAACAATATTTACCATCTTAACCATGGTAGTATTAATTACACTCACAATGCTGTACAAGCATTTAGTGTTACAGATGTCTATTTCGGCCATGCTTTAGTGTAGTTCATAAATTTTGATATGTTCTGTTTTTGTTTTCATTCAGGTCTATGTATATTTAAAATTTTCTTTTGAGGCTTTCTTTTGGAACCTTAGTTTTTTTTTTTAGAAATGTGTTTAATTTCCACATTTAGTGGTTTTTCTGTTACCTTAATTAATTTCTAGTTTGAGTCTATTGTAGTAAAAAAAGAGCTCACCGTAATTTTGGATCTTTTAAATTTGTTGATGTTCATCTCCACTCTTGATTCCCTTATCATCCAGCCTCTGGATTCTGATTCTGTCTTCTAAGTATGCCTTAAACTCCCTGCTTTGTTTTTTGGGATTCAGACGCATCTGATTTCTCATATGGATTATTTTAGTAACCTCTTAATTTGTCTTCCTGCTTTTAATACTATTACTTTTAGTTTATCTTCCCCAGTGCCATAATTTTCTTTCTGAAATGCAGATCTAATGTTGTTATTCTCCTCAAGAACCCTTTTCTGACGACTTATCATCTACAGTGTAAAGCCAAACACTAAAGCATGATGTGTGTGTAAGGTTGTCCATGATCCCACTTCTTTCCAGGTGTACTAAGCTACTTGTTTTAATGAATATTGGATAATGTTTTGGGCTTCTGTTCCTTTGCTCATCTTCTTTGATAAATCTCTTTCTAGCATCGTTTGTTTTGGTTGTAATTAATTATTCATTCATATATTCCCTCCTTTAGCTCATACTTCTAGCTTAACTATGACCTTTTTTTATGGTTCTTTTTAGCCCAAAGTGATCATTTCTACCTTTGTGCCATCTCTACACTATATGTGTACTTTCTATATTCTTGTCATGTTATAACTGTATATTGTAACATAATGGTTATTAAGGATGCTGACTCTGGAGTCAGAAACCAGATTTCAAATCCCAGTTTCATCACTTACTAGTGGTATAACCTTGGGCAAGTTATTTGACCTTTTTTTTTTTTTTTTTTAAGATGGAGTCTCGCTCTTTTGCCCAGACTGGAGTGCAGTGGCGCAATCTCGGCTCACTGCAACCTCCGCCTCCCGGGTTCAAGCAATTCTCCGGCCTCAGCCTCCTGAGTAGTGGGGATTACAGGCTCCCGCCCACCACACCAAGCTAATTTTTGTGTTTTTAGTAGAGATGGGGTTTCACCATGTTGGTCAGGCTGGTCTCAAACCCCTGACCTCGTGATCCACCCACCTCGGCCTCCCAAAGTGCTGGGATTACAGGCGTGAGCCACCGTGCCTGGCCCTATTTGACCTTTTTGTATCTCAGTTTTCTTATCTGTAAAACAGCAATAATAATGGTACCTTGTACTTCTGTAAGTTTGAAGAATTAAGTGAATTAATATGGGTTAAGTATCCCTTATCCAAAATGGTTGGGACCAGAGTGTTTCAGATTTCAGATTTTTTCAGATTTTGGAATGTTCGTATTATATACTTACAGTATTCCAAATCTGAAAATTGGAAATACAATATGCTTCAATAAGCAGTTTCTTTGAGCATCATGTCAGTGTTAGAAAAGGTTCAGATTTTGGATCATCTTTCTTTGTGCTTTAACCAGTAGCACATAGGAGGGGATAAGCAAATGTTTGCTCAGTGAATGAATGAATGAATTTAAATTTGCCCCTTGCTTTTATTTAGAAAACCGAGACTCAAATAAGTAAAATAACTTGCTCAAATAGGTAAGTTAGGACCCAGATTTTGAGAGTATCAGTTCAGGGCTCTTTTCACCACACCTGCTAACATTTTGTTTAAAAACTTTTCTCCCATCTTGTCTGTTCTCTCTAATTGCTTATGTCAGTTTGTCCGAATTAGAATTTTAAAAATTTAAGAACAGTGGTGTACTTATAATGAATACTCCATACATTTGTTGTTGTTGATTTGTAGATAGCTTACAAGGAGGTTTTGTCTGATTAGAGCTTTATCTTTGTATCTTTAGCTTTTAAAAATTACATGGGAAATGGAAAGTGCCGGCCTAAGTCAAAATAGAGTCTCTTTCTTCAGACAGATGTTAGTCAGCAGAGGGTGCTCTAACATTGCATTTTGAGGGGTGAAGTTTCTTATTACCACAACTGGTGTTCACATTTTATATTTGTTACTTTTATATTACAATTAATTTAAAAGAACAGTTCTTGGTCTTTCTGAAGAATACTTTGTAAGTAAACCCTAATTTTGGTTTAGATCTTAGACCTTCAAGCACAAAATTGAGAAAAAGCTTCTCATTTTGTCAACTATAAAATAAATAACTTTAGTGGGAAGTTTTACTCTGTGCAAATTGACTTACTTTCAGCACAGGTGGTGAAAGGAAGAAGTTGAAATTACTTTTTGAATTGTAAAAAAATATATACTCGGGCTGCATAATTTTGGTCAATGATGGACCGCATTTAGGATCGTGGTCCCAGAAGATGATAATTCTGTATTTTTACAGTATCCTTTCTATGTTTAGATGCGTACGTACTTACTGTGTTACAGTTGTCTAGAGTATTCAGTGTAGTAACGTGTTGTACAGGTTTATAGCCTAGGAACATTAGGCTACACCACATAGCCTAGGTATGCAGTAGGCTATGGCATCTAGGTTTGTGTAAGTACACTGTGATGTTTGAACAGTGAACGAAATTGCCTAACAATGCATTTCTCAGAACATATCCATGTTGTTAAATGTCCCATGGCTGTATTGACGTTGATCTTAAACACAGACGTGATAAAATGACTCAGAATTTAATGCTCTTTGTGATTTCAAAAGTAAATTTTAGCAAAATGCTTTAGTGAAAACGTGTGTATAATTTTTTAAAAAACATTTAACATTTTAATCATAAATGCTAACAGATTCTTCTGTCTTATTTCCAGTCTTTTTAAGGCTGTGAATTTCTGGAACTTAACCCGTTTATGCAGGAGGTTACAATTTTTTATGTGTGAGAAATCAGACCTTGTCAATGACCTTGAACAGTTTACATAACTCCCACAGGCTTAGTGTTCCAATAATGGAACACTAGGCATAAAGGGGTTAACAATATTCTGTAAACTAGATTTTTGAAATGTGACTTACATAGCATTTTATATATATGGTATCCCTTCATTATTTTTGAACTTTTTCATATATAAGAATAAACTTAAAAAGCTGTGAAACACATTGCTACTCTATAGTTGTTTATGTTTGTCCCATATATAGAGTAAGTCAGTATTCACAGCAATCATCAAATTACTTTGGTTTGCATTTGTAGTTACATGCTTACAGTTACAATGAAATGTAATTCTGTTTCCAGTGAATCAGAATGCAGCAACTTTCCGAATAGGAGGCATTTATTTTCGTGACATGAACTTGGGCAGTACTTCTCCAGTACAGGGAAAATTCTTTTAGTGCTAATTTTAGAATACTTGTATTAGTTTGCTATCTGAGTACAGATATTTAGACTAGAATCATGTTCCTTCTGAGAATATCCATTATTGCTACACCATGTGCCAGTGTGCACACGTGCACACATACACACACATATAAATGGAGTAATGAATAAAAAAAGAAAAAGCAAAGAAATATTAAAATATATTCATTTTGAGAATTGAATATGGAAGACAAGAGCAATGTAAAGAAGAAAACAAATAAAGTGTAAAAATAGACCTAATACTGTTCTCATGCAGTCATTTTCTGTAGGGCAATACATTGAGCCTTTAGCTAGTTGGATCCTCTTATTTACACAGAAAATACAGTTCTGGATAAGAGTTGGTGTTCTGTATCCATGGGTTCTGCATCCATGGATTCAGCCAACCATGGATTGAAAATATTTGGGGGAAAAAGCAATAACTAAAATACAACAATAAGAATGAAACCACAAAAAGCCCAATATGGTTTAACAACTATTTACATAGCACTTACATTGTAACAGGTATTATAAGTAATCTAGCAATAATTTAAAGTATGCAGGAGAATGTATGTAGGTTATATGCAAATACTGTGCCATTTAATATAAGGGATTTAAGCATCTGCAAATTTTGCTATCCAGCTGGGTCCAGGAACCAATCCTCCACACATACCAAGGGCGGACTATATTCCAGGTTCAAATCCTTATTACTTCCTTTTCTATTAAGTTTAAGTTAGATGGCAGAAGTAGCAACATAATAGCCAATAGTTACATTATGATTTACTTATGGTGTATGTGGTTTCTGTGTTGTGGGTTAGAAACCTCCTCACAAAACTGTATGTAATATCTGTTTAGAAGAGTTGTACAAATTAGTACTTTTGAAATCCTTAATGTAAATAAGATTAAAGTGTAAGAGAAACTCAATACCTTTAATTTTTGCCAGTTCTGTTTTCTTTTATAGATTTTCTTGAATATCAATAGATTCATCAGAAATAAGCAATCTGGGAACCAGTGAATTCAGATAGCATATTTGTTTGGAATCAATATCTTTATATGAAAATAATTATAACATAAAAATTTGTATTGAACCACATGATAATTATAGAATTTGACAATAGAAATAAGTAAATGGTTATTTTACTCCTAAGTTTTTCTGGTTCATTTTTATTTTAAAAAAAATCATTACAGGATGATTATTCATTTTTATAATATTTAGAATGTTTTTATGTTAGTACTTTATTTTTTTTTTTAATGGAGATGGAGTCTCCCTCTGTCGCCCAGGCTGGAGTGCAGTGGCAGTATCTTGGCTCACTCCCAACCTCCACCTCCCGAGTTCAAGCAGTTCTCCCACTTCAGCCTCCCAAGTAGCTGAGACTACAGGTGCATGCCACCACACCCAGCTAATTTAAATTTAAACATAATTTAGAGGAAGTCTATGTTTACATTTATCTCTTAATTCTTAATATACCAAGACAAAGGAGTCGTCATCATTTACCATCTGGGACCAGTGAAATAAAAAGTTTTAAGATTTCGACAGGGTAGGGCCAGGCACAGTGGCTGGTGATTGCGTAATCCCAGCACTTTCAGAGGCCGAGGCAGGTGGATCATGAGGTCAGGAGTTCAAGACTAGCCTGGCCAACAGAAACCCCATCTGTACTAAAAATACAGAAATTAGCCGGGTGTGGTGGTGCATGCTTGTAATCCCAGCTACTTGGGAGAATCGCTTGAACCCGGGAGGTGGAGGTTGCAGTGAGCCAAGATAACACCAATGCATTCCATCCTGGGCAACAGAGTGAGAAGAAGTGAGACTCTCTCTCAAAAAAAAAAAAAAGATTTTGACAGGGTCTCACGCTGTTGAGTACAGATCATGCCTGGCTCATTTTTTTTTTTGTATTTTTTGTGGAGACAGGGTTTTGCCATGTTGCTCAGGCTAGTGTCGAACTCCTGGGCTCAAGCAATCCACCTGCCTCAGCTTCCCAAAGTTCTGGGATTACAGGCATGAGCCACCATGCCCAGCCTCAATGAATTAAAAAAAAAAAAAATATATATATATATAATATATATTTTTATTATATGTAATATATATTTGTTATATATAATATATAAAAATATTTTTGTTATATATAATATATTTTTTATATATAATATATAAATATTTTTATTATATATAATATATAATATATGTATTTAAGTCAGTTTCCAAATAATTTAGAGAAGCTAGAATAAAGGAATAGTGTATAACAACTTTATTAGAAATTTTAATACAGGCCGGGCGCGGTGGCTCAAGCCTGTAATCCCAGCACTTTGGGAGGCCGAGATGGGCGGATCACGAGGTCAGGAGATCGAGACCATCCTGGCTAACACGGTGAAACCCCGTCTCTACTAAGAAATACAAAAAATAGCCGGGCGAGGTGGCGGGCGCCTGTAGTCCCAGCTACTCGGGAGGCTGAGGCCGGAGAATGGCGTGAACCCGGGAGGCGGAGCTTGCAGTGAGCTGAGATCCGGCCACTGCACTCTAGCCTGGGCTACAGAGCGAGACTCCGTCTCAAAAAAAAAAAAAAAAAAAAAGAAATTTTAATACAGGTTTAAATACACAGATTTACATTTTCATTTCATATTTTTCTAGTTTTAAAGGTATCTAAAATGGTCAGCATCCCCTGAATGCAACTAATTGCTCATTAATTTTTATATGTACAAATATACCTCTGAGAGGTTCTGGCTTATTACTTCTGGCCCTTCTTGCTTCTAATAGTGTTAATAATACTTGAAGAAATCTATAAACCCTTTGCCAGCTCATGATTTCATTACAAAATATTTTATTTTTTATGTGAATCAACACCAATTAGACTGAGCAGTCCAGTACTTTTTTTCATTTCTATGTGATCTAATTCCTTCAGTCTTCTTTGTATATAAATAGACCTTTTGCATTTGCCCACTATCAAATAAATTTGAGTTTATAAGTAACATAAAAGACGAAATAATATTGTCACACGTTCTTTTAGTAAAATGGAATGGTCCAGGTTTTTGTCATAAAATATCATGTAATGAAGTTTTTTCTGTTGATGACTAAGCTGTTAAGATTATCATACGTTCCGTTTTGTCCTTAGAAATATATTGTTCTTCTATTAGTTCTTGAGCTATGTAAAATTTGATATTGTCTAAAGACTCAGAGTTTGAGATTTCACTTAAGTGATCAATTTCACTATTGTCATTAAAGTCTAGAGTATTGCTGTTTCTCTTTCCTTTTTGTCCTGATTTGGCTAATAATTGTGAAACATCTTCCTCTGTCAAGTTTTTTTCTCTGCCATTATAGGTAGAAAATGAGAAATTTGGAATTTTCAACTGTGTTAATGATAGCTAAAAACTGATTCCAGAATGGGGTCTGCTTTCTTTTTTCTTTTTTCTGAGACTGAGTGTCTCTCTGTTGCTTAGGCTGGAGTGCAGTGTTGCAGTCTTGGCTTACTGCAACCTCAACCTCCCGGGTTCAAGTAATTCACCTGTCTCAGCCTCCTGAGTAACTGGAACTACAGGTGCATGCCACCACGCCTAGCTAGTTTTTGTATTTTTAGTAGTGATGGGGTTTCACCATATTGGTCAGCCTGGTCTTGAATTCCTAACCTCAGGTGATCCACCCGCCTCAGCCTCTCAAAGTGCTGGGATTACAGATGTAAGCCACTGTACCCAGCCTAGCCTGCATTCTTGTTTTACACTTTCTTGAAAGATGTTTCAATACTTTAGGCAACACAGTAAGAAAATGAAAGAAGGGTACATTCTTCTATCATCCTTCTAGGCATCACGTTATTTTTTCAATTTCTTACTGTTTTAGTCTCTTATTGGGAATAATTGACAAATAATGATGAAATAAGTTCCAGAGTGATGAAATAGTAAAATGTATAGGAAACAATAAAATCAGTAAGACCCTAAAATGTATCTTAGATTTATAAAAGGGTCCAGTGGCTCCATATAGTAATTACTACATGGAGTAAGTTTTATCTTTTTTTTTTAAAGTGAGTTTTTTCTGTTCTTTGGAATACCTTTAAGAATGAATAAAAGTCATGAAGTGTCAATCATTAAAATAGTTGGAACTGCTCAAAAAAGAAACTCAGAACCTAAAATTGGCTCCATTGGATCTTTATGTTGTACCTAGGGTTAGTCTGTGGACTTCTTTGATTTATGCATTCAGCAGCTATTCATTATGGACTTTGTTCAAGATTCTGTGTATTTACAGTTTTCTCATTTGTTAAATATTGAGGGTAAAAAATAATTGATGATTGAGTCTTATGTTTAACTTGTATTCTTATCCAGATATTTCCTTTAAAAGTTATTTGGGCTGGACACAGTGGCTCATACCTATAATCTCATTACTTTGGGTGGCCAAGGTGGGAGTATTGCTTGAGCCCAGAAGTTTGAGACCAGCCTGAGCCCAGGATGTCAAGGTTGTGGTGAGCTCTGACTGCACCACTGCACTCCAGCCTAGGTTACAGAGTAAGACCCTGTCTCAAACAAAAACAAACAAACTTGATTTTATATTATAGATTACTTTAAGATATGATATTTGGTTTAGAATTTGCTTACAAATTTACAAAAGTGTTTCACATATTTGTTAATGGCAGGGAATATGTAAAACACTGGATTATAGTAGTTTTATGTGATCTCAAGTGAATCTTATCTAATAGATTGACTCTTTATTTTGCTTAGTAGAGTTCTTTGTAATTGTATTTTCAGTGCTGTTTAGAATCTGGAAAGCAATATGGTGTCACTTTTGAAATTTTAAGTCTTTTTAATGAAATCCAAGTAAATAAAACTTCAGTTAAGTGCCTACATTCATCTTTAACCCTGTTGCAGATACCTAAGAGAGATATTCTAAAAAAAAATAAATCGAAGACGTTAAAAGGTCTGTTTTGTAAAAGTATGAGGTATTATTTTAGAGTTTGTTCAATTTTAATACTTCAGAGAGAAGGATCAGAATTGGATTAAATCTATGACTTGTCTATAGTGCTATATGTGTATATATGTGTGTGTGTGTGTGTGTGTGTGTGTGTATTTTTTAGGTTTTGACTGAGGTGAGAGTTTTTCCTGGTTCTATAGTTTTCTTCAGTATTATTTTCTGGATATGAAAGGATTGATTAGAGAGAAATTTAAGGGTTCTTATTAAGAGATATAATGCATATAAGACTAAAAGTACCCCCACTGTTTTATTTTTACCAACAGGCATTCATCCTAAATTCTTTTTTTTTTTTTTTTTTCGAGGCAAGGTCTCACTCTGTCGTCCAGGCTGGAGTGCAGTGGCGCAGTCTTGGCTCACTGCAGCCTCTACCTCTCGGACTCGAGAGATTCTCCCACCTCAGCCTCCTGAGTAGCTGGGGCTACAGCTGTGTGCCATCATGCCTGGCTAATTTTTTTTTCTTTTTTTTTTTTTTTTTTGTATTTTTGGGTAGAGACAGAGTTTCACCATGTCAGTCTCAGATACTGGAACTGTCTCCAACTCCTGACTTCAAGTCAAGTGATCCGCCCGCCTTGGCCTCCCAGTGTTGGGATTACAGGCTTGAGTTACTGTACCTGGCCCATCCGAAGTTCCTACCAAATAAATACATGATCTCTAGAAACTGATGACTTTCCCATAATTATGTACAAGTAAGCAAGCATAAATTATATATATACAATTATATATATAAACATATATATATGTTTTATATATAAGCAAATGTACTGCTCCTTGCAGAGCAGGGCTATCCCATAGGCATTGTGCCCAGAGTAGCACAAGCATAAATAATATTAACTGACATTTGAATCTTGGTCACAGTTACTCATTTTGAGATAAATTTGATGTGATTTCAAATTTTGCAGCTCTTAAATCTAGGAGTAACTCATTAATAGATTATACAGATAAAGACAGGACTGTGTATAACACCAAGTAGTTTTCTTTTTGCCTTGGTTGTGAGTACAGGTTGAGCATCCCACATCCCACAATGTGAAATCCAGAATCTAAGTACATTTACCTGTACATACATAGGTAAACATAGCACTGACATGACACTCAAAGGAAGTGCTCATTCCAGCATTTCAGATTTTCAGATTTGGGATGCTCAAATGGCAAGAATATGATGCAAATATTCCAGAATTTAAAAAGAAAAGCTGAAATCTGAAACACTTCTGATCCCAAGCATTTTGGAAATGGCATACGCAACCCGTATTATTTAATTCTGATTAACCAAGTAAGCTCATTTACTTTAGACTTTTTAAAAGGATGGCTTAAGGTTTGTCCATTGAAATCTACAACGTTTGTATTAGTCATGTTTATTTATTGCTAAGTAATTTACTTCACTGTGAGTAATGGTTATATTAGGAAATGTTCTCTTATTTTGGAACTTATTTTTTTTTAATTTAGAATTAGGTTTCAGAAGAATATTCAGTGACTTGGGAAAATGTTGACATTATATTATGTGAAAAAGGTTATAGTACAGTTTTAAAGGATAGTCCTGATCTATATTTAGATATGTATGTATAGGTAAAGACTGG